>NW_024526266.1:5564109-6023766 GCF_017590135.1 Pyrgilauda ruficollis
GGGCCGGCGGCGGCGGCAGGGCCGGGCGCGCTGCAGGGCTGCCCGGCCGCGGGGCCGCCATGCCCGCCAAGTCCAAGTACAACCTGGTGGACGACCGGCACGACCTGCGCATCCCCCTGCACAACGAGGACGCCTTCCAGCACGGCATCTGCTTCGAGGCCAAGGTGGGCGGCGGGCGAGGGGGAGCCGCGGGGGTCGCTGCCCGGCGCTGCACCCCGGCGCTCCGGGATGCCCGGTTTTCCAGCTCTCTTTTGGCATAGCTGTGGAGGTTTTCTGCTTTCCCCGGAGCCCTTCCCCTTGGCGTTGCCTGGTCTCCCCTAAACTCAGCTGCGGAGTCGGGCGAGGCTTCCCGCCTGTCCGGTAGGGATGCCCAGACTGTGGGATGGGTCAGGCTGGAGTGGGGTCACCCTCCTGCTTCACCCCAGCATCCCTCCCTGGCCCTGCATCCAGCCAGGGCTCCGCGTGGTGTTGCTCGGGGACGCTGGCCCCCAAAGCGGGGTCCGTGTGCATCTCACCAGGCAGGGAGGAGCGGAGGGCTCGGGCTGTGCTCTGCGGCTCCAGCGCTGTGGGCAGTGCCGGAGCGCCGCTGGGATGGGGCACGGCTGCCTGGGGTCTGCAGGGTGCCTTGGACCCTGGTGCTCCTCTGCTGTGAGCAGCCGGATGAACTGTGTGCCATTTGCGGTGCAGGCGGTCAGGGACACGCACCCGAAATAAACGCTTGCTATTTCTCTTTACGCATATAAACCGTCCTTGCTAGTGGATTTGGCATGGAGCGCTCTTGGCTTTTTATCTTTTCTTTTCCGTTGGGACTTTTCATTCTCTTGCTCCACGTCGGCTGTGGCTTCCCGCGGGCTGGCGCTTGCCATCTCGCAGCAGGCTGGCAAAAGCCAAGCTACCGAGCAAGGCATGCTGGCCAGCAGGAAATTGGGAAGCAGCTGGCCGGGAGATTTGGAAAGGGGAAGCAAAATTCTGCCCCGTTGTTTTCTTTTCTTGGGGAATACGAGTATCATGCTGCCAGAGGTACTCAAGTGAGGCTGACCTAGGAGAGCAGCCTGGTGTAAAACCGTTTTGAGCGGCAGGAAGGCAGGCGTCTGTCACGCATTGTTGTCTTCGGAGAACATGGGCTGTCAGGGGAAGGAAATTTGGTATCTAATTGTGTGCGATGCCCTTGGGGCAAAGGCTGGGTTTCGTAGGAAGGTGTCAAAGTGTTATTTTCCACCTTTTCTCGGGGCGAGGCCATCCATCACCTGCCCGATGGCAGGCGCTGTGCTGCAGGGAGCAAAACAGTTGTTTATGGGGCAGACTTAAACCTGCCTTGCAACTATTTCCTGGAAAAGGCTGTTCAAGCTCAACTTTGCAGCCTTTTGCTCCTGGGTGATCGGAGCTGGTTGCTGTTTTACTGCCAGCACTTGCTCACCCCCCACCTGCGGGGAGGCTGCAAAGCATCTCACCTTCTAAATCCTGTGTGCCTCTTCCATGCCAGCTTTGGGTGACCCGGCTTGGAGGCTGGGCAGTGGGACAGGGCACCAGCAGCCCCTGGGTGTGCTCATGGCTCATCTCTGCTCCACGCTGCAGGTCTGGCTGCATTAATGCAGTGCTGCATATTAGCCTTTGTTAGCTCCTCTTTCTCTTATTTGGTATCCGGTGGCACGCGCTAACGCCAAGCACAATCCGTACGAAACCCAGCTTCCAAATTCCTGGGTTTCTCCAGCAGCCCTTGATGCCAGATACAGAATGCAGATGGCTGAGGCAATTACTCTATCCTTTTATTAGATTGCTCAAGATTAATTAAATGCTTACATTCCTTTACTTCCTTTTATCCCCAAGAATCCCAAGTGCTTACACCCGCACAGCTCTTGTTGCAGCCAGGCACCCAGCATGAGTCACAAAAATGTGGAACTCTGATTTAGAGCAGAACTTTGGGGGAAGATTAAACCAGAAAAATGCTCATCTGGGGTGTCAGGTCTTGAGTGGCTGTCTCCTCAAATCCTCCTGGGATAGCTGATAGTGCGGGCAGCAGGGACCCGGTGTTACAGCACCAGACCAGTGCTCTTTGCTCCAGCAGCCTGAGATTCCTGATGAGCTTGCTTGGGGCTCACTGCAGGGGGGTAGTGTGGCCCTGAGGCAGTGTGTGCTGATTTATTGCTTTAATTTTTAATTGTATTTTTACACTCGGACCTGCTGCTGTCTTTAAGTGGCACATGTGATGGGTGTAGTGCATGTTTTGGTCCATTTGTAGCAGCAGGCATCAGTGCTGTTGTCCCCCTTGTCCCTGACCTGAGGGAGTCTTGGCATCCCAGGTGACTGGGTGGCCACAGGCAGTGAGAATTTGAACCTTTGTCAAGCAGAGGGTGATGGACTTGATGTGGGGCGAGTGGTGCTGTCACTTGAGCTGTGACACCAGCGGGAGACCTGTGCCTCTTGTCCCCACTGGGGCTACTCGCAGCCGTATGTGCTGGCACAGGTCGCCAAGTCAGAGCAAAGTGTCCCCTAAGGATTATGTAAATCCATTTTCTGGAGATAAATCCAAGAGATGGAAAATCCCCCTCCATCTTCTTAAGAACAGTAATGCATTTCACACTTTCGGATCTGTTTTCATTGGCCGCTTCTCTTGGCACCAAACCCCGCTGTATCCCAGAGATGCCTTGGTCCGGCTGCAGGGAACCAGAGGAGCTGGCTCCAAAGGGAGGCAGGATGTTTGTTTTCTTCTGTGTCTTGCAGTCTGAATTGTTGATTAAAATCAAAAGCCTGGCCTCTTGGGTTAGCTGGAACATTTGGATGAAAGAACTGGGAGCTGCAGCATAGTGCAGGGGAATGGACAGAAATTCCCACTTGTGCAGTGGTTTTCTGGTTAAATAAACGGGGATGTGGAGAGGAAAGACACCTCCTGTTCTCCTCCACCTCCATGAGAAGGAGGAGGTGAGCTTTCTCCTTATCTTCCCAAAGCCCTGGTGCTGCAGGACAAAACCCAAGGGCCACCTTGTGCAACACCAGCAATTCTGTGTATTCAGAAATTGTGACTCAGGCTACCCCAAGGCCTCCAGAGAGCAGCAGGCAGAGGGAATGGAGTGGGGCAGTGGAGCCTGGCACTGCCACACCCTCCTCTGTTGGAGTGCTGGGTGCTGCTGGGCTTGCTCAGGGAAGTTGTTGCTGTCCCTCTCCTGGGAGCTGGTCCTGGGCTGGGCTGGGGTTTCCTCCTGCCTCAGAGGTCTTGTGATCCAGAGCCAGGTCCCACCTACCGAATGCCCATTATTTGGGAACAGCTGTTACCCCTTCAGTCCCATTAATCCCTTTGCAGTGCCTTGATGTACATAGTTTCCAAAGAAGGGGCAGGTGGGTGTGAGGACCCTCTCTGCTGCTCCCCTGTGTGCAGGCATGGGGAGAACTGGGTGCCCAAGCACATCTCAATCCTTGGTGGACCCAGTGCCTGTGGTCTGGGATTGCCATGTTCCTGGGCATCCCATGTGCTGAAACCTTCTGTTCCTGATACCAGACCTGCTCACAGGTAAAGGTGGGACTGGAGGTTCGGGAGGGTTGCTGTTCTTCTGTGAAACAAGTGGGGTTTTTGTGTTTGGCTGGTGGGGTGGGTTTTTTTCCCTTAAAGTGGTCTTGGCAACCAGGCACTTTCTCTCATTTTTGTCAGTGCTTTTCTCTGCTTCCGTGCGTGGGAAACTGAAGTTGAACTGAGCATCTGCTGCTGTCTATGTTTGGAGATGGGACATGGAGGAGACTTGAGTCTGATCTGTTATGTCCCTTCCTCTGAACCTCTCCAGCCCACCTGCCTGCCACCTTCCAGGGGCTGCAGGCACTGGCAGGCACTGCCAGTTGCTCCAAAGCAAAATCCTTTATCAGGAAAACGATTATAGCCTCAGGTGAGCACTAAGCAGGGAGTACATGTGTGTTTCCACTTGTGTGTATGTTTTTATGTACATAGGGGCTGCAAATAACAGCACTGGAACTGAACTGAATTGCAGGCAGCCCTGATCGAGGTGTTCAGTTCTCCTCCACTGCTTCAGGCTCCTTTCCCAGCAAGGGTCCCTTTCCTGGAGGGCTGGGAACCAGGAGACAGGTTGTGTGATGCTCTGCACCAGTCTGGCTGGCTGGGAGAGAGTTGGCAGCTCTGTCTGGGGGCTGTTTGTGTTGGCAGCTCTGGTGTGCTCTGTCGGGGCTGCTCAGCCCAGAGCAAAGCTGCAGTGAGCCTGAGCCTGGGATTGCTCGCCCCAGGCTATAAATAACCTTCCCAATTCTACAAAGGTTCTCGTCTGAAACAGTGGCATATTTCTGCCATGCTTGTTAAGTCGGTTCATGGGCTGCTTAGTGGAGCTCTTAGCAAAGAAAACTCCGTCTGGCTCTGGCAGAGCCGAGTGTGCCCAGGCTGTGGGGCCGGGGCACGTGGGCTCTGCAGATGCCCAGAGGTCCCGCGGGAGCAGCAGCGGGGCTGGGATGCTGCCAGCCCTGCTTTCTGCCAGCCCTGCTTTCTGCCAGCCCTGCTTTCTCTGGGCTTGCACAGCCCTGCTGTGGCTGCGTGCAGGTGCAGGAAGCTCAGGCCCAGAGTGGGGACAGCCTGCCTGGAGGGGATGGAAACACGGCGAGTGGACAGTCCTGCTTCACTGGCGTGGAAAAACTTCATCCCTCAGCACCCGCTGGGTCTGGGCCCTGCTGCACTGTCACCTGCAGCACAGGTGTCTCCCCTTTTCAGGTGAGCCCTGTTTTGGCTGGTGGGAGGGGAGAGTGGGTGCGGTGTGTGTCCTGGAGCCCCCAGAGCTCTGTGTTGCTGGCACCTGAGCCCTGGGGCAGCTCCTAAGCAGGGCAAGTGCTGCTAGGATCAGCAGACTCATAAGCACAAAATCGAGTGAAATCCATCTGAAACCACCCAAAACTGAATGAAAACAACCCAAAATGGAGTGAAAATTACCCAAAATTGAGTGAAACTGACCCAAAACCGAGTGAAATCCACCCTAAACTTACTGAAACCCATCCAAAATGGAGTGAGACCACCTAAAACTGACTGTCCTTAGGGGCTCTGCCTGCCTGCTGCCAGGTGCCTGCTGTGTCCATGCCCAGTGTCCAGCTGCATGCTCTGACACATTGCCTCAGGCTACCTGGCTGCTGAAGCTGGATGTGTTGTCCTTGGGATGCAGAGCCCTGCTCAGGGAGGAACTGGACAAGGCTGAGGTGCCCAGCTTGGCAGAGCACCCATGTGCTGGACCCAGAATAGAAGCCAGGGCCTTTTTCCATTAAAGTTGGCTGGCATCGTGAATTTTCCATCCCTTTTGGCCTCTGAGCCTGCACCACCACAGTGTGAGTAAACTTCCCCCTTTGCAGCCAGCAAGGCAGTGTGTTCCTGAGGTGCAGGGCAGAGCTTGCCAGCCTTGGCTCCCCAGGCTGAGGCCACGCCTGGGCAGCTGGAGAGCAGGAACAGTGGGACAGCCAAAGTCCTGGGAATGGGTTTCTGCCTGCTTTCCCTGACAGCAGCAGCCTGGGGAGAAACCCTTATCAGACAGACTGCAGACAGGCTGGGTGTTCCCCGGGTGCTGGAGGAGTAAGGAGGTTTCAGACTGGTGCCCGAGCACTTTGTCCCTCACTTTGTGGCACAGCCACGTGTGGCAGGGTCAATGTCCCAGTACCTCACGCCACCCTGGAATCTGTAGAAATCTGGGGACCCTTGTGCCCCGCATCTGGTGCCTCCCATCTGGCTGCTGGTACCTCTGGTAGCCCCTCCCTAACTCGGGGGACAGACAGGGCTCTCCTGGCCTGAGGCTGGTGCCAGCGTGTCCCCCCGCCCTGCTGCCTGCCTGCAGCTCCTGGAAAGAAGCAGTGGCTCCTCATCTGTGGGGTCTCTGGCTCGGGCTGGCTCTGGAAGCTGGGAACCGGCAGCCAGCCAGTGCAGGCTCCCCTGTGAGCTGGGGATGATTCAGCCCTGACCTTTGCACGCCGTATTGGGCTGTTGGAGCAGCAGGAAGGCGGCATCTCCTCCCCAGGAAGGCTTTGGCTGCCCACCTCTGCCTACCACCGATCTCATCAACACCCCTTCCAAGGTGTCCCCCGGCAGTGATGCGATTGGCCTTCAGTTTTCCAAAAATATCTGCCACCTGCTGTCACAGAAAAAGCAACTTCTCAAGAAAATTCATTTCTGACAGAGCAGAAAACGAGCAGTATTCAACAGCCTCGAGGAAAAATGAGAAACTGTGCAAACAGTGCTTTGGCAAAGTGCTCCCCTTTGTTTTCTGTTTAAAAAACAAATTTTTTTTTTTCCCCCTGGCATTTCCCAGAACTGGGCAGATCTTTTGTAAGCCGTGGGCAGAGGGTGCAGTGGTGTAGGCTGTGTGCAGGGACCCCTGCCCACTGAGAGCCTGTTTGCACGGGGAGAGGACAGCAAGCAGAGCCCCTGTGGCTGCTGAGAAGCCTGATGGGTGCTGCCACCTCCCACGGTGCGGGGAGGGACTGCCCTTTCTGGGGCCCTGGAAGGATGGATCCCATCACAGGGATGAGGAGCAGCAGGGCACATGAAGGACCAAAAGCACCCTACAAAAGAGGTGCTCAGTGCTGGCATCCCAGCCTTGGGCAGCGCTGCGTTGGCAGTGTGAGGGCTGCCTTTGTGGGGCTGCCTGTGGCACCAGGGACCCCCTTGGCTGCCCATTCATCCAGCGGGTGGCCTTTCTTCTCCTGATTGGGCTGGGGAGGAGGAGGCTGCCCAGGACAGCCCATGGGGATTTGTGACCCCCTGATCCCACTTGGCTCTTGGGTGTGGGTAGGGGACTCCAGTTCTGTCCCTCCATCCCTTGGCAGGGTGGTGGGGCTGTGGATCTGGAGGTGATTATTTGGAAAAGCCACATCCTGCTTGCGTGCACATGTTCTCCCCCTTGGTTCACGGGGGCTTGGGGAGGGCGAGTTCTTTCACGGGTTTATCTTCTTTGTCAGCTCTTTTGCACAGCTTTATTTTCTTCCCTTTTGTCTCGGGCACTTTCCTTTCTCCTTCCCGCCTCCCTTTGCCGTGAGGTCAGCTCGCCACCATGGATGCTGGCCTGAGCCCTGGGAGCCAGGACAGTGGCCCCTGCGGGGGTCGGGACCACCACTGCCTGCCTGGCACCTTGCTGGGGACACTTGTGTGTTAAAGGAAGGCAAAATCTGTGCCTGAGAGTGCCCGTGCTTGGGGGTCTCTGAGCTCCTGCCCTGGCAGAGAGGGAGCTCAGTCTCAGGGGTGAGGTGAGTGGGAAGTATTGCACTGGGGAAGCTCTGGCTGCTTTGCTTATCCTTGTCTTTGCCTCACCTGCTTGTTCCCACACCTATTCCCATAATTGAAATTGGTGCTGTGAGTAGGAGGGCTGGAGGAGAGTGGAGCAGGAGCAGCCCTCGTTGCCTGCAAATCACTGCTGAATATGGATGGTTTCTCAGACCATCCCCCAGCTCGCCTGGGAAGTTGTTTAGCTGAAAGACCAACCCCCAAGTCCACATTTTGAGGGAATATTCACCACATCGTGAAGGGTGCCCTTCTGCAGTGCACTTGTCACATGTGATTTCTGCCCTGAAGAAAAAAATAATCTGGAGAGACTTTGTCCATCTGCTGAGTTGTGTGAAATGTGTAAAAAATGCCTGCCTCCAGAGTGGAGGGAGAGTGGGGTGTTTTTAGAGCTGTGAGCATGGTCACTGTGAGCAGTGAGCCTACACTGGGTGGATATGTCATGGGCTCTGGTGGGAGCACCCACAGGCTGTGGGATACAGCAGGATGCTCTGGACACCAGGCTGGGGAGCAAAGGTGAATCCTGCAGGCTTTGTGACCTGTGCCCCTTGGTTTGGGGGCATGTGGACATGAGCTGGAGCACAGAAAGGACAGCATCAAGACAACCCTACTGCTGATGCTATTTCTCAGGAGACCAATCCAAGGAGGTGGTGCCTGGCCCAGGGTGGTGTCTGGTTGTGCTTGCAGGGCACCCCAGCCGTGCCGGGCTCGCACACCCAGTTGTGGCCATGAGGTTGTGCTGAGCAGCCAGGGAGCTTGGCATGGCTGCAGTTCCTGTGGCCATGGAGCCGGCTCTCCTGCCCAGCTGGCACTGCCTGCCTGTCCTTGGCCATGGCTGTGTTCTGCACCTGCCTGGGCAAGGAGAGTGCAGGGGAAGGAAAAGGATTTCCAGGCAGTGACCTCATGCAGCTGGGAATAGCTGGAGGAAGATGGGCTTCCTCTGGCTGCAAAAGTCTGCCCTTCTCATATAGGATAAGAATCCTGCTTCCCCAGGTGATCCCTAGCAGAAAAGTGATGTGGGAAGGCTTGGTGAGGAAGTACAACAGGAATGTTTGCCTGGCAGAGCAGGATGGGGAAAGGCTTCTTCTTTAGGTCCTGCATGGTGACTGCAGGTTCAGGGCTCCAGCTGCCTCTGCCCTCCTCCTCAGCTCCTGCTTTTTCCTGATGGTTTCCAGGCCTTGCCTCAGACAAGGGGATGTACTGATGTCTGAGATGACCTGCCCCTGTGCAGGGGATGTGACAGGGCTCAGAGCTGTGTGCTCCCAGCAGGGCACTGAGGGGCTGGCTGGCCTGGGCTGTAATTCCTGGTTACGTAAGGCTGCCCTGCACCGTGCAGCCTGCACGGCACGTGATGGACACGCCAGCTGTTTGGGGTTATTTTTATATCCTCTCTCTGCACATCTCCTCTCGGCACCGACTGCCCTGTGCTGGTCACTGGACACTGCCTCTGTGTCCCCCAGGCAGGAGCTGCGTGCCTGGGGATGGCCTGGCTGAGCTGCTGGCTTGGGTGTGGGGTCTTAGCAAGGAGGGCTCTCAGAAACATGGGGCTCCCTGAGCTTCTGTGCCAGAGGACCCTCTGGGGCAGCTCACGCACAAAGCCCAGGCGTGGTCGTGCATCCCCTGCACCGTGCCATCCCTCCTTAGAGGTGGCAATCGCAGTGCAGGCAGCTGGAAGTCTCGCAGCGATGCTGGGAGAGAAATAATCCCTTTCAGCAGCCTCTGCCTGAGCACTCGTTCAGACATTTAGGCACCCATGTCGGTGCTGCTGCTGGGAACCAGCCACCTGGGCTTTCCTGGTGTCAGCAGAGGTTGTGGCCATGTTCCCAGGAACACGTAGCCCTGCTGGGTTTGGTGCCCGTGCTGCGCTGCCGAGGGTTACGTCAGCCCTCGTGTCGAGATGAAGCGTGGGAGCACAGAGGGCCAGTAAATAGGCTCAAAATGCTTTTCTTCTAACGACACGTTTTTAGTGCTCAGCATTGACTCTTCATTGCTTGTCTGTTTTCTGATCCTTCTTCAGAATCTGCCCTCTTCCATTTTATTTTTAAAAAGGTTTTTGTTCCGCGTCTCTCTGTGCTGGGTCGCAGTGGCCCTGCCTTTGGTCCCCTTTGAATAGCAAAGCGGCTCCTTTATTCTGTAGGCTTGGCCTGGAGGCTCAGCATTCCTGCAAAAACAGCCACGGGTTTGGCAGAGCTGCAATTAAATAATGGAGGGCCTGTCACCGGACAGGTTGGTCCGGCTATTTTAGGGATATTCCAATATCCAGGTCTGTAATAGATGACTCACTGCATCCGAGGGGATATTTGCTTATTACCTGTGTGCTTTGATCATGGCCTAGATGAGTGAGTCCCGCTGACCTGACGGCTGAAGTTATTTTATCGCTAGAAAAAGGGTTTTTGACTGCTTGCAGTGGTGTGGTGAGGGAACAGCTTCATGGCTGGAGGCATGCTGGCATTCAGGTGCAGCAGGCAAAACGCTGCTCGTTCCCCAGAAGTGACTCTGGGTTCCCTCTGTGGGTACCACTGAGGCCCTGGTGGGACCATGGGGTTTCCAGGGCTGCAGGAACTGGACTAATCTCCTTTCTTTCCTTGCAGTACATCGGGAGCCTGGATGTGCCGCGGCCAAACAGCCGCGTGGAGATCGTGACGGCCATGCGGCGCATCAGGGTGAGTGTGGCCAGGCTGCTCCTTCCCCTTCCCATCCCAGGGCCTGGCCTTCTCCTCCATCTGCACCTGCAGCTTTGTCTTGCATAAATCCTGTCCTCCAGTGTATTCATAACTCTGTTTTTCATTGTCCCTCTCTCCTCTGCCCTCTCCGTGTCACCTGGGCACGGCGCCTGCAGGCTGGGCGTGGCACAGAGTCCTGTTTGCAGCACGGCTGTCCCCGTGGTACCCGGGCACCCTGTGTGCCCTGGCTGCAGCTGAGCAGCAGCAGGGCTGTGCCTCTGCTCACCGTGCTGCATCCCGTGCTGCCAGGCAGGGATGGGCTGGAACGTGGATGTGGGATGTGGCACCCGATGTTAACTGTAGCGTGCCCATGGTTGGGAGTGTTTCCTCGTTTGTCAGACCCCACAAGCTACTTGTGCAAGAGGTTCCTTAGGGTTTTACTGCTTGTGTAAGAGTTTCAGCAGCGTGCAAATTCAGGTGCTGCCTGGGTATGGGAGCAGGTTAGTGCTAAATGGCAGTGTGCAAGGTGAAGTGCAGAGTAAGCTCTGGGGCTGGCCAGCAGTGAGCTTGTTTCAGGCTGAGTAGGTCAGGGGGTATGATCTGGTCATGAAGTCATCTGGCTTCCCAAAGCACTTGCAGCCAGGATATGGGACACCCTTGCTGTATAATGCTTGGCCCATAACCAAGAGAGGAGCTTTTCTTCTGCTCCTCAGCCTCTGGCCAGCACAAGTGCAAGGTGTTCAGAGGGGGCTGGGAGGTGAGCAAACCATGCACCCCATAACTCGCTACCCCCAGGCTGAAAAAAGCAGGAGCTTGACTGCTCTTCAGCAGGGGACAGCCCTTGGGGCTGGGCTGGCCCTGGCTGTGGTGTCTGCAGGTGCAGGTGGCTTGGTCTGTCCTTGGGCCACAGCAAGGAGTGTGCCCTGTCCTCCAGAGATGGCTCTCTCCTGGGAATAGCACCCTGAACTGGAAGGGCCTGGAGGCACTCGCAGGGACATAGGGTGAGGGATGAGCTGACTTTCTGCTGGTCCCGTGGGATGCCATAAGCTGCTCCTGTCGCTGAGCAGCTGCACCAGAGCTCTGCTCCTCTCAGCCCTTCATGCAGCCTCTTGCTAGAATCTCATTTTCTCTTTCACCAGAGGAGGAGAGGGGGATCATATCCCGAGATAAGGAGTTCAAAGGACTGACATTTCAAGGCTCATCTGTTTCAGACTTTCAGGGTGTAAATCGTTTGTGGGCTTTCCTCAGCAGCTTTCCTACCTGTTCTCCTGTATTCTCCATGGGGGTTAATGTTGTGACTGGGGCATGAGATGGGAGGGCCTTTATGGCATTAAGTTTGCTCACCTTGTGTCCAGACAGTTTGGGACAGAACAGCTATTATGTCACCAAGAGCTCTCATAAACAGCAGTTTCCTTCATTCCATTCCTTTCAAAATAAGACTTTTGAACAAATGCACTTCCAGCCCCAAAATCACAGAACTCCACCTCAGTGTGGAAGGACTGGCACACCTTGAGGGTTTAAGTAAACCCTGGGGGAAAAATAAGAACACCAGAACGTCCTTGTTGATCAGTATAAATAAACTCAAGCACAGTCTAGAAAATTCATAGTTACAGCTCTGAGTGGCAGTGAAAGGACACAGAACAGGGTAAAATAATGGTTTCTCATGGTGACTGATGTGTTTGAAGCATGTGCTCAGGCTTTCTTCACCTAGTGTAAGACAGGAGAGATGCAAGTCATGAAAGGCCATGACTTTGCAGATCAGATCTGCCAGAGAGACTTTGAATGTCTGTTTATTTGTCAGGGGGTGCTATTTGTGAGCAGGATGCCAGGATGGTTGGTTTGATGGCTGTCTGCATGCAAAGCCCTCCCCTGGTGTGCCGTGTTTTGCCCTGGCTGTGTGCCTGGCAGCAGGAGGGACCACAGCATTGCTGAGGACATTTCTGGCAGGGCTGGGTGCTGGGGGCTGCTTTCAGCTTGGCTGGAGCTGAGGTAACGCATGTCCTCCTTACAGAGCACAGCCACCCTTCTGCTTTAAGGCATAAAATAATCCCATAATACTGGCATGGGGAAACCAGAGGAAGAAAAACGTTTATTTGGGCACAGAAAGCAACAGTGGGAGATCAAGTGCAAGCAGCAGCTGTTTTGTGTGTAGGGTGTGAAGCAGCTGCTGACCCTGAGGTTTGTGTGGTTTTTAATGCAGTCCCTGGTTTAGGGGCAAGGTGCTCTGTCTCAGTTTGTTCCAAGTTAATCACTGCTGATGAAGGTGGGGGAGACCCTCACCATCCCCTCTGCTGCCTCAACTCGCCTCTCTCAGTGCTACTTTTGCCATAGCTGCTCTCTGGGCTTTGCCTCTATTTACTGAGTGATTTAAAAAATGACCTTGCAAAGAAATGAGGATGCTGTCTGCCTGAGAGTGGAGATCCCAGTGGGGAAAATGCCCTGGAAGTCCCCCGTGACTGCCTGTGCTGGGCTGGGAGCAGGGAGGGGCTGGGACAGCAGCATCATCATCATCATCCCCTGTAGCACTGGCTCCCTTCTACTCCCCCACACTGGTGAGTGCTGGCTTCCTATTCAGATGGAGAGCTGACCCTTGGGGGGCACGGAGGAGGACAGTGCATGGCTGACATTGCTGGGATGCCTGCCCCAGGCAGGCCCCCAGCGGAGCAGAGCCATGGCTGTGGGCAGGACAGCTCCACCTGGGCAAGAGCGGGAGGTTGAGCCCAAAGCTGGTTCCTTTTGTGGGTCAGGGGTGAGAGGAACTTTAAACAAGGGGCTGGTGTTGCAGGCCATCCCCACAGATGCCATCCCCTTCTCCCCACTGCTGAAGGGCTGGTGGTGCCATGGCCGTCCTCATGGTCCTGGCCAGAGGGAGTTTCTGTCCAGAAGCAGGAGAATGTGGAGAATTCCTGGGATTCTCACAGCCCGGGGTGAGGAGGGAAGGGGAGGTGCTCAGCTGACTGTCTCTGCTTTTCCTTCCTGCATGGGCTGGGCTTGCTGGGAACACAGCCCTCTCTGCGCTGCACCTTGATGTAAATCCCTGGCCCTGAAATGACTTGGTGGAATGGGACATTAGCCATGCTAAAGATGCACTTGGAGAGCAATTTTGTGAGCATCTGCTGCAGCTTTCCTCCAAACCCTACAGGTCTCCTGCAGACCACTGATAGCTGCATACACAATAATTACAGTAGACTAGGGCTTGTTTCCTGGGCAAGCAGGGGGGCTTCTGTTTGTACAACTGGCTCCTGTCTCCTGCTCATCCCAAACTGGGTGACCCAGTCCATGTTGCTTCATGCCCTGAACTGCTGGAGTAGGTTGGCTTTCCAAATGCTCCTTGGCTCCTCTGGATGCAAGATACAAGGAAGTGATATGTAAGTCCAGGAAGTCACCTGAGCATCCAAAAGCCCCAAACTAAGAGTGGTGTGTCTTCCCAACCATAAGGATTATAAGCTGTTGCAGATTTCAGCTGAAAGTGCCTGAGCAGGTGGCAAAAGATATCTTTTTCTTTCCCCTCCCTTCCCAGTGAGCTCATGGGCCCTAAATGACAATGACAACTGTATATGTTTTGCGTTGTCATGATGTAAATTCATGCAAGTGATTTCCTTTCCATGCCCCTGGCATGTCTCCAGGGCAGCCAGTGCTGCCTGGCTGGAGCTTGGTGCTGTGGTTCTAGAGAATTTGGAATCAGCCCTTTTGGATTGCTGAATGCAGCTTTGATCCAGGTTTTCTTTGGAGCCAGAAAGGATGAAAGCCTATATAGGCGCTTCTTAAAAGCTGTGGAAGTCTTCTGCAAGGCTGTTTCTGGGAAGTGTCCAGCTGAGTTCTGCAGACTCAAAACAGGGATGCATTCCAAGCACTTGAAAACCTTGCTCCTCTACACCTCCTACTCTGCCAGGTACATCTGATTTTGTGGGACTTCTGCTGCTTTGCATAGCTGAGCTCAATTTTAGCAAATTGGCAGGATTGCTGAATTTCTACAAGCTTGTGTAAAGCAAGATTTCACATCCTCTGCAGGCCACAGGTGCAGTTGGACTGGTGTGAAAATTGATGTGCATGGCCAGTTACTGGTGCAGAGCTCCTCGTGTCACTCTGAGCTCGTTTAATGAGAATATTTCTCAGCTATCCCTGCTCCTGCCATTTAGAGTTTTTAAAAGTGTGTGGCCATTTAGAGTGATGCCTTCCTTCTTTTTCTTCTTTTCTCTCCCCGTGCACGGGTGTCTCTTCTGTAAAATGGAGCAGGATTTGGGAGCAAGCTGACCCTGCATGTTTGGGACAGCCCACCCCTGTCTGTCTGTGAGTATCAGCACAGTGGGAAAGTGGGCTGGCCAGGAGATGCTCAGGTTTTAACCACATGAAGAGCGCAGCCTGCTTCGTGCCAAGTCATGGCACTCGGTGCAAGGTGGATTATTGGCAAGCTAATGACTTGATGTGGTTATCCAAGATGAACAAGATTATGTTGTATTAGATCTGGGAGGAACTGAAGGGATGTTTGTAATAATTTCAGTTGCTCCTTTAGTTCTTTGACAGACACAATAAAGGGGTGAAGCCTTCTGGACATGCTTGTATTTCTCCTGGCATCACCACTGCCACTTAATGTCATAATAAAATAATGGCTAGTCCAGTATTGCTACCAGCATGGCATTAAATGTGCCAGGATCTCATCCTGTGGATAGTATTTAATCAATAAACTGGTTAAATTAGTACCCAGATTGATTGGAGCAGCCTTTTGTCCAAGACTGCCCACGTTTCCAGGAGAGCTGGCCAAAGCGTGGTGACCCTGCTCTATTGCCTGCCTTTGTGCCATGGCCAGGACAGGGCGAGTGCTTTGCAGTGAGCTGTGGGCTCCAGTGGGGCAGTGAGTCCTGTGAGATACAATGCACACACAGTAAAATGAGGAGTTCAGGGAGGTAAATGACTCTGGGCAGAAGACAGGCATCTGGCCTGTTGAAGAGGTGGAAGTGTGAGCTATTAATGCTGGAAAGCAAGGACTGAGCCATGGGGGAAGGCAGTGAGGGATGGGGCTGGGGCACTGCTTGCTGGAGATGCTTCGGAAAGGCCCCAGAGTGCTGAGAGGGGAGCAAGCCCTGCCTGTGCTGGCTGTCTCCTGAGCGTGCTGGCTCATGCAGGAATGACTGGGCTCATCCAGACTTGTGGCCCCCTGGGTGCTGAGGAGGTGAGGAACAGGCACGCACGCTCCTGGCCCCTGCTAGCTGGCTGCATGAATGAGTCGTGATAAGCTCATTGCCTTTCAGCTTCCGGCAATGCCCTGTCCAAGAGTTCTCTGCCAAACCTGGGACAGCAGCATGTCCCTTGTGGCCAGGCTCCAAAATAGGGTGGGGTGGCCAGGCTGGGGCAGGAAAGAGCAGGGGGCTCCCAGCCGGATGGACAGCACGGTCGTGGAGCCAGTGAGGATGAAGGAAACCGTAACCAGGTGGGGAGCGTGGTTTGGGAAAGCTCCTGAGCCAAGAGGCGCAGCCATGTGTGGTCTGCCCGCACCTCCTGTGTCCCGGAGGAGCTCAGCTCTTCTGCTCTGGGCCAGTGTCCCGCAGACAGGGCTCTGGCAGGACACATCAGCTGCCACTGGTCATGCCAGCACAGGCAGCAGCGTTCCTGGTGGGTGATGCTGGTCTGGAGCCAGCCCAGTGCCTTGGAGAGGACTGGAAGCCAAGTAGGCACCAAGCCCAGGGCAGGACTGGAGCTGCTGGCAAAAAGCTGGGAGGCAGTAGTGCCTTCTCTCCTCTTCAGCCTGTCGTGCATCCTTGCCCTCTGTGTGCCTGGGCTGGACTCTGCTCCTTCTCTGGGAGCCTGGGGTGTCTCCCTGTGATTCATGTCCCTCCCTGCCTGGGGGCTTTCCCCACGGTGCTCCCACTGAGTCACTTCTCTGCCTTGCCGTGCCACTCTCTGAGCCATCAGCAAATGTCCGCAGGGAGCTCAGGGGAGAGGTGGGGAATGGTGTCTGCCAGGCTTCCTGAACGTGGTGGGAGGGCAGACCTTTGCTGTCACTCCTTCCCAGACAGGGAATGCTCTGCTGGCTCCCACCCCTCTCTAAGTTCATGGCCAGCATGTAAAGCCATTACACCAATGTCCATCCTCTGTGTGTCCTTGTCCCTCTTCCTCGTACTTCCCACTCATTCTTCCCCAGAAATGGTCCTTCAAGCATCCTTGAAGGACTGCAGTGGTGGGTTGCACTAGCTGTGGGGCACAGCATGCTGCCCAGGTAACCCTGGCTTTCCTGGCTCTTTCCTGTGTTGCACAGATGGTTCTGGCAAGGCAGCAGGCTGAGCCCAGTGCCAGGGCTCAGCTGCACGAGAAGCAGGGGAATGTGGAATTGCAAACCCTGCTCCTGGAGCCCAGGCACACGAGCAGTCTGTGGGACTGCAGATGCCACAGGAGCTGCCGATGGGGCTCTCCTGCGCTGGCTATTCCTCTTGCCTAGAAAGAAAGGATTTGTTGCACACTCTGCCTCCCAGGCATGAATGGATTCAGCCTGGCTGTCAAGGAGAGGAGGTCTGCAGCTTGTTCTGGGAGATTTGGGTCATGTTAGCACTGGTGATTGCTGTTTGTGAGGGTTGAAGGGTTCCTACAGAAGCCACCATCCTCTGATAGCCTTCCGCAAGGTGACAGAGCTGCCTTTGATGGCCTGAGCCTCAGGCTTGCATAAACCTCTGCTGAAGGTGTTGTTACTGTGGGAAAGGGCTGTGTTCAGTGTCACCAGCTGTCACACACCCAACTCAGTGCACAGCAGCCCCACCACTGTCACCAAGAGGGGACAGTCTCTCCTGCTGCTGGAAGATTGCTGGTGAAGATAGCCATCTGCACTTCCCTTTGCATTTTGGAGTAAATTTCTAACTGTGCCTAGGAGTAAGCTCCTGGCTACCTGAGAGGTTGTTGATAAGAAAATATAGGTTTGAGAGAGTTGTGCTGAGGTTTGGCTGATTTCAGGCTCTGTCACTCATTCTAGCATCTCTCAGCACTATCTGGGCAGTGCAGTGAAGAACTGGACCTTCTCCCTGAGTTTGTGTCTCCTCTCACCCTTGACATTGCTTTTGTTTGGAGGTTTTTTCCCTTCTTACTTAATACAACATGGAATTTTCATGTGTGTTTTAACAAATCAGTGCTTTCATCATTTTCTGCCATCATGGCAACATTTTACTCTCGGGATGGAGTGGGACCAAATGCTCCCTGGTGCTGAGTGCTGATGCTGCAGGGGCCTGAGCAGGAGACATGCAGGCAGCCTTATTCTGGGCAGCCACATCTTCCAGCCAGGCTGGAATGTGTCCAGAGACAATACCTCACTCCTGCTCCATGGTTAAAGGGAGAAATAACCTCCAAAAAGGAGACCAAAGAGTTACTAAAGCTCACAAGCAGGGGTTGAGCAATATTTGGTATCCATTTTATGGGTGAGAACCTAAGGCACAGGGAGGCTGTGACTTGTCAGACTCATTCTGAGGGAGACATCCCTGTGCAGGGAACTGGGCTGAATTAAAGTTAAACCAAACTGAAGTCAGCTTTGAATGCTACTCTGGTGTATGATCCTTTCTGCTCTTGTGCTTCCCTGCTGGTCCTCAAAGGCCATGGATCCTTTAATTTAATCTGTTGTGGTATTGTCTGCTGCCTCACCTCAGAAGAGAGACAAAAGCCTGGGGCTACAGCCTTCCAAAAAAATGCCACGTGCCCCAGTTTCTTCCCTGCTAAAATTAATTCTTGGTGGTTTTGGCTCCATGCAGCAGGAAGGTGTTCCAGGGGATGCTGTGCCCCGGGGATGTGCAGAGTCAGAGCCTGCCCCGCCTCCTGCAGCAAGGCGAGAGGGATTTGGGGTGTCACGGGTGTTCCTACCCTGTGCGGGAGCAGAGGAAAGCAGCACAGCTGGTTAAAAGGAGAGGTTGCAAAATCTATTGTGTGAGCTGGTCTGTGGAATGGGAGTTTAATTAGGGAGTGGGAGGAAAGGATGTATCTATTGTAGGGCAGCAGAAGGAGCAAGCACTGGCCAGGACAAGGGAAAGGAGAGGAGGAGGCTGGAGCCTACAGAGCCTGCTGAAATCCCTGGAGATTCCCTGCCTCCTCCTGCTTTGTCACCTCACAGGGCTGCTGCTCCTCCAGGTGCCACTGTGGCCATGGCTGCTCTGGTGTCTCTGCAGACAGTAGTTGGTAGGTGATCTGCTTCAACTGGGATTTTTGGAAGGCACGGACTTTCCCATCCGGAGTAAAGTCTACCCAGGGCAAAGACTCTAGACAAAGAATTTTCAGAGTAGAAAATGATTCCGTCTCAGGCCAGGCTTCCCTGATGGAGCACGAGGATCCCAGTGATTCTTAATCTCTCGCTTGGTTTTCAGCAGTAGGAGTGTAACACGATAGGGAAAAATCACCAGCCAAACCAGTTCCCCATGTCATGGGCTTGCATGGAAACTGCTGATCTGTTCCAGCAGAAGCTGCAAAAGCCAGCCTGAAGTGTGTATTTGCCACAGGAAACTTCAGCAGAGATGGTTAAATTTCAGCTTAATTCTTTAAGAGGAAACAACCAGACCTGTGATGTTTTAGTGTTGTTGGATTGCAGCAGTGATATGTATCTGAGAGAGCCATCTCTTTCTTTTTCTCTCCAAGGCCTCCAGTTTTGTTTTAGCATTTTGCTCCAATGACATTTTCTTATTCCCTCTTAACGTGATGGATGGGACTGGTCTGTACTCCTTCAAACATTCCCTGATCCTTGGGAATGTGGGGGATGTGTGTGTATTTCCAGCACAAAGAGCACATCTGTGCTGACCTCTACTTACATGCTAAGAAATCCACGTTATCTAAAAGGAGAAGAGAAATCCAGAATAACTGGCCAAAGCAGTTGGTGAGTGTGACTTGGGGTGCAGGTCCCTTTGAGCTTTCTGTGAAAAAGACCTGTCTTTCTGTGGTTTGAGTGGATCCAACTTCAGCTCCTAGCTAGCTGATTTTGTGCATTTGCCTAAAGCCAGAGCCTTGATGTGAGAAAGCTCTTCCCAAGTCCCAAGTCTGAGCTGTGGACAAGTGCCCACCAAGCCTGCTCTGTGGATAAGCTGAATACAGAGAGTTTGTTTTAACCTCTGGGATGTAGGAGTCTGGGGAAACTGCCTCATGTTCTTGTTGATTTCTCTGAACTGTTTTCTGTTTCTTCTTTGAAGTGTGTGATAAAAAGCAGAAGATGTTCTGTAGGAATGGATTGGTAGTGATTTCAGTGGTGCCATGGTCTGAGATAATGCCACCTTTCTGTTTTGCTGCACGTTGCCCAGGACCACACTGTTTTCACAGTGCCCTTTGAACTGGGCTGACACCTTGCAATGCCTCCAGGGTCTTTTTAGGATACATTTCTGCATCTTGGCAGGTGCAGCTTCTGTTCCTTTTTCCTATGAGAGGCTGCTTGGCCAATGCCATATAAAATCATCCTGAAATGAGTAGATGCCAGATTCTTGTGCACTTGGCCTGGATAGCAAATACTCTTTTTTTTTCTTTTTTTTTTTTTTTTCCCAACCCTGCATAGAAGTGAGCATTGCTGTGCTCTCCTCACAGGGGCTTCTTGGAAGCACAGTGGCATTCTGTCCTGTGTCTCTTGTTGCTTCATCTGGGGCTCTGCTGCTGAGGTGGATTTCAACCCCTTTTTTCTAATTCCACCTAAAATCTTGATACTTTTATTACTTGGAAATTTTTTCTGTGATTTTGTCTAAATCACTCTAAAGGACATTATTCTTGTTGCCTTTAACATGTAGAATTTAGTGAATGGGTTTTAATACCTGCATTTATTTTTGAAATAGGAACTGTAAAGCAAGAGTGATATGAATAATTACCTCTTTTCTCCAGTTACAACCCAGAAACATTGTTGAGCACCACCAGCATCTTAAGAGCCCCACAGGGCTGCCTTGTTTCTGGTGCACCGAGCATTTAATGCTGCTGCTCATTCATTCTTTATTAATTGTCTGAATTTCATAATTGCTGATTTAGTTACAGTATTACCAGCCTGCCTTCCTTGGCGTGTCACTGCTTCTCTGCCTGGCTATTCTTATTTGCCTTCTCAACTGATCTTACTCAAGCTTTTTATGCAACAGTGGGAGAGCAGCTCTGTGGTGAGCAGTAAAAAAAATACCAAAATAAATCCTGTATTTCACAACTTGGGGCGTAAATATCACCGTGCTGCAATTTGTCTCACTTTGCTGAGCTGACACCTTTCCGAAGTGCTGTGTGGGTATCTTCTTAGGCTGCCCCTTGCTTTGTCACCTGCCCTCAGGGTAGATTTGGGATGACTTTGTGCTCCTCTACAGTATCAGCCCTGCCTTCGACCCATCCATGTGGGCAAGGATTACCTCAGCTGCCTTGAGGCAGGGTCTGTCTTTGAAAGGATGCATTTGCGGGGGGAGAGCTAATTTTGAAATAGGAATTTTGTTTTCCTTCTCAGATGGAGGGAGGTGCTGGGCTGGACATTGCCTGTACTGCTCAGCCCTGGGGTCCCTGAGGCATCAAGGCTGGCTGGTGCTAGAGAGAGGCAGGAGTTTATCAGGGCTTACTGTAAAGGGGCATGACTGAACTGCTGCAGATGGCAGTGCTGCTCTTTAAGCCAAGCTCGTTCCAGCACAGGGGCTCAAACCCGCTCTGGGCTGGAAGAACAGAAGCCATTCCCAGGCTCTTGCAGTTCCTCACCTTCTTCAAAGGGTGGTTGCACCAAACAGTTTGTGTCGCCTCTGCCTGCACAGGTCAAACCAATGCACGTCTAATTAAAAATACCACAAATTCCAGTCAGATGTGGGCTTTCCAAGGAATGCACTTCTGCTTATTCTAGCAGCAGGTGGTAAATATTAAAACGTGTACAGCTCACTTCTTGTGTTCTCCCTCCCGGGCTGTGAAAAGCAGTGCCTGCAGATGCACACAGAGCCCATCCTTGTTTTCCTTGACTGCAGGAAGCAGCTCAAAGCCCGGCTGTTATTTCTATAACCAATTTGACCAGTGTCCCCGATGCACCCACGCACCGGCTCATTCGCACCCTGGCGTGGTCACCAGGGATGGCAGCGTGTGAAGGCGGGGGGGAGCTTGCCACCTCCCACACAGGTCCAGCCTGTGCTGTTGTCACTTCCTTGGATTTCTGAAAGGAGTTTGGAGATGTTTCCAAGGCTGGGGGATAGTGTGTTGCAGGGTCTCCACTGCCCTTCATGCCTGGCTGAGAGGTGCTGGTTTTCCCAGCCCGTGAGCACTGCTCCCACTCAGAGTTGTCACTGAATGTCCCCAGGCTGGAGGAGAAATGATATGGCAAGGCTGGAGTCCCCAGCTTTCTTTCATAAGCTTGGTATTAGTCAAGCCCCCATGGAGTGAACAGAAACACTTGCACAGGGACCTTGGTGGCTTTGGTGAGCTGCTGCTGGAACTGAGGGATGAGGCTGGGAAGTGTGCTCCTGCTCCAGCACCTGCATCCCTCATGACACAGTGCTGCTGCTGCATCCCCCGTGGGCTTCCGTGGCACACAGCAAGCTGCTGGTGTGCCTCAGGTCTCCTTTGAATCTCTGATTTAAGGGTGTTAAAAAAAACCCAAAAAAACTAACAGAGAGGTATGGAATGCCTGAGGATTTCTTGTAGGGAGGTAAATCATCTTGCAAATGGAAGTCTTCAAAAGAAAGGGTTAGCATAAGTTGTTGCTTGTTAACTTTCTCCATTTAACCCTGTGACTGATAGTGATTTAATTCTTACCAGTTCTGATTTCTCTGAGCTTCCTGTGAAGCTGCTTCTCCTGCAGATGGCTCATGAGCGTGTCCCAGTTTGCCACCTCAACTTGTGAAACTCGGAGGTAGTGAGGGGAGGCTGGAGGAAGCGGATGGAGGCAGCTCTCTGGGAGGAAATAGCAAACCGAGCAGAAGGCATTTATTGTGAAGCATTTGATGTTATTGGAAAACATATTTTGTGTGATAGATGGGTATGCTGCAATCCTGGGGTGGTTTTGAAGCAGCAACCTTAACTTTGCTCTACTGCTCTCACAACACGGGTATTTTTAGCCTGATTCCCATTTATACCCATTGGTACGCACAACCATCACAGACGGTTACCAAAATTAAACCTGAAGTTGGATGGGAAAATAGGCACTGACCTTGTCAGTGCAAACCAAAATCACATCTATTTCAGACAAACACATGTACCTCAGAGCTGCATTTCCCATATGTGCAAATGCAAATCCAAGGAACTGTGGAAGAGTTTTAAAAAGCATCAATAAGCCCAAGAGCAAGCATCCACTATTTCAGTATTCTTCCTCTCTTCCAAATTACCGTGGCCTTAAATTTAAGTCCAGCTCATGCTAAAACCACCAGCAGTGGGGTGTAGGCAAGAGGACAGGGGAAATTTAATCCTGAGGAATAGTTTAAACCCCAACTATCAGGATAGCAGATGTGTCCAGCATGTTTGGCCATGCCATGCTGGCAGTCTGCCAATGGAGTGGCTGAGAACCTTCATCCTGGCCCCAGATATCTCCATGTTTCCGTGCCCCACAATGGGACCCATCCCTGCTCCAAGTGTGAGTGCCACAGGCTGGTTTTGTCCTCAGATTTGGTGGCAGGAGCAGGGAGCCCAAGCAAAATGACCACACTGAGGAGATCCCCAAATTTCCCTGCTTTTCTCTTTTTTTTTTTTTTCTTTTGTCTTTTTGTATCCCAGCTCCTGGAGGATACAGGGTAGGTATAGGAGGGAGTAGGGAGGTGCTGCTGGCATCCCACGGCAAGTGCCCTGCTCGTGTGTGGAGCATGGGCACAGTCATGGCCAGATTTACAGATGCACAGAGGAGTTGGGGTGCAATGAGAGCCCACAGTGAAGGGCGTGGCAGTCCTCAGACACAGGCAGCAGCACAGCACTTTGGTAGGATGGCTCTTAGCAGTGTTTTAAAAATGGCTTCCAGTCCGTTCATTGCTGATCACATTAGTAGGCTAAGCAGGTATTTCAGTGTGCTCCCCTTCAGCAAGCCTGAGTCCCCTGAGGGCATAAAGTGCAGCCCAGAGCAGTGGACTGTCAGATACTGTGCAGCCTTGTTCAGAAATGCCTTTTGGATGAAGCTGTCTGCCCTCCTGGGAGGTGCCCTGCTTTCCAGCCATTTCATCCCCTCACACCAGCTGCTTCTTCCCCAGAAGGGCCGAGGAGCCGTGGGCCAGGGCAGGCTGGCAGGTGCCTTTCTGTTTTGGGGGCAGCAGGCTGCAGCAGCAGGGAGTGATGGATGCTGCATGGCTGGGGCCCCTGGCAGGACTCTGGCTGTCTGCTGCCCTACCTTTGTGACCCTGGGCTCTGGGGAGAGACCGTGCTGCCTCTGCTCCCTGCCCAGCTGGCTGCTGGACACCACACTATCACAGCTCGCATGGTTGCAACTCTTCTACCTGCGAGGCTGCTTCTGGCCAGGTTATATCTGTCTGCTACTTTTCAAATCCAAAGCTGTATCTAGAATCATTCCCTTCTCTCCAATGCTGTTTTCTTTCAGTTAACTGAAAGGCACACTTCTCCTCCATTTAACCAGAAGGAAAAAGGAAGACAAGAGGTGTCCTGACTGCAGTCTGCTCCCGGTGCTTTGGCAGGACCCCGGCGCCGAGCTCGGGGTGTTGGTTACCCCAAAAAGGGCTCGAGGGAAGCTGGTGCTGCCTTCCTGCTCCTCTTGCTTTCCCTGCCCAACCCCAGGGTGGCTTGGCACCCTGGCCAGGAAAAAATGGCCTTTTCCTTGAAGGGTTCCCATTCCTGCACAGCCCACAGGTGGCTTCTGAGTCATTCCAGGGCTGCTGCCGTTTCTTTGTGTGGTTCAGTAAAGCAAAATCCTCCTGCCCTGTACAGAGCTGTGTTTGCCATTCCTCCCAATTATGGCTGTCAGGATCCCAGCAAGGTTTCTCAGGCTTCCCTCCTGGGAAGCTCCTGGAGGTTTCTGAGGTTTGCTGTCATTCCCCATGTTTTCAGCAGCAGGAATTGTGAGGTATGTGCCTCCCCCAGCCGTTAATTCCTGGCGCCGAGGAGCCTGTGCCCATTGAACTCGATCCCGGCTGTCATTTTGTAATGAGTTAATTCTTCACCGAGAGCGCAGCGCCACTCCTCCCCCCGAGTGCTGGGGAAGCGGCGCTGCTCTGCCATTAGCCCGGGCTGACCCGGGGTTAAAATCTAACTCGGCAGGTACTTTATTCGGTATTTTATGAGCTGCTGTGCCAGCCAGCTGCAGCTGGGGAGCACGGCCCGGGCAGGGGAGCTCGGGGCTGAGGGTGCTCCCGGCAGGTCCTGCCCAGCCACCCCTCTGCGTTCGGCCTCAGGGGACCCAGCTCTGCTCACCGTCCCACGTCCTTTCTGCATAAACACACAGAAATACAGCTTTCTGGCAAAAATTACATCCTCTTCTGTGCTTTTTCTTATGGCAGATTTTCATCTCCTGCCTCCCATGCTAGCAGAGCAGCATTGAGTTTTGTCGGAATTGCTTTTTCCATGTTAATTGAATTCTCAAAACACTGCTCTTTCCCCAGTACAAGGTACAAGCTTGTAATGTTTTTCCTCTTTTTTCTTTTTGTTTTGTTTTGAGGAGGGGGATAGAGGGTGCATGGGAACAGGGGCAGCTCGATGCACTTAGAGCCACTTAATTTAAAAAATATTGGTGTTTTGTATTCTGCTGCCACAAAGTGACCACAAAACATTCCTGGTACCTTCCCTTACTTACAGACAGTGCTAGTGGGCAGACTTAAATTTTACCTGAGGCAGTTTAGATGGGCTGGAATGAAATGAGGACATTTTAATTCAGGTTAACATTTTTCAGATGCTTGTGAATGTGGGGGGATGATGGATCTAGAAAGACATCATCTCTCCTCCTCAATGCCTGATCTGCCTGACCTTGCCTGCAGTGTGTGGTTACAAGTTTTCTCACACTTCTGCTGTGTGGAAACAGCCTGATAGGGATGGGTAGCATCTTTCTAGGGATGCTGAGTTTTCCCTGCTTTTCACACATACCCATCGCTCTCGGATTCATACATAATTTTACTCCAAGCTGACAAGGTTACATGCACTCTCTATTAAGCAACATATGTTAACTCAGTTCTCCAGAAAGGGCAATTTTAATACTCTGCCAGTAGGAGTGCGTTGTGCAATGATGCATACACCAGCTGGCTTCTTTTCCTTCCAAAGTTATTTAAATACTGAACTCTGCACAAAAGACAGATGTTGAAAATAGCCTCCCAGTAACCCGAGGTCGATGGGAAGGCTCCTGTGCTCTGATGGAGTCGATGTTTCTCTTCCGTTTGAAAAGATGAATGTGGTTTTTTTTGTGGCCAGGGTAAAATTAAGGGATAATCTTTATTCACTTAGTTGGTTGGATTTTATGAGTGATCTTGTACTTCTTTTGCATTACTGAGACCACCTTTGATTTTCTTCTCAAATAGCTGCAGGGCTTTTTAACTGATGTATCTCAGATGTCCATTTTCAGTCTTTCCTCAAAAATTTTAATGCAGCTCTTAGAACTTCAGTGGGAGACCAACTGTGAAGCTGTGCAAGTCTGGGAACAGATTATTTTGTTGTTTCCTTTTCCATTTTCTGTGTATTTCCCTGAAATGAATTCTTCTCTTTCTTCTGGCATTGTCACATTGCTATAAACAAGAATTAATATAATTAACCCAAGCTTGTAGTATTATTACAGCTATATAGAGGTCCAGAAACACACCCAAGATGGGCAAAATGGCTGGGTTGAAAGCTAAGAAAGCTCTTTTGTTATGGCATTTAATTGGTTATAAGTAGTACAGTGAAATCCTGCATGGTGTGAAACCAGAGGGGATCATGGGAATGCTGTGCAAATCCTCTTTCCTTTCTTGATTTCAAGCTGGATAATTATTTCTGTATCAGTTCTTTATTGAGCCGTAGGCTAGGATTCAGCTCTCCAAGAGGGAGCCATGGGTGGCTGAGCTTATCACGTATGAAATGTGATTTTTCTCCTGGGGCAGTAACCAAATCCCAGTGCAGTGCCCAGCAAGTGTGGGGTGAATTGCTGCCACCCAGCTGCCTGCACCCAAATACATAGACGCTCCTACTGCACATCTTTGGGAATGCAGGATATACGCCCAGCAAGGATTGGGTGGCAGTGGAAACATGGGGGTTTCCTTTTCCTGTGGGTCAGCCAGTGCCTGCCTGTTTTGGGTGCAGCAGCAGTGGCTGTGCAGACCATCTGAGAGACCCTTTGATGGTATTTCCAACCCTGCCATCATCACCTCTGCTCTTCTCCCAGCAGCGAGAACAGCTAAATCCTAAGGCTTTGCAACCCTCTTAAGCTTTCTGTCTTTGTTTTGCAGCGGAAGGAGGAATGTTGACAAAGATGGGCAGGCACAGCAGATCTCTGTGCCTGGTCAGAGTAGTCGTCAAGAACAGCTCCCAGCCAGGGAGGTCCTGATCAGTAGTACAGAGATGTTCTTCCATGGCCCCGTTAAGTAAAGGGTTTTGGTTTCAACCCCTTGCAGTCTCTGTGGCTCAGATCTCACTCAGAGGAACTGCACAAAGCTGACACTACCTTAGACCAAATTAGGAAGCCCCTCAAAATCGGCAATGGCATCTCCTGGCCAGTGGGACCCAGCGTGCTTTTCGTGCACAGCCCCGGGATGTGAGAAGCAGCTGGGCTGAACTGCTGTCCTGTTGAATGCTCCTCCTGGCTGATTTGTTACTAAATCACGGTTAGTGCTGCATGGGAGCCCCAGGGGCCGGGTTCATTAGCGTTCTGCTGGCGGGAGCTGCCCTGCGGAGCGCGGGGAGCTGGTCCCGGAGAGCCACGGGCTCGCTGGGCTGATTGCTCTAATGAGCCTGGATGGGCAGCAGCTCTCTGAGCACATGGCTCAGGCTTGCAAAGGAGCTTGGCTCTGCAGTCGGTGTCAGGATGAAGGCCTGGATTTGTGGAAGAGCTTAAAAAATCTGTCTGCTCGGTCCTTCTCAGAATTTGACTTCTTTGCTTCCAATGGGTTTTGCTGGAGTTTTGCAGTGACTCGGGCACTAGGGGGCTTTGGCTTCAGCGTGGCACAGGCTCAGCAGCTCTTCCCACAGCTCTCCCCAGTGCCAGGCTCAGGGCGAGCCTGGGCAGAATCCCTTGCCTGCAGCTAGGCTCTCCAATGAGCTCTGCATGATTCTGTCCCTGAAATGTGCCAGAACTGCGTAGCATCTTTGCTGAAACCTCCTGGCCTGTCTGCATTGCTGTCCTCGGGCTGTTGCTCACTCAAAAAACATACTAAAAATAGTCTGTCTTACCCTGAGATATTTTTCTTTCTTCCAAGCCCACATCAGTTGCACTTGGGGTAGTCCAGAGTAGAAACCCCACAGCACCAGGAGTTCCAAAATGCAAGTGGATGTGTATAGTCAATGATTGTTAGAACCAATAAATCAGGCATCAGCAGCCAAGGTGCCATGCAGTCATCCTGGATGCTGCAGAGAGCTTCCAGATCAGCCTGCAGCTCCTGGAAAATCACATGCAGAGCCTCAAAAAGGACTGGGATAATTACTGCAAGGTAGTCAGGCCAAAGCTCACCTTTTCAGGGCTAAATCAAGACATTTCATTAGTCTTAGGTACCAGGCACTGGTCTAGTGTCCTGACAAGACATAAAGAAGAGGGTCTTGAATGCAGTTTCATCTCTTCTGGTAATGATGGGGACGGCACTTGGAAGCCTACACCGGGGGGTTCTTTGGTGAGACCCTTCTCCATGAGGAATAAGCCATGCAAGCAGCATATGGGGATGTGCTGGGGGCTTTGAGGCTGACCAAAGCCACGGTGGGAGCCTGACCTCTGCTTTCTCCAGCCCATCACCGTGGCTTCAGCCCCAGTGTGGGTGGCCTTGCCTGGTCAGTGCTCAGGGGAGGGCAGAGCTGCATTCCCCACACTGTTTCCCAAGCCTTCTGAATCTCCCATCCCCTCCAGCCACTTTAAATGGTTTTGAGGAATTGCGCTTTCAGGTCTTTTATCATTTGATCACAGGTCAGGGCCAGCAGCTTTTCCTGCCTGCTGGCTCTGGCTGCCAGAGCTGATGCATCACGCGGTGCTGGAAATGTCACAGCGAGGCTGGCGCAGGCCGCAGGCAGGGCACCGCTCCCTCTGCAGAGACACTGCCGAAATGGTGAGAGGATAAATCAAATCCTCTGCCTCAGGCAGGCAAGGAGCAGGATGCAGGGCTTTTTCTGGGCACAGAGGGTCTGTCCCCATGGTTGTGCACAGCTCCCTGCAAGTGGGACCAGCATATCAGGTGCCTGATGTGGCAAACCAGTCATGGGACTCCTCAAAAGTCCCACAGCAGGATCAGCCCAAGTGGCTTATTTAGCCTACTCCTCTGCCAGCTTTCTCCCCACTTGTAACACTCTAAATGCCAGGGTGGGTGGATTTGGGAGAATCTCATTCTCTCCCCGGGCCAGAGGAGAGCTCTGTGTTTAGTCACTGATCTTTGGAAGTTCCTGTTGGGATTTTTTCCTGTCCAGTGACTTCTAATTGAGGTGGGTCATTGCATTATCCCATCTCCCCTGGAGGGTTTACAGAATCCTCAGCAATCATCTTCAGTCTTATACTGAGCCCAAAAATACCCAGCTCAAAATGGCATTTCACTTTCCAGAGCTCAGCAATGGCCACAAGCCAGCGGGGCAAGCGCAGCCAGGCTGGGGATCCTTGGGGGCATGGTGGTCCCTCTCTGGGGAGGCACAGCCCTTCAGAGGAGCAGACCAAGTGCCTTTGAAATACAAGCTAACATTCTCAGCAGCATCCTGAGCTGGGTAAAGCATTATCCACATCCAGGAACTGGATTGCTTTGGTGTGTGTTCCTCCAGATGCTGGGCACAGGGACACTGCAGGGCAAAAAGACCCCTTGTCCTGTCCTAGCATGGATGTACAGGTTGATGTGGGATCAGGAGAATCTGTCCCTGTCCCTCTTGCCCCTTCCTACTGCAGCCTCTTCATCCCTCCCTGGGGCTGTCCTGGCACAGGAAAGCTAATTCAGGTGTTTTCTGCCATCTCCCGCAGTATGAGTTTAAAGCCAAGAATATCAAGAAGAAGAAAGTGAATCTCATCGTGTCGGTGGACGGCGTGAAGGTCATTCTGAAGAAGAAGAAGAAGGTAGGCAGCACTGGTCCCTGGGGCAGCAGTGCCTCAGCAGCTGGACCCCTCCCCTCATGGTGCAGGGACCTTGCAGCATCCTTGAAGTTCTGGGAAACTCTGGTGGGCTGGGAAAGGGAGGCATGGGCTGGGGTCAGCCTTGTGTGAATCATGTTCCTGCAGGGTGGCTGAGCCAGTCCTGGTGGGTGCAGAAGGAGCTCAGGGGGCCCTGTGGGAGGTGATGTGGGATGTGGCTGGTCCCCAACAGGACCTGACCCTTGGCAAAGGGTTGCAGGGGAGCAGTAGCAGAGCTGTGACAAGAGCTTCCCAAGTATGTCCCTGGACTGTCTCTTTGCCCTGTCCTTGTTCTCAAGGACAGCATCTGACGTACTCATTTTCAGCTTCTTTCATTGCAGAAAAAAGAATGGGCCTGGGACGAGACCAAAATGCTCGTCATGCATGATCCCATCTACAGGTAAGGCTGTTGGGTGAGGGACAGAGGCTTGCGTGGCTCTGCCGTGCCCCTTACCCACACCACACCAGCACCGTGCTGGGCACTGGAGAGGGCAGCTCATGGAGCTTCCTGAAGCCTCCAGCTCTCCTCCTCCATCTTCTTCCCAAAAGCCAAGAGCAGGGGTTGTCTGTCCCAGGGAGGCCAAACTGGAGTGAGAGAGGCCCCCAGCCATGTTGGAGAGGGGGTGGCAGGCACCTGGGCAAGGCATCCAGCTCTGTGAGCAGGCCAGGAGTGGGGTTTGCTCTTCTCCATCCCTGGAGGGCTCCTGGGCCGCTGATGCTGTCCCTTGGGGCTGAGCAGAGAAGTCCTGTGCTGCCTTTGCAAAATGTTTGCTGCTGTTGAATCAGCAGGCAAATTTTCCCAGCTGAGGTAAAACCACTGCCAAAAAATTTCTAATGGGCTTTAGCAGTGATGTGCTGCAGAGGTTGGGCATCTGCAGCACCCCGTGCCATGGGAAGCATTGGTTGTGGCCTTGGCAGTCTCCTGGGCATGTGGGTAATGTGTATGCTTATATCCTCCCTTCCATTCTGTCCTTGCAGGATATTCTACGTATCTCATGACTCCCAGGACCTAAAGATCTTCAGCTACATTGCCAGGGATGGGTCTAGCAATGTCTTCAGGTGCAATGTCTTCAAGTCCAAGAAGAAGGTAAAGATTCCAGGATGCACATCTCATCCTGGTGTACTCGGGGTGGAGCAGCTGGGGCAGGACCCCATGGATCTGAGATCCAGTGGCAGCACAGAGACCCCTGAGAGCTGTTCCAGCCTGGGGGGTCAGCATGCAGAGGCAGCTCAGCTGAAATTCCATGTCCCCTCCTCTCGCCGGCAGAGCCAAGCCATGCGCATCGTGCGGACGGTGGGGCAGGCGTTCGAGGTGTGCCACAAGCTGAGCCTGCAGCACACCCAGCAAAACGCCGACGGCCAGGAGGACGCAGACAGTGAGAGGAACGGAGATGACCTGGACGTTCCAGGTATTCCACAGAGCTGGAGGTGTGGGGGTGGCATGGGGCCCCCAAAGCCTGGCAGATGTAGTTCACAGAGGCACTGTCTTCCCATACTGCCCCTTGATGGCTGACACCTCTGGGCAATGGATTTGCACAGCAATCTGGCCTGCTGTGCTCCAGGCTCAAGCTGGGATCTTGCCCAGCAAGGAACCTTCTCTAGGTGTTAGCCGTGATCCTCTCAGACATCCCCCTTGCTGAGAGCCCATTAGCAGTGCCCAGGGCTCTGCTCTGTGCTTGGCTGCACACACTGCAAACATTCCCTCGCTGTTTCCGCACAAGGGGCCCCAAGCACATACCTTCCTCCTGTCCTCTCTGCAATTCCCAGAATGGACATAGCCGTGTTTGTGCTCTCCTATCAAGCTGTCAGGACTGCAGGCAGGCTGCGGACCCAGCTCCTGCTCAGCCCTGTGGGTAGAGGGGGCAGGGATGCCTGGCTGGGGGGGCTCCTGGTCCAGCCCCATCATCCTGAGCTGTGCAGGGTCGCAGGGAGCAGCCTTGCTCCTTGGCACCGGTGCCTGTGCTGGAGGGGAGGCAGAAGTTCTATGAGAGGTTAGTCAAACTCTTCCAGTGCCAGGTGGGACACTGGCAGGTCCTGCTGCCTCTCTGTGTGTGGATTCCCTGCACTGCCCCGCTCTGTCCCCCCCTGCCATGCTGTGGGCTGGATCCCCCACATCCCAACAAGGGCAGCCTGGGCTGGGCTGCGGTTTCCTGCTTGCCTCTGTAACCAGGGTTGTCCTGATGACCTAATCATTGGGCTGCCCTGGACCGGTCATTGTTTGGTTTTCCTCCACACAATGTCCCGGCCACAATATGCAGCTCCCTGGGGAATTCAGAGCATCTGTTTTTTGTTTTTCTTTCCCCTAATCTCTTGTTTACCTTTCTTCAGCTTTATCTGTGTTTTCTGTTCTTGGTGGCCCGTTTGTCCCACATCAGGGCTTTTGGCTGCCCTTCCCCAGGTTTGGTGTGCTGGGGCTGGGTGTGTTTTTAGCTGCAAGCCTCCTCCCGAGCAGCAGCAGGAAGAGCAGCCGTGTCTCTCTGTACCTGCTTCCCGCCAGGGCTGGAGGGTGGGTGGCGGGAGGGCGGTGGGGACCCACGGTGGGCATCGCTGCCCACGCCCCGGGTGAGCCGTGGTGAGCTGCAGGGGCAGGCAGGCCGTGCCCTGCCCTGACCCTGCTCCCGCAGCCTGTCGCCTCTCCGGCGTGGAGAGAGCGGCCGCCTCCGCCGAGGAGACCGACATCGACGCCGTGGAGCTGCCGCTGCCCGGAGCCGACATCCTGGACTTCAGCCGTGGCGTCACTGACCTCGATGCTGTGGGCAAGGAGGTGGGTGCCACACCGAGCCCAGGGTCCTTGCCTTCCGCTCTCAGGGGGTGGCACGGCCCCAGCCCCACCACTCTGCGTCCCGAGGGCCCCGGGGTCAGGAGGGATTGTGCAGCATTCCTCAGCTCCTGGATCAAAGCCATCTGCCGCTGAAGGGCTGCCCTTTGGCTGGGGCCCAGGGGAGAGCACTGTGCCGAGGCTCAGCTATGTGCAGCCACACGGAAAGGGTTTGGGGCAGAGCTGATAGGGACTTTTTCCACCAAAACCACAAAAATAAAAGACTTTTTTGATACAGTGGAAATTCCCATGGGAAGCATCAGCCTTTTCGGGAATTTTCTACAAAAGTATGTGGGTTGTTGTTGAAACTGAAAAAGTATTGTTTTCAAAGGTTGGAAGCACCCTTAGAAAAGTGTACATTAGCTGTGAATGCAGCTTCTTCTTTTCTGGGTATTTAGCGTGGCTGCTCTGTGCCAAAGCTCATGTGTGCCCAGTGGCTTTCTGAGGTGAGTGCCAGGGCATCACATCTTCAACACTGGTGTTTTGCAGAGCTGCCTCCATCCTGAAGATATCCTGACAGCATCACCCAAGATGCTGCTGCCCTCATCTGCCCAGCTGCCTGACCTGGGAACACCTCTCTCTGCCCACCACCAGATGCAGCTTCTCCAGCAACTCCTGCAGCAGCAGCAGCAGCAGACACAAGTGGCAGTGGCACAGGTTCTCCCCTCCATTCTTTTCCAGTGGCAGTGGCAGGGCTGGGCACACTACTGAGCCCCTTGGTGCTGCTGAAGTCTCCTGCCTGGAAGCAGCATTGAAGGCAGGCAGCTCCAAGGGGAGGGAGGTCCATGAGGTGCTTGCCACCAGGTGTCTGGGGCCTTTGACCCCTGTCTGCTCGCCAGTGCCCTGCCCCAGTGACTGGTGTGCCTGGACTGTGCTGCTGGCAGCTCATTCTCCATGCAGCTATTTCTCATTGAAGCAGCTCTGGCTGCTTTATCCAACTCATTACCTGAGCTTTACTTGTTCTCTGAGCCTGCACGGAGCTAGCTGCAATTCATCAACTTTTTTCATGGTCCCAGGCAATGGGCTCCAGCAGCCTTTCTGTGCTGTCCCATAGCTTTGCTCCTCTTGCATCAGTAAATCAGTATTTGTTGATCAGTTCTGGCTGAGCTGCTGCCTCCAGAACCCACATTCCTTTTGGGGTCACAGACTGCCAAGTTGCTTTCCCCTCTGGAAGAGGGATCTGCATTATTGGGGAATCCTTTGTGTCTGTCCAAGTATAGTGTTGCTCACAATCCAAAAGGCTCCATGGTGCCTGCTTAAAGTGTGAAGTATTGCACCCCTTGCTCTTGGTCTGGCTTCGTGGAAAGTTGTAAATCCCAGTCCTTTGCCTGGTCTCCTGTCATTCCCAGGCTCGCTGTGCTTTAGCTCAGCTCTGCCAAAGACACTGCTGTGCCACCTTGCTGACCACATTTGGGCAGCAGCTGCCTGCTGGCACAGCTGGCACTGCCTCCTGGTACCCACCTGTGGGGACAGGTGGCCCGCAGCTGGGCAGCTTCAGGGGCCCTGCAGCAGCAGCTCACAGCTTGGCAGGTACAGAGAGCTTCCTCTTCTTCCTCAAGGTCACTTTCTGGGCCACAGTAAAATAGCCTTTTGTGTTTGGTGGGGATATTTTTGTTTTCGGGTTATTTTTGGTTTGGAATTTTTTTTTTTGAGGGTTTTTTTTGTTTGTTTGGTTTTTTTTTTGTTTAGTTGTAAATCTGTGCTTTCCTGGTTCCAGTCCTTGCTGGAGCAGTTGTAGGAGCTGTGGGTGTGTGCCAGGAAGAGGTGCTGAGCCAAAATGGCCCCCAGTTCACTGCTGTTCCTTTGTGCAGTGTACGTTTCTGGTGTCCTTCCTGCTCAAACGCAGATCAGAAAGCTGCCCTGGGCAGGAGCTCTTGGCTGTCTGCCCTCGGGGACATGGTTCTGGGGACACAGATGTTTGCACTGAGGTAGTTGTGCTGAATTCAGTGGTGGTCTTGCCTGTGGGCTCCCCACAGGCATTGCTTCCCAGAGCCAGGCTGAGCAGTCAGCTCGCACCTGAGAGCCGGCCCCCGTCAGCATCAGCCTGCCTTCTGTGGTGCTCCAGCCCCTCCTTGTGACAGAGGCCACTGGCTGGGGCCTGTTTCTGGGGAAGCTGCTCAAAAAGACAGCTTTTCTAGGGCCAGCTCCACTGCACGGCTGTGCCCTCGCACACCCATAGCACCATCCAGTCGGTCGAGCATGTCTCCTTTGCTGCATCTATCTGGCTCCTCCTGGGCTGCCCTTTCCATGCACATCTGCAGCTCACGTGCACCACTGACAGTTCAGCCAGTGCTGCCCTCCTGGCCTTGAGCTTTTCCATCAGGGAGGCCAGGGGACAATGTGCTGAGTCCTGGTGTGACACCACCCACACGCTCCCCATCACATCTGCAGTACCCGCAGGGAATGGCTGCTTCATTACATCATGGGTTGGGATGCTGGTGAGCCCTGGGAGATGGGCAGGGATGGCCAAAGTTGAAGCCCTCAACCCTCGAGCAGCATCTACCCGTGCTCACCCGCTGTATCCTGTCCAGGTCCACCTGCTGAAGGACCAGCTGGCAGCAGAAGCAGCAGCACGGCTGGAGGCCCAGGCTCGTGTGCACCAGCTCCTGCTTCAGAACAAGGACTTGCTGCAGCACATCTCACTCCTGGTCAAACAGGTGCAGGAGCTGGAGCTGAAGCTGGCGGGGAACACAACTAGTAAGCGCTGCCGCCCATTCCTCTCCCCTCGCAGCTAGGCAGTGCTGTGGGGGACATGCATGCAGGTGTTTTTCTTGGGTTTTTTGTGCATTTCCAGTTACTTTGTTCAGAGGGATATTTGTGCCCTTCTGGCCTGGCTTGTGTGTGTGCAGCAGGGTGCTTGCATGCAGTGTGGGAAGGGGCTTGGGGAGGGCTGTATGGACAGGTAGTCACCTACCTCCATCAGCTGTATGTCTGCTTTCCCCAGTGGCTGCATGCTCCAGGCCAGCTCCATGCCCGCCCAAGAGCCCCTGTTTGACCTTCCTCTCCATCAGCTCTCTGCAGGAGCTGGGCTGGAAGATAGTTAACTTCTTGTCCTGGAAAATTTGGCCTTTGTTGGCCAGCAACAGCTCCTGGCATTAGTGACACCAAATAAGCCCTTGAAAACAGCAAGAGTGGAGAGGCTGACACCCAAATGACCCCAGATTGTCCTCCTCTGGCCAGTGTGCAGCCAGCCGTGGTGGCCAGGGGATGCCCAGGCAAGCTGGGCCTCTTAGCCGTGCCCTTCTCTTGCAGCAGGCTCCCAGGACAGTCTGCTGGAGATCACCTTCCGCTCCAACGTCCTCCCCGTCCTCTGTGACCCGACCACCCCGCAGCCCGAGGACACCCACCCGCCGCCGCTGGGCCCCAGCTCGGCGTTCCCCAGCGCCATGGGCAGCCCCATAGGTAGGAACGACTGTCTGGTGAAGCTGGAGTGCTACCGCTTTCTGCCGGACTCGGGGCCGCCCGCCCCGGAGCCAGCCCTGGGCAGCCTGGAGCTCATCAAGTTCCGCGAGTCGGGCATCGCCTCCGAGTACGAGTCCAACACGGACGAGAGCGAGGAGCGCGACTCCTGGTCCCAGGAGGAACCGCCGCGCCTGCTCCACGTCCAGCCCAGGCAGGACCTGGGTGACAGCCTGGAGGATGAGATCGCGGTGTAGGGGTCAGCAGGAGGTGGTGCAGAGCAGCCAGGACCTGCTGGAGCTGGGAAGGACCCTGGCCGCAGCCCCATGACCCTGGCAGGGACGGGACAGCCCAGAGGGAGGGGGGCAGAGGAGGGAGCAGGAGGATTCCAGCGCCCAGTCGGGAGTGTCTGGAGGTGAGGATGGAGCCGTGCCCAGGGCGTGTGCCGGGCGTGCTGTGCTCCGGCACGCGTGGGCTTGTGTGCTGAGCTGCAGCATCCCTGCTTTGCAGCAGACAGAGCTGACAGCTCCTTGTGCTCCCCCCTGGCCTTGTCTCCCTTCAAACTGTGTGTCAATGTCAGGCAGAGGTAAGGGACTTCTCCAGGATTAGCCTCTGCTGCTGCTGGGGAAGCAGTAAAGCAGAGGAAGGGTTTTACTGGGGGAATGGGAGAGCAGTATAGGGCAATGAGCAGGGACAAGAGGGACTGAGGGGGCAGCTCCAAGGTGGTGAGCAAGGACAGAGCAGCTGGTCTAGCTCTCTGTGTGGTGGGCAGGGTGGGGGACAAGTACAGGGCCATGCTAAATGAGGGTTGGTGACGGTTCCCTGTCAGAGTGGGTCTGTGGGTGAGAAGTGAGGCACTGCGGGACAGTGGGGATGAGCCTGGAAAGGATTTGAAGGGGTGAGGTGAGGTTGCACAGGCTGTCCAGGTGCAGGTAGTGGTTGGCAGGGGGATGTGGTACTTTCAGGACAGGGTTTATCTGTGCCAAGGCAGGTGGAGGGTGTGCAGGCAGAGCCCGCTCCACTGCCAGGCTGTGGAGCAGAGAGGAAGGCACAGCACAGTGTGGAGCAGGGAGCCAGGGCATGCAGCATCAAGCTGTGGAGTGTCCTCCCCCTCATCATCTAATCCTTTGGCTCCTTGGCGCAGCTGCCAGGTTTCAAAGCCTTTTTCATGCTCTCAAGTCACATTTTCAAGCACTTCCGATAACCACAAACTGCCTGCTTTGCTTTATAGAAAAACACTCCCATTTCCAAGCAGTTGTTTTGCCCCACACCAAGGCTGAGAGCTGCAGTGCTGGCATTGGCATCTTCAGGGATGAGCACACTTCCAGCCCTCAATGGGGAGTGAACTGCTGGTGTCTGCAGGGGTGCTTCATCATACCTTGGTTTGCACAATCTGGAAAAGTGAATCCAGGATCTCAGGGGTCCCCTACCAGCCCTCGAGACACTTATGGCTGAAAGCCATCTGTGGGGGCCTCCAAGGGATCCAGAGCTTGTTCCTTTTCTGCAAACACTTTTATCACCTGCCTGGTGCTGAGCCTCTAAGAGGCCAAGATTGGAAGGGGTATGAACCAAAGTCCTGATGTCCACCCTGCTTCATGTGGAAGCACTCGATGAGGTGGGGATTTGGCACAGTTGTCTTCCTCCCCATCCTCCCTCCTATCCTGCTTCTGCTTTGCTTTATTGCTTCCTTACTGCTCTCACCTTTGCCAGCTCTGTCTCTGCTCAATCTGCCTGCAACTAACCCCTGGCTGACACCACCTCTTGCTCTCCTCCAGGGCTTAGCCTGGCTGCTGAGGAAAGTCCATGACTTCTCTTTGCCCTGGTCCCCTTGGGACTGAGAGCTGCTGAGGAGTGTGTGGATGCGACCCCCAGGGTCAGCACGAGCTGTGCTATGCACCCTCTACCACACGGCAGGACTGGTGGGTGGACTTGAGGAGCTAAGGGTCTAGTCGGAAGGAAAGGACATGATTCAGTGTCTCCAGCAGTGCCCTGATGTCCAGGGGAGCTCTGCACCAGCCACAGAGCAGGCAGAGTGCGAGAGGGTGCTGTTTGGTACTCCTGAGTGGTGCTCCTGTCCTCTAGGCACCACTGCCTCCATACACCCTGTCCCACACGGCTGTGGGGACAGCTGTGTGCCAGCCCCTCTGCTGGAGACCCGACATGCCACTGCCAGCTCGCAGCAGTTGAAGGTGAAAGCAAGGGGGGTGAGGTTGGTTCAGCTAGGAGGAAGAAGTGGGCATGACAGCATGTGCAAGGCATGGCACTTACAGGGTAGGGATGGTTGAGCTTGGACAGGGATTTCCATGTGGGCAGAGAGATCGTTCAGGGGAAAGAACAGCAGGAGCTCATGGGGCAGATGAAGGGAGAGCCTGAGAGGAGCAACAGCAGGCCAGAGGTCTCTTCCAGGCTGGGCTGCCTCCAGAAGCAGGTGGGGGGAGCCATCTGCTGAGCCACCCAGGAGATCCTGAGCAGCCAGGTCCATCCCTGCTGCACACACAGAGCTCAGTCCCGTGAGGAGCTGTCAGTATCAGATGTGGCCTCGGGCTCCTGCCCCACGCTCTGCCCACAGGGAACAGGGGGGTGCTGCCGGGGCCAGGTGGGATCCTGCCAGCCTCATGCTGCACCATGGGTGTACACATGTAAATGACCCCTCCTAAATCAACGCTGCCTCCAAGACTCCTCTCTAGTCTCTCACTTTTGTTATGGACCTTGACAGGGGTTTTATAGCTATATTTTTTGTCCTTTCTTTTCCTACAACTGTCATATTACTAACTGTTGACTCAATCTATCTGGGAAGCCAATCTGTCAATGTAAGTGCACTTAACCCTTGGGTGTTGTCATTAGTCAACTGGCTTTTGCTAAATAAATCTTTCTATTTCTCAAGGCTTTCTGTTGTCTCTTTCTTCTCACTGACTCTCTCTTTCTGTACTTCCTTCCCTCTCCATGCTGGGTGCCAGCACCAGCAGTGGCATCCTCTGGCCTTGTGGAGACCCCCTCCAACCTAAGCTTCCTCTCCTGTGGGACCCCTGCTTGTGGTGCTAGACACAGGATGCCCACGAGAGCAAGGTGCCCAGAATGTTGCTGGGAGTAGAGGTGTTTCAGTCTTGCCCTTCAGCCACTGCACAGCACAGGCTTGTCTCAGGGCTGATCCAACAGCTGGAGGGTGCCAGGGGCTTCCTGGCATCTGCAGAGCTCCCCACAGAGATGCAGAGATGCTAATCGGCACTCCCAGGGGCTTGGGAAATATTTGGCAGCTGGAGAAGGAAAACTAGGGAAGAGCCTTTCTCAAAGGATGGCAGAAGTGTTGTGTAGGCAAAAAAGCAGTGCACGGGCAGGATCTGACTGCTTCTGAAACAATTAATTCTGCTGCTGGCAGGAGTGATGGAGCAGTGCCCTCCCGTGGCAGCTGCCTGGCTGCTGGGCCTGCATGGACACCCTGAGGGCTGCAGCCTCCTGTGCCTTCAGCTCCTGCTCCCCCAGGACCTCGGGCCTGCAGTAGAACCCCTTGCAGCTGCAGCCCTCCTGGGAGCTGTGCTGGATCTGGGTCGTGAGCAGCCACAGTGTGGGGAAGATGGGGCAGCACAACATGCACTGGTAGCCACGCTGGATCACAGGCTGGCACTGGGAAGCAGTGAGTTTATCCTGGACCATAATTCTGGCTCTGCTGCTGGCCAGCCTGTCCCTCTCAGGGGCTGGAAGTCATGTGAGGAGCCAGAAGAGAGGTCTTCAAGAAGTTGCCAGGTTGCTCACACTCCTGAGAGCTGGTGTCCAGGCTGGAGGAGAAGCTGCCCACGCACTGCTGGGTGGCTGTCTTGGTGCAGGTGAATAGCTGTGGGATGAACCCCAGGGCTGGTAGATGCTGCAGGTGCAGGCAGGGAGCTCGCTGTTCAGCAGGACTGTGGGCCCTCAGAATGCAGAGAAAAGGGCCTGCAGTGAGTTGGAGGTCCCTGTAAGAGTCCAGCCCCCCACGAGGTTGGAGCAGCACTGAGAACCCTTCCTCTCTGCCTGTGCCATGCAATGTGGAGGTGGTTGTCTCTGTCCCAGTATGTGACCCCGGGATGCAGAGGTAGAGTTGGACAGAGGATGCTGATGGGCAACGAGGCCCCAGAACAGCACCAGGCTCACCCAGGAACTAGCTGGAGCCATCACACAGACCCACTCTGACATGGAGGCAGCCATGGCAGTTTGAGCTGGCACTCCTGGGGGCAGACCCCACAGCTTCAAGGATTCTTGCTGGGAAGACATGGTGGAGAAGCCAGTGTAGCTCATAGGTGGGGTTTGATTGTAGAGTTGTAGAGCCCTTTCCTCTGCAAGCACCTGCTGCCACCCACCACAGAGACCCAGCCTGGGCTGAGCTGAGGGAGCCATGGTGGGGTGGGCAGTGCAGAGCCCATGCTGTGGGTCTCCCAAGAGAAGGCCCTGTGGCTTTACCAGGGTATGGCTGACAAGGGACCCACCCCCATGTGAGTCCCATCTCTTCAGGCAGCATGACATACCTGAGCAGGGGGTTGGCAACACACCTCACCTGGCAGTGTGGAAGGAACAGGCCTCTTCCCTTGCCATTCCCCTGGTAAATGCTTGCTCGCTCTCTCTTCTTCCACAACCTGCTTCCCAAGTCACTTGGTGTCAGGTAAGAGAAGCTCTCAGTGTGTTGCCAGTGCCAAAGTGGGGCCCTGGGCTCACTGCTACCCCCTCTTGCCCCACAGTGGTCCCCTATGCATGCATTGCCCTGTGCAGCCCTGGCATAGCCTAGCTGCCCACAGCCTCTGCAGGGCTGTAGGAACATCCTCCCAGTCCCCAAAATTGTGTTCCCACAGTGCTGGTGGGCCGGCCCTGCTGGGATCACCCCTCCAGCCTGACTCACATCCTCTCTGTTCCCTTACCCCTTCCAGTGGACCAGAGCATGTTTGAGAACGCCAGCGCTGGCACAGCACCCACGCCAAGGGCACAGCACGTCCCTGCCGTGGCGGGCACCCTGCTCCAGCCCTGCCGGCCCGCTGGCAGCCAGCACCTCCGCAACCTGGGCAAGGCTGTGGGCGCCAAGGTGAACGACCTCCTGCGCCGCAAGGAGCCGGCCAGCCTGCCCGCCGTGGGAGCCATGGAGGTGAACGCCAGCGCGGGTGCTGTGCTGGGCATGGGACAGCCGGCTGCTGAGGACGGGTGAGTGTCCCCGCAGTGTGTACCCCGTGCCAGGGCGGTTGGCACAGGCTGGAGGGGCCCAGCATGGGGCTGTTTGCAACTGTCCCTCTGTGCTTGCAGGGCTGTGGGGCTGGATGCCTTTCCCCGGCTGGACCCCCCGCCCGCCATCACCAAGAAGCGGACACCGCGTGCCCTGAAGACCCCCCAGGACATGCTCATTGCTCCGCAGCCAGAGAGGACCAGCACAAGGAGTGGCACTGATGAGCCTCCCGAACCAGCCACAGCTCACCCTGAGCCCACAGAGGAGCAGCTGGGGATGGGGGACCCGTCTCCTCCAGAATGCCCTGGTGTCCTCAGTGTGACGGGTGCCCTAGAGCCCAGCGGGGACCAGCCCACCAGTGCCTTACCCGTGCCTGACCTCATCCATAAGGGCAGCCAGGAGAGCCAGTGGCAAGTGGGTGAGAGGGCCACTGAGATGTCACCCAGCACAGAGAAGACCTCACGGAGACCAGGGCTGGAGCACGAGTCACCAGGGAGCACAGGGCGGCCAGAGCCACGTACCCCTGGCTGGGAGGTGGAGGGGGCCCATCCCGACCTACTGTCCTTCGAGTAGCAGTGGGTAGCTGTGACAGTGGTGCCATGGGGGCTGGCTCTCCCAGACTTGTCTCTCACTGCCACTTCCCTTTTTTGGGATGATTATTTTGGAAAGGGGGAAGCCTTAGAGTGGAACAAGCCATTTTTTGCCCAGTATGGGCTCTGGGGAGCCATGACTACCTGTTTCTCTCCAAATTCCCAGGAGGGGCACAGCCTGTCCTGCCATGGCTTCTGCAGCCCCATTCTGGCCCCCTATTCACCGTGGTCAGTGCCACTGCCACCCTGTCTGCAGCCAGGAGCCTTGCTGAACTGGGAGCCAAGGGGATGCGTGGGGGTAGCAGTGCCAGCCTGTCCCAAACCCCCTTGGCTCTGGTGGAGCAAGCATCCTGTGAACATCCCACAAGCGCCACACACTTCCCCGTGTCTGCACTGGCTGCCTTGGTCCAGAGGATTTCCCAGCTTACACCATGTGCTTGCTGAGATACCCCATCCTGGGGTACCAGCAAACTCACCAGCCCTGGTTCCTGGTGAGCCAGGACAGCAGATGTGTCCAGGGCCTTCTCCAGGTGCCAACCTTGTGGTGTTACTCTGCTGAGTGCCATCTCCTTGCAGCAGAGCCCCACATGCAGGAGACATGAGCTCTGGCAGGGTGAGATGGAACTTTTTGCTTAGAGCTTTTGTGTACATCCTCACCACAAAGGTGGTTTTCAGAGGAAAAGCTCCAACCCAAAGGTTGAGTTGGAGGAACCCAGGAGCTCATGGATGGGCCTGCTCACAGCTCCTTCTGGGCCACACAGGGTGGTTGGGCTGAAGAAGTGTCTTCCACCACCCAAAGCCATGCTATCCCACTGAAGGAAGGAAACTGCGAGCATGGATCCCGTTGCCCTGGAAGCAGCCACCCATGTCCTTGGTGTGGTGATGCCACGGTGGCACTGGGGCCCTGCAGCTCTCCACTCTGGGAAAGCCCTGCTCAAGAGTGAAGGGACGCAGAGTGGCACAGAGCCCATGTTCAGTGCTGAGGTGTGACACACCCTGTGACAATGTGATCACGCTGTGCATGGCCACCTCCACCCTCAGATACAGGTGCGTGTGTGCTGCCCAGGTCTGCACTGCAATGTAGGTGTTGATGGAAACCAGCACTTGTAGCCCCTCTCTGAAGAACCAGCGACTTCAGTCGCTGTGATGCCAAGGTAACTTTCCCCTTAAGGGAGGGTTGTCACTCACAGCCGGTCTAGTCCCTCTATTTATGTTATCAGGGTGCGTGTGTGTGGTTTGGGACAAGAGATGCAGATTGCACAATAAATTTTTTTTTCTTTTGTACCCACTGATGTGTGGCATTCCCTTGATGGGAGAGGACACCCTGTACGACCCTGGCGCCATGGCGTCATCCTGGTGGGGAGCCAGGGGGCAGAGGGGGAGTTTGGTGGTGTCCAGATTGGGGTGGAGAACGTGGCTGCCCGGCTGTGCTTGGTACCACTGGGTGGTGGCTGGCCGCGGGTGCAGGGGACCGGATCCCGTGGGTGCTGTGATAATGGGAGCCCGCCGGTGCCCGGGCTTAGGGGGTACTGGGGAGGCGGGACCCCGACGGAAGCCCGGGCTGGTGTCTGGGCTGAGGGCGTGCGACCGCCGGGAGTGCTGGGGGCGCTGGAGCCCGCCCGTACGGGGGCACAGAGCACCGCACCCGGGGGTACCGAGGGCCCCGCCCCGCCGAGGGCGGTGCCGCCGCCGTGCCGCCCCGTTTCCGGTGTCATGGCGGCCGGAGCGCGGCGGCGGCAGGGGCTGGTGCCGGTGCCGGGGCAGCGGCGCGGCGGCGGCGGGACGGCGATGTGAGGCGAGACGGCGCCATGTCGGGGTGCGCGTGGGGAGCGGCGCCGCCGCTGCTGGAGGCGCTGGGCCGGCTGTGGGAGGTGCAGGCGCCGCTGGGCAGCGGCTCCTCGGCCTCGGTGTACCGGGTGCGCTGCTGCGGGGACCCCCGGGCCCCCCCCGGCGCCGTCAAGGAGTTCGTTCCGCCCCCGGGGCAGCGGCCCGGACCCGCTCGCCGCCCCGGCGCCCGCCCGCCCGCCGCCGACTGCGCCGAGTACGGGTTCCGCAAGGAGCGCGCCGCGCTCGAGCAGCTCCGCGGGCACCGCAACATCGGTAACGGCACCCCCGCACCGCACCCCGGCAGCCCTGCCCCCCGACCCCAAACACCCCTGCTCGGGCACCCCTTGTCCCTAGAGCACCCCCCAGGGCAGTCTCCCCCTGCCAAACCGGTGTCTCCAGACCACTCTCCCAGCCAAGAAGGGAACTCCCAACTCCTTTGGGAATACAGGCAGCCTCGCCCCCAATACAGGCCAGTGTGCCCCTCGGATTTGCACCCCTGGGTGGGTAGATTTGAGGGACCCTAGCCTGGACACCCCAAAGCAGCTTCCCTGCAGTGGGTGCTCCTGGGTATCCCACCCCTTCCCTGAGTGGGAGCTCTGCAGGTGACATCCCCAGGGTGGGCAGGAGAGATGGGCAGAGCGGGTCCCTGCAGGCAGGGCACCCCAGAGTCCTCCTTTGGGCAGCGTGCCAGAGCACCAGCAAGGACTGGGTTCCCTGTGGGACAGCCGTGGGACGGTGTGTTCCCACTGTGCTACAGCTCGAGGGCTGCCTTCCTGGGTGGGAATGAACCTGGGAAGGGAGGAAGCCTGTGTGTCACAGGTGATTGCTGGAAATGCCAACGTTCACCAACCACTGATTTTTTTGTCAGCGTGAGATGCTTTTCAATGCCATAGTGTGCCTGGACACCCAGACAGCACCTGGGTTCTGACTTTGCAAAGTTTGTCTGTTGTGGGGTGAGATTGACAGGTCTCTAAAGAGTGGCACTGTGTCCTGTTTGCCCACTGGGATGTGCTTATCCATGTCCCAGAGACTGACCTTCTGAGCAGGAGTGCTCAGCCCTGTCACTTTAGCAGAGCCTGGGGAGTGTTGTAAGACCAGCCTGTCCTCTGAAGCTCGTGGGGTGAAGTGACTGCTTTTCCCTTGCTTCTTCTTTCTTCCCTGGTTCTCCATCTCTCTGAACATCACCCGTTAAAAGCATCTGAGCTGCCTGCCACAGCTTTTGTGGTGTGGAGCAGTGGAAGGTGCTGGCTGCGTGCTCGTGACCGATGCCTGTCCCTGTGTCTCATTGTAGTGACGCTCTATGGCGTGTTCACCAACCACTACTCTGCCAATGGGCCGTCTCGCTGTCTGCTGCTGGAGCTGCTGGACATCAGCGTGTCCGAGCTGCTGCTGCACTCCAGCAACCAGGGCTGCTCCATGTGGATGATCCAGCACTGTGCCCGAGATGTCCTGGAAGCCCTGGCTTTCCTGCACCACAAAGGCTATGTGCACGCAGACCTCAAGCCACGCAACATCCTGTGGAGCGCAGAGGAGGAGTGCTTTAAGCTCATTGACTTTGGACTTAGCTTCAAAGAGGGGAATCAGGTTTGGAATGTGCTACTCTTGAGGCAAGATGTCTCTGTGTTGTTGCGTGGCTCTGTGATGTTTTCCAAGTGACCTGATCAGAGCAGGAGCTGAGCTGGTGCTGAGGGTTAACTGCAAAGGCTGAAATTATGTCTGCCCCAGACACTGAAGCTGTGTTTCCATTCTGCTTGCATGTCTCTGGTTTCTGTTGATGTCTTAGCCTTTGTGCTACAATTTCCAATGTTAATTATGCACTGAGAAAAGTGGCATCTCAGCTTCCTGGAAAGTTTGCTAGTTTTTATGTGGTCACATGAGTGGGAGCACCCAGAAATGTAGAATTCCCTTTTATCATCCCTTACCGTGTGTCATAGTAATCCAGGCTTTGCCATCAGCCTCCCTAGCCAAGTGTGTTGTCTCTGGCAGTGTCCTTGTGCTTGCCTTTACTTTCACCCTATCTTCAGCAGCCTCCCTTCCTTGGGAAATCTGGATGTTTCTTTCCCACATGTATAAAAAGTCCATGGTCTGGTCCTGAGTGGGCAGTATCTGTTCTTTACTGACACAGACAATTTCTGCCTGTTCTACTCTTTGTCCCATTTGCTCGTCTCCTGCTCAGTCTTCTTGCTGTCACTTTTGTTTTGGTGATACTGAGTTGTTTGTCTTTGCCCATTTTACTCTCTTCCATGGCTTCTGATGGAAGCAGAGAGCCTCAGGAGGTTCTGCTGTTGGCTTGATAGATCTTCCTTTCACTTCTCCCTCTCTCAGTAGTGACCTGTGAGGAGTCTTAATACAGCTTTTCCATCAGGTAACCTTGTAGCACACTTGCCTTTAGTCAGTGGGTGATAGATGGTAGTTTTTTCTGTGCCTTCCTACAGTGTCCTGGTTTGTCCTTATTCCATGCACTTTACCCACTTAGCAGTTTTAAATTTATTTACTTTTTTACTGGTTTACCTGGTATTGACAGCACAGCCCACTGATTGTGAATATCAGAGGGTTGTGTGGGTGATCTGTCTCTGAATTCTTTGGTACAGGAGTTGTTTTTAATATTTGGACTTCTTAACTCCTCCGTGTTGTCTTCAGTTCTCCCACATTCTTGGCTGAGTTTCTGGTGGTAATCTGTTGCTGTCTATCAGCAAAATACAAACTCTTGGTGTCCTGTGTCTAAAGCAGGTATTTTTATTTAATTCAGGTCTGTGTTTTGCTGCTTCCTATGTGAGTTGCCTCATAATAGTTGATGGGGTGTTTTATTTGCTTCCATGGTTTCTTGCAATCTGCTTTCTTTGGGCTGAGTTTCCTTTGTCCTTTCTCAAAAACACACTGGTTGTATGGGTGAGTTTTCTGACCTTGCTTTGAATGTGCACCAGGTACCAATATCCCGTCCCCACCCCTGACTTGGGCCACAGCCTACATGTATAATTTCCTTATCTGAGTCAAAGACCATGCTACTTTTATTTATGACAGCCCTGCCAACTTATCCTTACACAAAATTTCCTGCCATTGCTGTTTAGCAGGGAATGGTTGTACACAGAGCAAGGTCTCAACCACTTAGAGCTCTCAAAATGCTTTAGGTGGTAGGAGTGAAATTCCCTCTCTCTCTTTTTGCTGGTGCCATTGATCACAGTGTTTTCTCTATCTCTAAATGTTGTTTGGGGCCCTGCCAAGTTGCTGCTATTGCCATGCTGGAGGTTCTGCTCCCTACTGATAGGAGGAGGGACGAGGACGAGCAGTTTGTGTATCATTTTTAAGTTCATAAACCACTTTTGAGCTCTGTTGCTGGAAGATGTCTTCTGTAAACTTTATTTTCAGTCACAGAACCACATATTCTTGGTCTGAATATATTCTCGTGGTAAGAATTCCTAATCCTATGCCTTATCCAGGAGGAAATAGGCTTGCATATTCTTCTGTCATTCTTTGTGTTGCATCAGTGCGTCTAAAATGAGCCCCCACGTGTTAAAAAGACCCAGTGTGCAGTTTGTCTTTGGACACTTAGAAGACTTGGCTGGACAAAGCCACAGCTGACTGATTGGGTATTGCCTGAAAGCAGGAGACTGGACTGGAGCCTTCAGAGGAGCCCATCCAGCCAGTACTTGTGTGATTCTATAATTCCCTAACTTCTTTGGAGCGGGCAGCATGCGGGCATTTCCTCTCACTGTGCCAGCCTCGGCAGCTGGGCAGGTACTGATTGTGCAGCACTTGAGGCTTCAAGGGGATATGGAAGAGGTGCCTTTGATGGGAAGTGCCTTTGATGATTTCCTTGTCTGAGCATTTTAGCTGCCTGCTTCCAGACAACATCAGCAGTTGAACAATGGCAGCAGCTCCTGATGCTCACTGCTCACACAGGGCTGTCTGTGCTCTCAGGCGGCCGATGTGGGAGCGTATTGGGGGTGTCCAACCCTTATTCCAAAATTTCTAGCATCGTCTGCATGTAGGAGAGGTTCAAGGGCCAGTCCACAGGGACATCCAGCTCCTTCCTCCCAGCAGTGCTGTGTTTCAGTGGTCAGATGTTAGTGCTGTTTTGCTGGGAGATGTTTTTCTTCCAGACACTCCTGGTTTTCCCTCAGCACAGCAGTATAGGAAGCTGAACTGCCTGCCTTGCACAACTGGCTCTACAATGCTTTCTGTCAATTTAGCAATAGTATTTTGGGGACCCTTTGAAGGCTATCAGAACTGATTTAAGGATAGAGTGGAGAACCTGAGTGTGGAAAATCAACTTTTCCCCTGTGTTTTGTCTCCTGTAGGATGTGAAATATATTCAAACAGACGGGTATCGGGCTCCAGAGGCAGAACTGCAGAACTGCCTGGCGCAGGCAGGGCTCCAGAGTGAGACGGAGTGCACCTCTGCTGTGGATCTGTGGAGTCTGGGAATCGTTTTACTGGAAATGTTCTCAGGAATGAAACTGAAACATACAGTCCAATCTCAGGAATGGAAGGTGAGACAGTTCTTGCACCAAATTAATCCTTCTGCTTCTTGTTCATAATCTGGATTTGCGAGGTAGCACCTGGCAACTAGGTAGTGTTTCCAGGATCTTTATCTAATCCTATTGTCTTGAGAATTAAGATTGTTGAGCCTTAAAGACCCACCTGCCCCATGGGACTGGCTTGTCTGAATGCTCCTTGTGTTCAGGTTCCTGAAATAGGAGTGTTCCAGGAGTTTGGAGTCTGTGTCTTGCCTAGATTTGGTAGGCAAGGTGTGCTGGCTGTAGTTGTGGCATAGGAAGAAGAATAAAATGAATAGCTGATGACTGTCAGCTAGTTCAGCAGCACAATGGCAAAGGAATTATTTGCTGGGTTTAGTTTAATGTTAGCTGTAATTTGGGGATCTTCTTGTAAGTCTGTATCCTGAGAAAACAAGAGGAAAGCTCTGTATTGTGAGCCTGGAACCTGACTGTCCTCTGTTCTGTGTGAAGTAACTTTTTGTGCTCCTCTTCCCAGACAGAGTATCCTTTCAGCATCAGAATCTCCACAGCAACAGAAAAGTTCCTTGCATGTGGAAACTTGCAGCTTTTGCTGGCAAGTGGGAAAAAGTAGATTTGATGTGAGCCTGCTAGTTTAACATGTGAGGCTTGGGCATTGGGGATCTCTCACCAAACCCCAGAGAACCACAGCCCTCTGCATCCACTCTGGAAAACGATGGCATATTGCAAGCTTTGCACAGTCTGGTTTTTACCTCTCTAATCACTGTTTCTTTTTCTTTCCAGACAAACAGTTCTGCCATCATTGATCGCATCTTTGCCAGTGAGGGGGTGGTTAATTCAGCCATTCCAGCTTATCACCTCAGAGACCTTATCAAAAGGTACTGCAGCATATTTGATAATTTGATAATTAAAGATGTGCTCTGTAAAGTCAAGCCTTGCTCTTAGCAACTTAGAGCCCGCACCTAACACATTCTTTTCTTTATTTTATTTTTTTTTTTTTTTTAATTTTTTGATTTCCCACTGTGCTGGTAACAAGTGCAAGCATTAGCAGAGATGTTTCAGTTCCTCTGATTTTGGCACAATTTGGAGTAAGCACATAGAGAGCGTCAGTCATGATGTTGATCATTTGCTGTTTCAGTGCTTTGCACTTGCATCAGAGAGATTGCATTTGGAGAAAACTGCAGACTTTGCTGCTTTTGGGGATTGATACCATAAAAATGAGAGAAGGGGCAGAAAGTGCTGCTGTCCACTGCTGCCAAGATTCAAAGGCACTTTTGCAACTCTCCTGGGGAGTCTGACAAGGGGGTTGTTTTCACTGTCTTGTGACTGTGCTCCGAGGCTACAGAGGGAAGAAGACACAACTTGGCACAAATAGCATTGGGAGCCCCTGGTAAAGCCAAGTTAGGGGTATTCTCAGGCAAGCTCTGGGTTTTCACCTGCTTTGAATCCCATTTGAGAAAAGCTATGGGAGCACCTTGGAGTGTGATAACTCTCATGAGACTGCATGTATGCTTGAAATGTGGGATGAATGGCCTGAGGATGTGGAGCTGGAACATGCTGTGCTCCTTTTAGATTTGTAAGTGAGCAATTTTCATTGTTTGGTGCTGAGAGACATCAAGAAGGAAAGCTTGCTCTGCCATCTATGCAAAATGCTTTCAGGGGATCCTTCTGGTGCGCTTCAGCTGCAAATTGCAAGATGTGCTTCCCACTCTTCTCCTTGTGCCATAAGCACCCCAAAGATAGGGTGTTCCTCTATGCCAGCTTCCAGCCTGAGTGGAGTGTGTCAGTGCAGGAATGTCACATGCATGAACATAAAGGTGTCTTCTCTTACAGCATGCTTCATTGTGACCAAGGAAAACGAGCCTCTGCTGAGAAGGCTTTATGCAGCCCATTCTTCAGCATTCCCTTTGGTAAGCTGTGGCTGTGGCCCCTGCTCAGGACTCTCTCAGCATGTGCTGGAAGCAGCACAGAGGGCAATTAACTGTTAAATTAAATTAACTGTTAAATTAACTGTTTCTTGCTCTGGCCTTGTCGCTGCTCCTCTGTGGCACTTGCCAGCTCTCCGTGGCGTCACAGGAGGGAGGTCAGAGTGATGCCTGTGCTCCCAGTGCTGCTCTACTCCAGCCCCACCGCCTGTCACTTTTTCCTAGCTGAACTCTGATCAAACTCTGCCCCCAAGAGTGTGTTGGTAGCAGCATTCATCTGAGGGCACAGAAATAACCAGGATATTTACCTAACATTCTGACTGTTGAGGTGCATTTGAAGAGTGCAGTGCTATTTATGGTGAGGGGATGGCTTTTCTTACACCAGCTGTTTCCCAGTTCAGAAATCAGCAGGAATGTGAGCACCTTGGGCCTGGGCTGATGGTGGCATCTGCTGCTGCCTCTGCAAAAGTGGTTTGTGGTGGCAGCCTGTTTCTGCAGTGACTGGCCTACAGTAACCTGTGGGGCAGATCATGGACAGATGTCACTGTCACTTTCATCTAGTGCTGTCCCTTTGATTTAACAAAATAGTGGTGTTTCCTCAAGACCTCCCCATGTGCATTGCAGGCAGTCAGCAAGGATGGGCTGAGACGTCCCTATTTAGGCTTGTGTCCTTCCCTGTTTTCTGGTCCAAATGCAACTGAGTAGCATTCTCCAGAGCTTGTCTGCTTTCAAGAGCACCAGGGAGGAGCTGTGCATCCTGGTTTTCTGAAGCATAAATTAATGCTTCAGGATGAGCTAGCATTTCCCCCTGAATCTTAGCCCTGCTTTTCTTAAGCTCCTTGGTGCACCTTGCAGGCAAGATTGTTAAGTATTGCTTCTTCTAGATACTGATATTTCTGTATGTCAGGCAAAGGTAACAAACTCATTCCTGTTTCTAAACTTCACATGTGTCTCAGAAGCTGGAGCTGTTCTAATCAAAGCTGCCTTCCATGGCTGAACCTTGCAGCCAGTACTGCTTTAGAGCAGAGGGAATTGTATCTTGGCAGTGCTTTCTGGGCTGGTTTTAAACACACAGACCTCTAACTGTACTGAGGAAGGTGCTTCTGTGGTTAGTGCTTGGAGTTTTTATAAGAGCTTCCATTTTTCTTAGTTCTCTTTGCTGCTTCTTTGACAGACTTGCACATATGCTTGTCTGCACAAAGAAGCATTTACTGCTGCTTTCCCAGCAAGTCAGAAAATGACCAGTCATTGCCTTTCACTTGGACACAGCTTTTCTGTTTAGAGCAAAGACAGCTGAGAATAGCTTTCCTTGTCATATACAGCTAAGTCCTGACTTTCCAGTTCATCAAGTTCGTTCCTGTGTTGTCAGTGTGATTGGTGTCACCTGGCATTTGCAGAGGAGCTGGGCAGAAAGTACCTCCTAGGGCAGAGGGGGATTGCCAGAAATGTGTTTGTCACTTGGGTACAAGAAGACCAGGTGTCTCAGTTCTAGGGGCTAGTTTGTCTCCCTCTCTGGAAAAAGACATATGAAATGAAGGACAGATTTACTTTGGTGTCTGTCTTTTCTCCCAGGTAGCAAGTGACAGGAGAAGAAGAAACAGCCTTTGGTTGCCCTGGAGGAGGTTTAGATTGGTTGTTAGGAAAAATTTCTTCAGGGAAAGGGTTGCCAGACATTGGAACAGGCTGCCCAAAGAAGTGGTGGAGTCACTGTGCCCATTAAATGATGTGTAGATGTGTCACATCTGGGGACATTGTTTAGTGGTGGGTTTGGCCATGCCAGCTTGGAGTTCATAATTTAAAAGCTCTTTTCCAACCTAAAGGATTCTATGATTCTGCAAATAAAAGGAGTAGCATATAAGACCATGGTGACACTTAAATGTTCTTTCAGTCTTCAGTTCATCTGATGTGTCTTGGTTGCAAATAGTCCTGTGGAAGAAGTCCTAGTGGTGCACTAGGGGCTGGAACATGCCTGGTTATGTGAAGACAGCACCTTTCTTCAAAGGGCTGCCCTGAGAACTGTCTGGGCATCATCTCTACTGATAAGGCCTTCCACACTCTGAGCTTTTCCTAAGGGCTCTTCCATGACAGGCAGGAGATTTACAGCATCTCTGCTTGCCTTGCATCTCTTCCTGCACTGTGAGATCAACATCTGACTGTCAGCTCCCTCACAGGCATTGTGTGCTTAGCTGGGAAAAGTATTTCGTAGAAAATAACAGCTCACTTTGCAGGCATGGTCAGAAGGCTCAGACTGGAGAAATGAAGCCATTTCCCTTTTCTCTCCCCTCTCACTGTGAAGTGGCAGAGCTGTGACATCCTGCTATTTATGTTCAGCTGTTGTAGCTGCCAAGACAAACACATCAACACTCTCCGAGTACTGCAAGTTGGGTGCCCATATCTTAAATTCATTAATGGCCTGTCACTAGTGTACAGGAACATGAAATCAAGCTTTTTTTCCTGCAGAAGTCCCTGTGGCTTTAGGTTTCTGGAGGGCTGATTATCCTCCAAATGTGACTCTCCTAGCTTGTCATTAGCCTTTTCTCCTTGGCTGTTGCCTTCTCCCACAGTGGCATCTGTGCTACCCTGTTCCAGACCATCCTGGAGCTGCTTGTTTTCTAGAGCCAAGTGTCCCATGCCCAGCACCCAAAGGGTTTTATTTCTGCTCCTGTGAAGTCCTTCAAGGATACTGCTTACACACCTTGGGGCCGTGCCTGATTCTACAGCATTGCATTGTTTAAGTAGCTTAAGTATGGGGGTCTTCAAAACAGTGGATTGCAGCTGGATTTTGGGGGGAGGAGGATTTAGGTGGTGTTCAGGGAAGAACTAAAAGCTATTCTAAGGAGATCTGAGGCTCATGCCGTAGTAGAGCTGAAGAATTGGAATTAGGGAAGCTGGCCAGCCTGTTTTCAGCTTGTCTGGGAGCAGTGACAGGAGAGGCAGTTGCAGAATATTCCTTTGATCTTCTCACATCTCCATATATATGGGGTAGTTTGTTCAACTAGCATAATTCTTGAGGTCACATCAGTTTCTGAGACTGGGCTAAGTAGACACAATTCTAGCTTTAATTTGAAAAGCAATTTCAGATGCTAGCCACAGAATAATTGCAGAGTGCACTGAACCCTTTGGAAGAGTCTCTCAGTGCACAGGTAAAGATAGGCTGGAAATGGAGAATTCAGACTATAAATGCAGTTAATAGTGGAGAGAAGCAAAACTGTAGTACAGAGAGCAGTAAGTGCTTGAGTATCACAATGTGTATTGAGTCAACTTCCTCTTTGCCCCTTTGACATTGACTTTGTTTCTTTAATTCTGTGGGTGTCAAACAGCTCCCCATATTGAAGACTTGGTGATGCTCCCCACACCTGTGCTGAGGCTGCTAAATGTTCTAAGTGATGCTTCTCTGCAGTGTGAAGAAGAATATGAAGGTTGGTGCAATTTCCATATAGCAATATTGTCTTACAGACCTTGTTTTCTGTGGCTCTGGGGATGTGAGAGCAAGAACAAGAGCAATTAATAGGCACAAGAACAGCAAACAGAGCTGCCCAGCTGAGCTTTGGTTGCAAGGGGTCAACTGCACCAACAGAGAATAGACTGAGACAGAGAAAAAGCAGAGCTTGTAGGGAATTCTTGAAGAATCCCAGATTTAAAAAAAAAAATTATTTTCTTCTTTGGTTAGATGCCCACCGAGTTCACAGTGTGTCTGTGGCTCTGAGCTTCTGCTGGATATGTACAGGACTCGGAAGCCCAATAGCACAGATCCTTAAAAATTTGCTGATGAACTTACTCAAGATCTCAGCAGAGAACTAAAATTTCTCACTGGAGTTCCTAAAGTGTGGTGGATGGCAGGCATGGTGGTGGGATTTGTGTTTCTGCGTGCTGTCAAGTCCACGTGAGCAGCACAAGTGAGAGGGCTCTGGGGACACGAGCTGAAAGGCCGAGTTCTGCTCACACAAAGAAGGGATTGTGCCAGCTCCTTCAGTTCCCCTCCTCCAAGTGCCATAGCAGGCACTCCTAAATCCCCAGTGTTTTAGCTACTGGAACCTGCTGCTGGAGGTTCACTGCCTGTGGGTCTCTGTTCCTGAGCCTCAGTTCAGACACTTCCATCTCATTACATGGCCATCAATCAGTGTCAGCTTCTGCTGTGTCACCTGGTGCTTGTTTAGTTTAAATTGAGAGGAAAGGAATATTTGTTGTCCGGGCTGTGTTCATGTCGCCTTCGCTTGTTTCTTGGCTCACCGTAGTTTGCAAAGTGAAAGACAGCCAGCTCTTTTCTTTCCCAGATATCCTGGAAGACATAAAGGAGGAGTGTCAGAAATACGGACCAGTGGTTTCCTTGCTTATTCCAAAGGAGAATCCTGGTAAAGGCCAAGTAAGTGAATGGGGGGAAGGAGCTGTGTGTTCCTACATACACTCCATGCTGCAGGACTGCTGCTCAGTGCCTGGAAATCTCCTGGCTGATGGCAGTGCTAAAAATAAATGGCTGTTTTGAAGGACAGCACAGGTTCCTTCCTGGTTATGTAAGGTTACCTAACCTGGGAGGTGCCCAGTCAGCTTTAGCATGAATAGAAGGAATGAAGAGGAGAAGCCAATGGCTGGGAGAGGAGCTGTGGAGGGTATAGACCACCAGCATACTTTCTCCCACCTTACTAAATGGAGGAGCAGGAGATGAAATCCCAGTTTAGAGATTCAACTCTTAGCTCCAGTGCTCTCTGTTCAACCAAGGGTGGAGGGGAAAAAATCTGTTTAGGAATGGTTTCCCCCATTGCAGAGGTGGAAGGGGGCGAGTGGCATGGTGCACTGGAAGTCCTACTTCTCCTCTCTCTCTCTCTTTCAGGTCTTTGTTGAATATGCAAATGCTGGTGATTCCAAAGCTGCCCAAAAAATGCTGACTGGAAAGATTTTTGATGGCAAGTTCGTTGTGGCTACGTTTTACCCACTGAGTGCCTATAAGAGAGGATATCTGTACCAAAACTTGCTGTAGGCAGTAGCAACAATCAGGAGAGTTGTCTTGCTCCTCTTTCTCACGTGTTTTACAACTGAATGTGCAAAAGAGCTTCCTAGCCCTGCTTCCAAGTCATCTGTGAAGGAGAGGTGCAAAGGACTTGAATGGGCTTTGGAACTTTACTGCTGCTTTGTGATGTGCTGAGGAGGCCGGGAGGCTTTCAGCGCTGTGTGTGTGCTGTGCTTGCTCATTTACAGGGGGTGTGGCTCTGCCCGAGGGCATCTGGGGGGCACGAGTGGGGACAGGGGGAGCCCCGGAGGCCGAGCAGATCCTGGCAAGGGCTTCTCAGTGATTTGAAGCAAGACCAGATTCTTAGCCTTAGTGCTGGGCTTGGCTCCGGGGAGAGGATTTCTTTGTTAAGCTTTCCTGTAACCAAATCCTCCTCTCCAGTGTTGGAGGAGGAGGAAGGCTTGCCTGCTTTTTGTTGATACCTGTTATAAATAAAGAAGCAGAAACACCATCCTCTCTAAACCAGGAGGACTTTTGAGTCTTCTCCTCGCATAGAGCAGAGGAAGGCAATGAAATTGGATCTGCTGAGCCTGTGGGGTTACCCTGTCCTCGTGACCTGAGCAGAGCCACGCAGCTGATGCTGGGCTGGGCAGTGACATGTGGATGATGCTGCCTGTGGGGAGCTGAGCTTGCTTGTATGCCTGGGGTAGGCTGGGACTGATGGTGGAGACGTGGTCAAAGCAGTGCCAGCCTCAGTTCCAACACAACCTGTAAGCACTTTGTAGCCTGAGTAGATGTGAAAACCCCGCCACGTGGATTCATCTTTCTAGCACGTAGCCTGTGCTGGTCCTGATGCTCCCTAGCTCTGATGCCAAATGATCTGTGATATGTAAGCGTCTTTCGGTGATATTTTTGGAAAGGAGTGCTGCAGCACACAGTATTCTTTGTGTCACAGCAGGACTCCTGCCTTGGGAGTCTTATAAGAACAAATATTTGTCTGCTGTAGGTCCCACGCTTGGCTTTTCTGTGTTGTGCGTTTTGGTTTTGCATTAACCCAGTAAGACTTGTAGATTAGAAGCACTGACACTTTTGGTCCTTCAAAGGTTACAAAAAGGGCTTGAGGCAATCTGAGATCCTGTAGGGAAAGGGCTTAATCAGTCATCAGGCTGGACTGGCCAGGAGAAGGTCTTTCACAGTGTCAGGGACAACAGCCACATGCCTTTGGGGAAGATACTGTGGTGAGCAGCATCACTTCCCCCAGAGCACGCTCTGCTCCTGTGGCTTCAGTCAGCTGCTGCCAAGGGGCAGGCAGAGGCTCTTTGCCAGGGATTTCCAAACCCATGCACCCGGCAGAGCCTCTCCCTCCAGCGTGGGCACTCTGCTCCTGATGGGCACAGTGTGAAACAGCCCTGTTTAGAGAGTCACCAGTGTGACTGGCTTGTGGTCTTGGCCCAGTTTTAGTGAGGAGGAAAGCCTTCCTGAATTCTTTTCTCCAGATGAAATACTTGCGGACAGCTGCCAGAACCATCCCTGACCTTCCCTGGAATATCTGAATTACCTTGCAGTTTACTGTTTGCATCTTGCTGATGCTGGACTTGATGGAATCCTGCACTTAAAAAGTTCCTCTTGATTTTTTGCCCTGTGTGTGGTGTGTCAGGAGATCCAATGTCTGTAGCATTTCATGAGTCTGAGTTGCTCTCTGTGCTGGTGTATAGTGCTTTCTACTGTGGCCCTTACCAAACTCCCTCAGAAAGGACCAATCTCTGAATTCTTCTGTTGCCTTTGAGATGGTGGGCTTGCCAGGGAAAAGAAAAAAATAAAATTCCACAATGAGTTTTAAGGTGTGATTTGCTGATGAGATTTTTCTGGGAATGATGCTGCTTTGGTGTGCATAGCTGTTCAGCAGCCTTTGCATAGGTGGGGTGTGTGACTCATTGCTTTTAATTTAACTGTCCTGTGAGTGAAGCACCTTTTAGTGTCTGGGAAGAATTGAATGGTAACTGGGTGAGGGTTTCTCCTGTGTGGAGAGCCCTGTTTAAAGTATGGTTGGGTCTTGGCTGACTTTCTCAGCTCTTGCATTAGTGCTGTCCCTGGGGGTTGAGCCAGGGATCGGAGCGCTTTGGTGCAGACATGCACGTGTTGAATGCTGCCATGTCAGCAGCACTGAGCTGGCAGGAGCAGCCCAAAGCTCCTGCTCTGCTGAGTGCCAGCCCAGGTGGGGCCACAGGGAGCTCCCCTGGGTGCAGAGTGTGATGTCTGTCACTTACAGCAACACTGGGACAGGGAGATGCTGGGATGCAGGTGTGGAACTTAAATGTGTTCAAAGTTCTCACGTGCATTTGTCTAGGACTGTGAGCTGCTCTGTCATCTTTCAAGCATGACTTTTTCAGTCAGAATTCTTTCATCTAAAGATAGAGCCGTGCCAGGATTGATCTTCAGAAAGGAGCTACAGCCTGTTCCTGCAGCATGGCAGCTCTTCCCACCAGAGTTTGGCTGGGGTTTTGTTCAGCTTCTTTAACAGAGACTAAATAAATCCTCATGATGCAAACTCCTGCTACTAGACATTTTTCTCCAGATGTTCATTGACCAGGCTTGAGCACTGAGCTGGATAAAAAACCCCAAAGCTGCTTTTCTTTATATTCCTCCTGGTGAGAGTTGAAGATATTGCTCTCTGTCCTGTCACTGGATCCACCCTTCTGCAGGCTGTGGGCTGCAGGGAGGTTTAGAAGCATTGTATTGTTACTTCTCACACTCTGCCTTCAAAGACTTATTCTATCAAGATGAAGCTCACTTTGGTGTCTCAGTGACCTGTTGGTGTCTTGGCACAAGTTTTAGCCCTGCTAAAACCTTTGAGTTCCTTAACTCTAGATTGTATCTGCAGTATGCATGGTGATTCGGTCCAAGGCGCCTGTTGTGGTGTGTCTGGGGGCCTGGCTTTCCTCATCTCCAGATTCCTGCTTGCTTGAGGTGCACAAGTGTTGAGGCTTTCCGCTCAGATGCTCGCTGGGTTTCCTGGTCTGTGCTGCTCCCTGCAGTAACCCTCAGGGTAGCACCAACCTACACAGTCCTACCCTAGTTGTAGGGTAACTGCTGTTTAAATCACTGGCCAAAGCACAGGTCAGCTCCAATCTTAGCTCTATTCCTAATTTTGTTCTCACTGGTCTTCAGCCTCGTAACAAACATAGCCTGAGCCCCGTGCTGTAGCCAGGTTCTTTCCAGAGGGTTCAGTACACGTGCTGCTCTGTGCTGGATCCTGTAACCACGTGCCTCCCTTCGGGTTCGATGTCAGTTGTGGTATCGCGTCACGCACCATTGCTGAGCAGTGTGCTTGGTACAGGTGATTAATAAACGATGCTTCAGTACGAGGTGGTTGTCCAGCGTGCCCTTCTTGTGGGACACTGAAATGTCGTGTAGCTGAGCAAGTTCTCTGTCACCGCTCACCAGGGCCTCGGTCTGGGGGGACAGGACTGGGACCCGGCCATGGCACTGTTGGAGTTTGTGCTGGGAGACCATGGCTGTCAGAACTTCCAGTTCCAATGAGGGGTGGTCGTAGCTTGGAGGCGGGGAACCGTGGGATGGAGGGGGCTGTTAACATTATTATTAGGCTTTAACGAAGTAAGTTCATCGAAGGAGGGGAATTTCACCACAGCTGTTGGCTCAGCAGCAGGACATCTTCCCCTTTCTCCTGTGGCTGGAAGGGAATATGCAAAGTATCACCTGCAAAGTACCATCGAGTTCCCCCTCCCTGCAAGGGTTTCCACGGAGCCTGGATGTGCTGTCTCCACTCTGCTTCCTCCATGCTCCTTAGCATGTGTCTGTATAGGCAATCATCTTGGAATACGTTTCAATTCATGCCAACTGCATTCCATCCAGTAATTGTGCTTTACCCTGTAAAGCAGTAATAGTGATTTACCCTGTAATTTCCATACTCCTGTTATAACTCCTGTTAAGACACTAATAAAAATCTTCACATTCCTCTGGTTGTACTCGCACTTAGCTGTCCTCAGCGTCCCGGGGCAATCTCCCCAGCCCCACACGCCGGGGTGGCCTCTGCGTGGCCGGAGCGCACCGTGTCCCCTCCCGGGCACTCGGGGCTCGGCTTGCTGCGGCAGCCCCGCTTACCCACGCCCCACCCTGGCGCTGGCTTGAGGGTTCCCAGAACGATGATGTCCACAGGCGAACCGCCTGGTGAGGCAGAACGTCCCCGGGAGAGCTGCGGCTTGCACAACGCCCGGGGCCGCTGCCGGGGCCCGCGTGGGCCGAGGCGGCGGCGGGTGAGCAGTTTTTTGGCTGCAGCCCGCTCTGACACTGGCCCGTCCCGGCACCGAGCCGGGCAGAGCTCCAGGGGCTCCAGGAGCTCAGGGTGCGGCTCCCGGGGGTGCCCCGTGCAGGGCCGGCAGCTGGACTCGATGTCCCTGAGGGTCGCTTCCAGTTCAGCGCGTCCTGTCATTCTGGGGGTACCACGCGACCCCGATGACGGCACCAGCGCTGGTGCGTGTGTCATCGCTGCTGACGCCTCAAGGCTGCCGGGCCCGGCCGGGCTGACTCCTCCTCCGCAGGGACCTCGCCGGCGCATTTTGGGGTGGATTTGGGGCTTTTCCCTCCCCTCTCCCCGCCGCCGATCCCGCCGCGGCCGCGCGCTGACGTGGCGCGCGTTGCCATGGCAGCCAGCGGCGCGCGCCCCCGCCGGCGCAGCAGCGGCTGCTTCGATTGGCGGGGGCGCCGCGAGGGGGGCGGGCCGTCCCGCCCCTCCCCCGGCGCCCATTGAGTGAGCGGCGCGCACCACGTGGCACGGGCCCCGGCCATTGGCCAACGGGGAGCTATAAAGGGCGGCGGCGGGCGGCGGCGGCCCCGCGGCGACGGCGGGCGGGATGGAGGCGGTGGCGGCTGAGGGGGACGCGGCGGCGGAGGAGCTGCGGGAGCGGCTGGCGGCGGGCGGACAGGACCATGTGCTGCGCTTCTGGCCTGAGCTGGACGGCGCGGCCCGCCGGGCGCTTGCGACCGAGCTGTGCCGCATGGACGTGGCTGAGATCAACCGGTTCTTCCTCCGCGCTCGCGGGGACGGCGGCGGAGCGGCGGCTTCAGCAGGGCTGGACGCGCGCATGGAGCCGGTGCCGCGGGACGTGCTGGGCAGCGCCTCCCGCGACCGCGGGCTGGTGCCGCGCTGGGAGAGCCGCGGTAGGTGCGCGGGGCGGCGGGGCTCGGCGCGGCGCGGAGCCGGCGCGGAGGGCCCCACGCGTGTCTGCTCCCCCAGGGCTGGCGGAGATCGCGGGGAGTCGCGTGGCCGCGCTGCTGCTGGCCGGCGGGCAGGGCACCCGCCTCGGCGTCCCCTACCCCAAGGGCATGTGCGACGTGGGGCTGCCCTCCCGCAAGACCCTCTTCCACCTCCAGGCCCAGCGCCTGCGGCGACTGCAGCAGATGGCGGAGGAGCAGCACGGCACTCCTTGCCACATTCCCTGGTGATTCCCGGTCTCGGGGGGACAGGGCTCGTGGAGTGGTGTCGGCGGGGTCCGGCTGGCTCTGGTGGATCAGGGTCCTGTAGATAGGCATAGCCCTCGGTGTCAGCAGCCCGCGGTTTTCTGGGGTGGTGCAGTTCCCTTTGGCAGCCCGAGGTTAGGCTGGGTTGGTGCAGAGCCCCTTGGCAGCCCGAGGACCATGGACTGGCATAGCCCCTGTGTTGGTGTCAACACTTTGCAATGGGCATAGCCCCTTAGAGTGAGTGGTTCAAGGCTCAGGGTGGCACTGACAGGTCCCACATTGTCAGACTCAGTCCTATGGCCCTTTGGGAAAGGTTTTCATGTCCCCATGCAGGACAGCAGCCATGGTGGGTGGGGAGATGAGGTGCTGAGGTGCTTTGTACACCAGGCACGAGCTGGCCACTGCAGCTGGGTGTCCCATGCACGGTGTTGTATGGTTTTGGAGATACGTGTTGCAAGGAAGGGTGAAACCCTTTGCTGGCTTGTCAAAATGGGGGGTTCACAGCAGGTCACACCTTCTAAGTGTGGAGTAGGGGAGGCATGTCCTGGGTGTTCTCCACATTTGGAATGAGGGGTGTGAGACCCTGCCTCTCCTCCCTGCTCATTGGGTGTCTTCTACTCTGCAACAGGTACATTATGACAAGTGGCCGCACTATGGAGTCCACCAAGGAGTTCTTCCAGAAACATCGGTATTTTGGCTTGAAGAAGGAGAATGTAATCTTCTTCCAGCAGGGCATGCTGCCTGCCCTGGGATTCGATGGGAAAATCCTGCTGGAGGAGAAGGGCAAGATTGCTATGGCACCAGGTTGGTGGCCGGGGTGAGGCATGGTGCTGAGGAGCAGCTTTTGGAACTGCAGTCTTCACTGTGACCTGGCCCATGGCTGACTCAGGCTGGGAGGTGTCTGTGTCTGCCCTGGCAGGGAGGACCAGGGTGGGGTATGGCTGGGCTGATGACCCTCCACATCAGCCCGTGGGGAAGGAGGATGAGCGTGGGTGGCTGACAGACAGTGGGGCGTTCCCTCTGCAGATGGCAACGGGGGCCTGTACCGGGCCCTGGGCTCACACGGCATCATGGACGACATGGAGCGGAGGGGGGTGCAGAGTGTCCATGTCTACTGTGTGGACAACATCCTGGTGAAGGTGGCTGACCCCAGGTTCATCGGGTTCTGCTTGGAGAAGGGAGCAGACTGTGGGGCCAAGGTATGGTTTTGGGAGTAGGCAGGCACTGCTTCTGCACAGCTGGGTGGGGTCTGTGCTGCTCCTTGCCTGCCTTCCCTGACTTTTCACCCTTCGTTTGCTGGCTTGCCACAACCAGGAGGGGTACCTAAGTACCTGGAGCTCACTGGTGAAGTAACACGTGCTGCCACAGTCTTGCCTGCCCCTGGCATCCTGGAGGATGGCACTGCTCTTCTGCCTTGCACAGGAATATGACACCAACAAGCCCAGGGCTTGGAGGTCCCCCTGGGGTCAAGAGGCTGCTTGAGAGCCCTGTGTAGCTGCCTGGCACACACTCAGATGCTGGGCAGCTCTTCTCTGGGTGGCTGTGGCTAGCACAGGCAGACAGGATCCTTGCCATAAGCTGCCAGGTGTCCCCAGCCTGACATCCTGGGCACCAGACCAGGACATGGGTGCAGCTGACACGGAACCCAGCCCCATGTCTTGTGTATAGAACACTGCACACTTAAAGCTTTACTTAAAGACTGACAGCCAAATGTTTTGTTTGCATTGGGCTCGGCTCTGGCAAACAGGTGAAAGGACTTACTGGTCTTGCAGCTTTCAGAGGGTAAGCTGAGAAAGGGAAGGCAGTTTCTTCTCCTGGCCTGCATGAAAGAAAGAGAAAATAAACCTTAGCATGCAGAAAGGAGAAAGTCTTGCGCCCCTGCATGCCACTGCTCTGTGGTGACAGCAGTGGGATTTGCTGGGGTATCTCATAACCCAGATGGAGGTGTGTGAGGTGCAAGGAGGAGAGGAAGGTCAGGGGGATGGCTCTGCTGAGCCAGCAGCCTTCTGGTTGTGAACAGCAAACTGACTAAAAATATCCATGCCTGCTGCCAGCTGCACGTTAGCTGGGTGCCACATCCTGCTGTGCCCTCTGGGTGTGTCTGACACCTGTCACCCAGCCCTGCCATCAAAGCCTCCTCTAATCCCCACTGCCAGAAGCACCTGGGAGGGGAGAGCTCCAGCATCACCATCCCAGCAGAGGAAAAAGCCTTTCTAAGTAGGACCCTCTGTTTCCAAGGGAGTGTGTTTGAAGCGTGGGGCTTTGGGTGCCTTTCCCTGACAGTGCTTTCCTTGGGCAGGTGGTGGAGAAGACCAACCCCACGGAGCCGGTGGGCGTGGTGTGCCGGGTGGATGGCGTGTACCAGGTGGTGGAGTACAGCGAGATCTCCCTGGCCACTGCCCAGCGGCGCGGCCCGGACGGGCGGCTGCTCTTCAACGCAGGCAACATCGCCAACCACTACTTCTCCACTGCCTTCCTGAAAGATGTGGTCAAGTAAGGGCCTGCTGGAGCTCCAGAACAGGAATGTTGGCACTGAAGTGCTGCTGCTGAGCAGAGCTGGCTGTGCCTTGCTTGCTGCTGGTTGAGCTCCAGGCGTGCTGGGATGAGGCCCGTGCAGAGCTGGTCCGAGCCCCACCTGTCTGCACAGCCCCTTCCTTGAGTTAAGGGTTCTCTGGGCCATATCTGGATGCTGCTTCCAGGGTGCAGGCATGTGGGACTGTCTCCTGCTGCTGTGGGGATGAGCAGCCTGTGCCTTGGGCAGCTGGGGTCAGAGCAGGGCAGCCATCCTGCTGCAGCCATGTCTGAGCCGGGGATGTGGCTTGCTCGGACAAGTGACATCTCTGTCTTGGCCCGTTGCAGCACTTACGAACCGCAGCTGCAGCACCACGTGGCTGAGAAGAAGATCCCACATGTGGACATCACTACAGGGCAGCTAGTCCAACCTGAGAAGCCCAACGGGATTAAGATGGAGAAGTTTGTCTTCGACATCTTCCAGTTTTCCAAGTATGTCCTTTGCTCTCCATGGGGTCCAGGCTGGCTGCTGGCTCTCCCGGGAAAGCTCTGAGAGCCTCTGGGGTTATGCCAGGGTGTGCCCACTGGCGATGCCCCGGAACCAGGATAGGGTGGCAGCTGGAGGCATGGGTGTTGCATGCCTCTTGCTGGGCTGAGCCCTGCTCCTGTGCCAGAGGAACATCTGTTGACCCTACAGGCCAGGCCCTCCCCTCCCTCCTGCATGGCTGTGAAAACAGCCCGTGGGTGTGGGCTGGGGGAGGGCTGTGGGCCCAGCTCAGTCACCCTGGCAGGGGAAGCAGGCACAGTTTCCAAACCTGACCCTCCCATGCTGTGTTCCCGCAGGAAGTTTGTGGTGTACGAGGTGCTGCGTGAGGATGAGTTCTCTCCCCTGAAGAACGCAGACAGCCAGAATGGCAAGGACAACCCCACCACAGCCCGACATGCCTTGATGTCCCTGCACCACTGCTGGGTTCTCAATGCAGGGGGGCACTTTGTGGATGAAAATGGCACACGCATCCCTGCCATCCCTCGGTGAGTTGCTTCTCCTGTCACTTCTGCTCTTTTTTGGGCTGGATATTAAGCACAAGGCCATCCCAGCACTGATAACAGTGTCACAGAAGCAGCCAGCTTTGAGTCCCCTCTCCTGGGTGATCTGTGGAGCAGAGCTGGGTGTGAGCTCTGTGGTGACAACAGGAGTGGTGCTCAGTCAGCAGCAGCTTTCCTTCTCAATTCAGCACCTATGAACTGAATCCTGCCAGCCTCCATTGCACAGCCAAGGTCACCTCTGCAGGGAGGAAGTGGCTCCCTAAAAACAGAGCACGCCAGCAGGTCCATGCAGCAGCCAGGCTGGCAGCAACACATCCCTCAACCACGAGACCTCCCACCACCCTCTTTAGGGATCAGTAGACCCCAGACTCGTTTTGCTGTTTTTCCTCCCTTGCTAACCCTTGTTTATTCCCATGTAGCATCACAAACGGAGGGTCAGCTGCCAGCCCAGCAGATGTCAATGACAAGTAACTATCCATGTCCCAGGTGCATGGTGGCGGGGCTGTGCTTAGGGACTAACGGGCTGCAGGCGGAGCGGCGTGCCAGGCTAACGGGGTGGGGTGCGCATGTGGGCGGTGGGGCATGTCACCCCTGGGGACAGGGGATGCCGCTTCTCATGGTGGCGGGCGCAGGCAGCTCTGCTCCCTGCTGGGCTCCTTTCCGCAGGGATAACTGGATGGGGCTCATGCTGTTGGTACAGATGCAGAACGGCAGCAGCCTGATGCTGACTGCACGCAGCCCCCAAAGGTCACCCCACAGGCAGGGTGCTGTTGGCAAACACCCTGACATGTCCTTTGATGCCACTCCCCTGTTTGTCACGGCACGGCAGGGACTGGTCCCAGCCGGTCCTAGAGCTGGGGATGGCTGCCATCTCCCGATGTCCGCCAGGCGTCCAGGCAGACCAAAACGGGATTAAAAACATGAAGCAAACATCACGCAGGCTTTGATGTAGCACGCGTGAATCTGAGCACAGCAGCCAGCTGGGCTTTGTGTGACTCCAGCTCTTGAGTTTGGAAGATCCAGAGTGTGACACTAGGGAAAGCCCCTGGCTCAGTGCTTGAAAGTTTACGGGAATACACAGGGAAGTTTTAACTCTTTCGTTATGTTCTGTAGGCACAGGCATGCTGGGACTTGGAGCTGGTGAGTGTAAATGACTCACAGAGTAAGCAATCTTGTTCTCTTCCCCTCTTTCAGAAGCTTTATCCTCAGGTACTTTCTGGTGGAATACAGCTGTTTTATCTCTTTTAATTCCAGACTCCAGGTGTTTTCAGGCTTATGACTAAGCCATCACACTAGTTAACATGCAGGAGAAAGGCTGCACTTTGTCCCACATTTACCCTTCATTACCAGTTAATGCCAATTTTTTTTTTTTTTAACTACTATCTTGAATCTAACACTCAAGGTAAATACCAGTGTGGGTTGGGATGGGTGAGTTTTATTTACTGACACCTGCGACAGGAGGGGGCTGAGTGACTGCGTAGCAGAGGAAGGAGCTTTGACCTGAGTGAAGGGAGCATTGTCACAGATGGCATCCTGCCATGTCTGCCTGGCTGCTGGGGCCACTGGCTGGGAAGGGCCAGCACCCAGGGGTGCTGTTGCCATGGCTGCTTGTTGGGTCCACACAGCTGCACCCCCACATTTACATGCCAGCTGGATCCAGGGATCATCCAAGCGTGTCCTATGAAGGCTGGTGGCAGCAGGAGCAGGGTCAGGGACCCCACACAGGCTCCTGCCCAGCAGTGCTGCTGCAGTGGGCAGCACTGGTGTGGTTCTGACATTTTGCTCACCAGCTCCATCTCACAGGCAGAGGAGAGGAGCCAAGATAGTTGGTCTAACAGGCAAAGGCAGGAGGAGCAGACAGTGCTGCAGGGAGTGTTTCTGAATGAGCAGAAGGGCTTACCCTGTGTCCTCAGGTTGTGCTTTAAGCTAGAGAGGGCTTAAAGCAAGACCTCTTGCTTTATGGGAAGGTGCTCTGGGAGTGCATCTCACATCACCCCAGGGCTGCAGGAGAAGGAATGGGTGACTTGTTTCCATGCAGCATCAAAAATAGCGGGGCTGATGGCACAGGCACTGCTGTAGTTACACACATGGAAAGGCATCATGAAAGCCCCATCTAAAGCTCTTTTCCCTTTCAGTCGCTGGTGGTATCTAAACTTTAGCTGGCACCTCTGTGGAGAGCGCGCAAGGCTTCACTAACCCAGGGCAGCTGTGCGCTGGTGGGGTCTGTGTGGGCCCCGGACAGCCCCTGACCCTCCGCCTGGCCTTGGCAAATGTTGGGCCCTATCTGTCCCCCCAGGCTGTACCTAACTCTCCTGACTGAATATTTTCCTTTGCAGCTTGAAGGATGCAAATGACCTGCCAATCCAGTGTGAAATTTCTCCCCTTGTCTCCTATGGAGGAGAAGTGAGTACTGGCCCTGCAGAGCTCAGGGGCCCAGCCCCAGGCGGATGGACTGGGCTGGCAGGGCACATACATGAGGGACAAGCCACACAGGTGACTGTAACTCACTGGGGGGCTTTTTGGGGCAGTGCCCCCCAGGTTGCCAGCACAGGAGGGGAGCGGAGGCAGCTCAGCAGGGCAGGTGATGTGCAGTATGTTCCTGATGAGCCACGTCTCATTCCCTCAGGGCCTGGAGAAGTTCGTGAAGGACCGAGAGTTCCGCACACCTCTGATCATTGACGAGGATGGGATCCACGAGCTGGTGAAGAACGGGATGTAGTGGCAGCTTGGTGCCCAGGCAGGGCTGCCCATCCCTCCAGGAACTGGGGCACATGAAGGTTGATAGCTGGGCCTAGCAGGGACTGCTCCTGCTTGCTCCAGCCCTGTGCAGAGGAGGATTTGACCCACTCGGTTCTTGGCATGTTGTATGCTTCTATTTATATTTTAATTTAAAAACCAAACACTATAGATTCCCCTGCCACAAAACACAGCTGTGGTGCTGCCCTTTGCACTCCAGGCTGTGGGCATTTATTTTTAAATGTGTGTATAGTAATAGTCATTGTACATGCAGAGAGGGGATTTTTATTATATGGGGCTGGGTTTAATCTAGAATTTTTATTTTTCTTAAATCCACATGACTGTGTTTTTTTTTAAATAGGGTCCTTGCCATTGCCCATGTCCCCCTTTTGGTCATCCTTTGTATATTGCACAACTGGAAGCACACAATTAAACTCTTGAGTCGCTCCTGTTTGTCTTCTGGTGGTGTTTGAGTGACAATGACTTTGCACCAAGAGGCTCATGGAGTAGAGAGCTGACTGCATCATGCAAAGTGCTCTGTTCAATGCAGCAAGGGTGGCTGTCTGGAGTGGCTGCAGACAGGGCCTCTAGCCTGCAGTGCTCATTTGGGGTGTTCCTGGAGGAAGCAGAGAGTTGTACCCTCTTACATTTCTGCCACAGAACAGTGGCCAGCCTTGAGCAGGTAGGAACAGGCAGGTGTGCTGCACTGCTGGAGTGCTCAGGGTGAAATCAGCCTGGCACTGAGCCCTCCACCATGTGCCCTCTGCTTTTCCTGGAGGGGCTCTGGCTCCTACATGAGCCCACTGTTGAGAAGTGTTGTGTCCTGACTGCCTGGGGCAGAACAGCTGTGTTGCCCCCACTCCTGTTTGGGAAGAAGGATGTAGAGCTTGGCCAGCTCCTCTCCTGATCCTGATGTGGTCACAGCCTCTTACTGCCCCATGGCTGCCTGGGGAGGGATTTTCCCTTACTGCCCCATGGCAGGCCTGGGAATGGGACCCAAACCATTCCCTCTGGGGGAAGTCGCCATGTGCCCGCCAGGCACAAAGGTGGCACTGGGCATCCCAGGCTCAGCCAAGCACTTGGTTCCCCAGGCACTGTGCCTGGGCCACCAGGGCAGTGTGGGGGGTCCTGGCTGGTGCTGTGTCTCCTGCTGGCTCACCACAGGCTGGCTGGGCTGTGCGTGGCCAAGCCTTTGGGCTTTGCAGACCACTACCTTTGCATTAGGTCCTGGGACAGAGTGCCAGGGTGCTGGCTGCTGCCAAGTTATTTGAGCAGCAATTCCAGGTAGCAGGAGGGGAGTGGAGCAGAGCTGGCTGGTGTTTGTGCTGCTGTGCACGTAGGGCAGCCTGTGCTTCTCCCTGCCAGCTGATCTGGAGCAGCACAGAGGGCACTGCTCAGACCTGCTCCCTGCCAGCCCAGGGGAAGCTGTGCTCTGCCTCTGTCACCCTGGGCAGTGCCGGCTCAGCTGGCGCTGCAGCCCCTCTCTGGTGGCACTGACAAGGATCACCAGGGTCTGCTGGAAGCAGTGGGTGGCTTCCCCTGCCTGATTCAGTTGGTTTATCTGGAGATTTCATGCTGCCAAAGAGTTTTAGGAGCAAGGCTACAGCCCTGGGGCTTTGGGGTGTCTAGTTGGACAGGAAAGCTTTTTAGGGAGTTGGTGGCCTGCTGCCAGGGGTGCTATTTCCTTCCCATAATGTGAGCATGGAATTCACATGCCAAACAGCCAAAACAGTCTAAAAACTTTTTTTAAAAAGTTCTTTAATTGTGGTTTTTGATGTTGCACGAAAACTAATGTGAGCCCATTATTATTAGCATTAGTAGTATTATTATTATTTTCTCCCTGCCTCGTTGCATAGCCAGTGGCCGCCGTGCCAGGCTAGTGCCTGGAAATGATGTCAAACCACCAGCTCTGCGTGGAGCTCGGGGAGCTGGAGCACTGAGCCCGTGCCCTGAGCCAGGCTGGTCCTTTGGCTGCCGTCCTGGCCACGTGTGCCCATGCAGGAGTCCCAAATCATTCCCCCAGGGGCCCGGAGAGGGGCAGCCTATGTGGGACCCTCTGGGCCAGTTCTGGGGTCTTGTGGAGTGTCCCCATCACCCACATTTTGGGGCTGTCCCACCCGGCCCCACAGCGCAGGAGGAGGATCCAGGACGGGTGTGCCGTGCCACAGCCACGAGGCAAGCACTGGAAAGTGAAACGTTGCCTATTGCTTTAAGTTCCCTTGCTGGCCACGGGGACTTTTTTATTTTTTTCTCTTGAGCTATGAATGGGTTTTGCTGTAAATTATAGCTCTGCGCACATTCCCTCGGGCCGAGGAAAATAACCTCTGCCGAAACGCCAGCCCGGATCGCTGACTGGCTCCCCTTCTCCGCTCCCTAATTGAAACCAAATGTGCAAGATGTAGGATTGTGGGATTTCTGGCCGGCTCCCAGGAATCTGCAGAATGCGAGAGAGCTCCCAGAGGCATCTTGCATCAGCCCGGGGAAGTTCGCTCCTCACCTGGCTCCCCCGACCCCGGCGAGGGGCGCGGAGCCCACCAGCCCTGCGCCGCTGCCCCGCTCGGGTGAGTGACCCTCGGCTCTGGGGACGTGCGGGGCCTTCCTGGGCCCGGGGCTGGGGGATACGGCTCGAGTGCGCTCCGCGGCGGAGCCCAGGCAGAGGGGCTGGGGTGCACGTCTGCCTGGGAAGGCTCTGGGGCGCCGGCACGGCTCTGTCCTCACTCCGGGAGGTGACAATTGGCCCCTTTTCGGCGGCTGACCCCACAGTGCCAGCGTTTCCCCCTGTGCCTCATGCCAGGCCAGCGTTTCCTGGTGTCCCTCCTCAGCTCCCGCCTGTGTGTCTGCTGGCAGAGCTGGCGGCAGTGCTGGTCAGCCAGGGAGGCCCTGCTGTCCCCAGGGTCCCCTAGCCAGGCACCAGGTGACACTGGGAAGGGGAGCATGAGGCCACTGCCCTGCTGCTCGCGAGCATCGTGCCCCGGTGCTGGTACTGGGAGCCCACGCGTGGCTGCCAGCCCTGGCCGGGTTGGGGTGATGCTGCGGAGCCCTGCTGGCAGTGAGGCGAGGGCTGGGAGCAGGGCTAGGAGCTTTTGGCTGCCGGGGAGCACTTGCAGGATGCAGCACCAGCAGGATGGTGTCCCCAGGCCCCCAGCTGTGCTCCTGGGCAGTTGGAGCCATGGGGACATACTGGCTGCTCCTCGCATCCCGGACAGCCGCGATGCCCCAGGCTGAGCCAGCGAGCCCGTGGCTGGGGAGGTGCTTGTTGCTGCAGGAAATGGGGCTGCATCCAGCCCAGAAAAAGTCTAAAATGGCATTTTTGGAAGGGAGGAGGACTACGGGTCCCGGCATGCTGCGCTGTGCTCCCGCCAAGGCTGCCAGCAGCACGGCATGCTGGGGGCTGTAGTGCCAGCTGGGGCAGGGATCCCGAACCCCCTTATCCAAACACCCTTGGGCTGGGTTCACAGTGAGCCTGTCATCACTCACGGACATTCCCTGAGTAGCCTTGACCTGTCTCACCCAGCAGGACGGCAGCCCCAACCCCCTGCGAGGACTGGGGCTCTGTAACAGGAGCCCTAGAAGTCCTGGCAGACTTGTGACCAGGACCTGGTGTGCACGAGCGGTGCAGGCTGCTGCCATCCAGCCCCCTCCCCATGGATGATGCTCCTCCAGTGCCAGCAAAGGTGGCAGTGCCCACCTGGGAAGCAAGCTGGGGACCTCACCCAGCTGGGGGCCTCACTTGGAGCAGGCTGACGGCAAGAGGGACCACGGCTCGGGTTGGGGTTGTCTCTTAACAAAAGTGGATTTAGTTTCTCCCTCAGTTATTTCCCTTGGTTATTTCAGTAGAATAAGGAAGGAGGGAAATAAGAAGGGAGAACAACAAAAAAAGCAGCAGCCAAGGGAAACTTTCAAAGCCCAGGCAATGCCAGGGAGGAGCTCCAAAAACTGTCTGCACTAAAACTTTCCAGTGATTGAACATTTTCAGCAAACATTTTCAGTCAAAGCGTTGCAAAGCCATCCCTTTTGCAGGGCTGGTGGAACAAAACTGATTTCCAGCTGGGCTGCCAGTACTGCCCCTGTGCTTGACCGTGTGTCCCCTAGCCCTCAGCCTTGTGGCTTGAGTCACTGTCCCCCAGCCCCACAGCCCTGAGGAGCCATGAGCACTTCCCAGTGCCTACGTGGGGATGGTTTCCTTATACCAGGCTAAATGTAAATGCATTCCCTGCAGGAGATTACAGCATGTGGTATCCTGATGCTTAAAGAGTTTACTCAGCCTGAAAGAATAGTAAGGAAATATATCCCTGGATATTTTTTGGAATGCAGAAGGAAATTAAGGTTTTAATGTTGAAGGGGAACTGGCTGTCATCAAACGCAGGAGCCTCTTGCGTGTGCCTCTGGGCAATGCAGCTGAAATTCCCAGTTGCAGATGAGTTAGTTGCAGCTAGCTACAATTTCCCAGCTGGGAACAGGGGGGAAAAAGGCAAGCACATATGTGCTTTTTGGAAAAAAAAAAAAAAAAAGAAAGTAAAGGGGGGAAATCATCCCAAGTGCAGGTGTTTACTTGTGCCTCCTGCAGAGATTGTGGTGCTTGGCAGAGTCCCCAGCAATCCAGCAGGGTGCTGTGGGGTGCAGAGAGCTTCTTGCAGAGTGCAGGTGGCAGCTCCTGGGGTTTTGCTCTTCCCCTGGGTGCTCGTGTGGCAACAGCAAGCCCCGGTCTCGCTCCTGCCATGCCAAGCCCCAGCTGTGGCAGCTAGCAGGGCTATATCCAGCACCTCCCAGCTGGCTTGGTGGGATGTGGGCAGCTGGTTTGGGTGTGTTTAGCCTTTCTCTCGGTGGTGGGGACAAGGCCGTGGGGTGATGCAGGGACACAACCAGGCATTCACCTGCAGCATCAGTGGTGTTGGGCTGGTTCAAGGATGATGGTGGTGCCAGCCAGGACAGACATCCCTGCTGCAGTGGGCTTGGCTGGGATTTACCCCAGCAGCCAGGCCCCATTTGGCCAGGAGCTGTGGTCCCTTTAACCCCCAGGTTAGAAAGATGCTCTCTCAAAGGTTAATGTGCATTTAAACTAGATTAAACCAGCCTTTTTAATAGAAAGAGAACTGGTTGCATCTGGTGCTGGTGTGAAAGTACTCTCTTGGCAGATAAGGGGAGCTCAGGGAGCCTGGGGCAGGGCTGGTGACATTTAGGGATGTGCCTGGTGCTTCCCCTGGCATGGTGCCACACCCCATGGTGGTCACCCAGAGGTGTGTGGGCACAGAGGGAGCTGCTCGGGCTCTGGGAGTTCCTGGCAGCTGAGGGCTGGCCAGGGCCAAGGTGACGGCTGTGGTGACAGTCCTGACAAAAGGGCAGGCCTCCTGGGGAGGTCCCCTTGTCCCCTCTGAGGAGAAGCCCCAGCAGCACCATGCTGTGGCCCAAGCCCCATTCCCAAGACCCCCAGGTCCCCTCCAGCCCCATCCATGCTCCCCTCGAGGCAGAGGGTGCAAGCTGGCTCCCACGCCCTCTGTCACACTTTCTGTGTCACACATGGCCCCAGCATCCACTCTGCCGTGGGGAGCTATCCCAGTAAATGCAAATCTCGGTGATTATCTGCTCTCCTCTCTGGGAGCCAGCAGGCAGGAAACCGCTCTGGCACCCTGCTATTATTGCCTTATGTGATGGGGTTGTGCAACTTCTTCTTTCAAAGGCAGCCAAGGGTGGGCGGCCAGGCCAGAGCCTTTGTGCCCTGCGGTGGAGGCAGCCAGTGCTGGCCCCAGGCAGAGCCCAGGGAGCTTCCCGCGGCTCCTGCGGCCATTCCATGGGGATGTGGCACACCGTGGCTCCCAGGGGTGCTGTCTGGGATCCCTGTGACCACCACCACAGATCTGAGCTTGGGGCTCTGCTCCTTCTCCAAGGCTGAGGTGGGGACACGGGTCTGGTGCAGAAGTGTTCCCACCCTCAGCTGGCTGCCCCAGGCAGGGCTGGTGTTCGCCCCCTCCTCGGCCGCCTCAGCGTGACGAGCCCTGGTTCTGTCTCCACAGGACTGCCGACATGTCGGCCACCCCCAGAGCGCTGCCACTGCTGCCGCTGCTGCCACTGCTGCTGCTGCGCCTGCCGCACGCTGCCAGAGCCCAGGTCAACCCTGGTAAGTCAGACAGGCAGCTGCAGGTGCCATAATTTCATTTCCCTGGTCTCTGCTCCTGCCAGATGGCCAAGTTTGGGCTTGCATCGTCTCCATCATCTCTGGGATTTTCTCAGCTCTGGGAGCAGTATGTGATGGCCCCCAAGCCTGCACCTGCCTGGTCACTCTGCTGTCCTGCACCTCACTCGGGCACCAGCAGTGACCTCCAGAGCCCCTCCCCAGCGTGCCACAGGCGCTGTCTGGCCCCTGGCAGCTGGCAGGGTGCCGGACATGGCAAAGCATTACAGCCCTGGGCTCTGAGCAGGGCCCTTGCCCATGGGGGCTCACTGAGGCTGGAGGCTGCCAGGTGCCAAGCTACTGTTTTCTCTGCTGGGCTGTGCCTTCTCTGGCAGTTTTGCAGGAAACCAAGGCTGGCTTTGGTGAAGTGGCTTGACTGGGTGCCTGGCTTCTGCTCAGAAACCACAACACTGTGCCGGCCGGCAGCACAAGTGTGTTTAGATGGCTGTTCCTGCAGGGCTCAGTCCCATCCTGTGCTGCAGGGATGGACAGAGCCCACGTTTTCCCAGGGTTTCCTCAGGGAGTCCCTTTAACAAGTCCCTTCAGAGGCTTCTTCCATCTGTGGGAGGAGTTAGCTGGGTCTTCCCTGGAGGTTGCACGGTGCTTATTTAGGAAGGCAATCCCGTTTCTCCTGCAGACATCAATGGCTGGCAGAATTGGATTTGCCTGGCCAGGATTGTTATTACCAAGACAAAAACACAGGGCTGGCTCCATGTTTGGCAAGAATGAAATGGGAATTCAGTGGGAGCTGTGCTCTGCAGAGCATCACGAGTGTGAGAGCAGGAGACAAGAAGAGATGGAAGATGCATTCATTCCTCTGCCTGATGCAGGATATGGTCCCTGGGTGTGGTGTCCTGGAGATGGTGACACAATGGGATGTGGGTTCTTTGTGGGTGCAGTGCCAGGCGAGCCAGAGGCTGTGGGGTAGGAGGTGGCCCAGGCACAGTGTGCTGCCCTTGCTGGTCTTTTCCACCTCGGTGGAGGTGTTTGCTCGGGGTGGTGTGTGGCAGGACCGCGGTGGGCTGGAGCCGGCAGCCAGACGGTAAACATGGCCAAACAAGCTGCCCTTTCAGCAGTGCTCTTGGCAGCCAGGCATGAAAAAATAACTCCTGTGAAGCAGTGAGGATGCGGTGCTGAGGGAGTCGGCTGCCACTCGGGGGTGCAGACTGCCTGCCACCCCGGGTACTTTTCCACTTGCAGCCCAGCCAGGAGCAGGGCTGGTGCTGGGAGCTGAGGGGTCATCAGGGAGGACAAGTGCCTGTCTTGGTCACTTGTTCCCCCAGGCAGGGAGAGGGAGCAGCGGGGCATCAGGGCACAGTTGCTGCTGGTGAGGTTTCTGGGCAAGTGGTCTCTGGAGTGAGCCCTCTGGAGCACGGGGACAGCAGTGCCAGCTCACAGGCTCTCCACCGCAGCCAAGAGCCTTGCCAGCAAGGCTGAGGAGATCCCTGGGGACAGGGCCTGGCGTGCCTGTCAGCCCTTGGAGCCACCTCCCCTTCTTCCCACTTCACTTGGAGCTGGGCTGGCATCCGCTTCTGGCCAGAGGCTTCACTTGCTTGGGAAGGTGCCTGCTTTGGCAGGACTGTCCCCCTCCTTGCTTCGTCCTCTCGCTGTAAGCTCAAGGATGGAGAGTGAGTGCTGCTCTGGGGCACAGTGGATGTGCCCCAGCCCAGGCCATTTCCACGGAGGGATTCTCTCCTGCTCAGCTCCCTGCCGGTGTCATTGCAGCGGTGTGTCGGTACCCCTTGGGAATGTCGGGTGGGCACATCCCTGACGAGGACATCTCAGCCTCCAGCCACTGGTCTGACTCCACGGCCGCCAAGTACGGACGGTGAGTGTGGGCTCCCTCCTGCAATAGCCACAGCAGGGTCTGGCTGGCATGGAGGGAGAAGGATGACATGGGGCCGGCCTCAGCCATGTGCAAACAGCTCCTCCACTCTGGGCTCGCAGGCTGGACTCAGAGGAGGGCGATGGAGCCTGGTGCCCCAAGACTCCAGTGGAGCCAAATGACCTGAAGGAGTTCCTGCAGATTGATCTGCAAGCCCTGCACTTCATCACACTGGTGGGCACCCAGGGACGTCACGCCAAGGGCCATGGCAATGAGTTTGCCCCCATGTATAAAATCAATTACAGCCGGGATGGCACCCGCTGGATCTCTTGGAGGAACCGTCACGGGAAGCAGGTGAGGAGACGGGTGAGGGCTACATTGGATGGTGGGTGAGGAGGCTCCTCCTGCCCATCCCCACCGTGCTTCTCTCTCTCCAGGTGCTGGATGGAAACACCAACACCTATGACATTGTCCTCAAGGACCTGGAGCCGCCCCTCATCGCCCGCTTTGTCCGCTTCATCCCCATCACTGACCACTCCATGAACGTCTGCCTGCGTGTGGAGCTGTACGGCTGTGCCTGGCTGGGTGCGTGGTGCGGTCCCGTGCCTGTCCCCGTGTCCCCAGCGCCCATGCTGGGGTGCTGGCCATCCCAGTGGGGGCTGTCTGTCCTGCAGCACCGCGATTGGCGGGGTTTCCATGCACTCACCCTTCCCTCCCTGCAGATGGGCTGGTGTCCTACAACGCGCCGGTCGGGCAGCAGCTCATCCTTCCTGGGGGCACCATCATCTACCTGAATGACTCAGTGTACGATGGGGCCTTCGGGTACAGGTGAGGACGGGGTGCCTTGCTGGGCAGCTGGCGAGGGGCATGTTTCTTCCCTGCATTTTTAGTGTGGTCCTTAGCAGAGGAAATGCTTGCGGTGCCATGGAGGTGGGGGACATGGCCAGCCTGGGAAGGCTGCACATCATGAGGGGGTCAGTGTGATGGGGGAAGCAGCTCCAGCCCTTCCCTTGGATTTGCTCTAGCTGCACCACATGTTCAGTGCCCCACAGCCTTTTCCAGAGAGAACATCAGGAACAAAATTCCCCCGAGTGTCCCGGGGTCCATGAGGAGCTGCTAGGGGGTGCTGGGTGGTGCAGTTTTGTGGGGCTGGCAAGAATCATGCTCCTTCTGTCCTTTTGCACATGCCAGCATGACAGAGGGCCTGGGCCAGCTGACGGACGGGGTGTCGGGGCTGGACGACTTCACACAGACCCACGAGTACCACGTCTGGCCAGGCTATGACTACGTGGGCTGGCGCAACGAGAGCACGGCTGGCGGCTATGTGGAGATCACCTTCGAGTTTGACCGCATCAGGAACTTCACCGCCATGAAGGTCCTCACCCCCCCCGCCCTGTCACCCTCCCCGTGCCCCTCGGTGGCTGTGCTGACAGGCTGCCCCACAGGTCCACTGCAACAACATGTTCGCCAAAGGTGTGAAGATCTTCAAGGAGGTGCAGTGCTACTTCCGCGCCGACGCCAGCGAGTGGGAGCCCAGCGCCGTCTCCTCGGTGCTGGTGCTGGATGATGTGAACCCCAGCGCCCGCTTCGTCACCGTACCTCTGCTCCACCGCATGGCCAGTGCCATCAAGTGCCAGTACTACTTCGCTGACACCTGGATGATGTTCAGTGAGATCACCTTCCAGTCAGGTACCTGTCACCATGAGCCCCACGGGGGGACCAGGCTCTCCTGGGTGGGAGGCTCAAAGAGATAGCGAGGCTGTGGGGCATCCACGTGCCCACCCTGATGTTCTCTTCTCCCTGGCCAGATGCAGCCATGTACAACAACTCAGTGCCCCCCGCCGAGGCACCCGTAGTCCCCACCACTTACGGTAAGCATGGGAAGCATGTCACCCTGTGCTGGGTGGGCACTGTGCTCCCATCCCACAGAGGAAAGGGGCAGGGCGTCTCCCCACGCCCCACTGTGACTGGCCCTCTCTGTCCCCTTCTCCGGCTAGACCCCACGCTCAAGGTAGACGACAGCAACACACGCATCCTGATCGGGTGCCTGGTGGCCATCATCTTCATCCTAGTGGCCATCATTGTCATCATACTGTGGCGGCAGTTCTGGCAGAAGATGCTGGAGAAGGTGGGCAAGCGTGGTGTGGCTGGTGAGGTGCCTTGTGGTGGTGTGGTCATTCTGAGCAGGTTCTTCTGGGACCTCAGCACGTTGAAAACAGACTCCATGCAAAGGCTGATGCTCCCTTCCCCTCTTCAGAAAGGCTGTGCTTTTCACCCATCTCCAAAGCAAGGGGACTTAGCTGGGCAGGGTGGTGACTTTGGGACTTGCCTGTTTGTCCATCCCTCTGTCCTGAAGCTGATCTGGGGAACAGGAGCCTGGGTGTCGAAGGTCCTCACTACAGCCACCACCTAAACAAGGTCACTCACAGAACTGATGAAGCCAAACCTTTTTCCATAGAGGCAGACAACAGAAGGGGGGAACATGAGGACAAACCCAGGCAGAGGTTGCAACCCAGGGACGAGGCACTAGAGAGGAGGTTTGGGCACATCTCTGGTACCATCCTGCCCATGCTGTGGGGAACCCCACCTCTCTCCTCCCTTGCCCCGCTGTCACAGGCATCACGGAGGATGCTGGATGATGAAATGACCGTCAGCCTCTCCCTGCCCAGTGAATCCAGCATGTTCAACCACAACCGCTCCTCCTCCCCCAGCGAGCAGGAGTCCAGCTCCACCTATGACCGCATCTTCCCCCTGGGACCTGACTACCAGGAGCCCTCCCGCCTGATCCGCAAGCTGCCTGAGTTCACCTCGGGGGAGGAGGACACAGGTGAGAGCCAGGACACCCTGCGTGCTCACAGCCATCTCACAGGTGACAGCCAGGACACCATTCACTGAGCCTGCTGCAGCCTCCCTCTCTCCAGCCCCAGATTTTGGCCACTCTCCAAATATTTTGTCACAGAGGGGAGAGGTCACATACATGCATCTCGCATGAAGGTCACACAAAGCCTGTGACTGAGAGCCATCACCGACGTCCACTGCCAGGCTAAGCTGTGTCCCACTATCATCCTTGGGATGCTCTGGCACCTCTTCCTCAATGATCTGGAGGTCAGGCATCGATCTCTGCTCCTCTGGTGCTCGGGGCTTGGTTGGTGTGTTTGCTGTTGGTGGGGAAGGAGTGGAGCAGCCTGCGCTGCCTGCAGGAACGCAGCCCTGCGGGGGCTCTGGGGCAGAAGGGACAGAGTGTGGGCAGCCACCAGGGAGCAGAGGGTAGAGGGCAGGACACCCACGGCAGGGTGTGTCCCCCCAGGCTGCAGCGGCCCCACCAAGCCACCCCAGGCCAGCGTCCCCGAGGGCGTCCCGCACTACGCCGAGGCCGACATTGTGAACCTGCAGGGTGTGACAGGCGGCAACACCTACTCAGTGCCAGCCCTCACCATGGACCTGCTCGCTGGCAAGGACGTGGCCGTCGAGGAGTTCCCCAGGAAGCTGCTGACCTTCAAGGAGAAGCTGGGGGAAGGCCAGTTTGGGGAGGTGAGTGGAAACTGGGCCTGCTCCAAGCAGGGCTCAGGCAAAGCTCTTCCCAGCTTGCAGGGGCTGTGGAAGGCTGTCAGCAGAGGTAATGGCTGCCCCTTGCTCCCCCAGGTTCACCTCTGTGAAGTGGAGGGGATGGAGAAGTTCACAGGGAAGGACTTTGCCCTGGAGGGCTTGGATGGCAGCTCTGACCACCCTGTGCTTGTGGCTGTGAAGATGCTGCGAGCAGATGCCAACAAGAATGCCAGGTAGGGGCTGAGGGGGGCACACACCCCAGCTCTGCCCCCGTGCAGAGCCTCACCAGGAGAGCTGGGATGCTGGGAAAGCATTCCCTGACTCCATCAGCCACCAGTGCAGCTGCAAGGACCACACACCCGAGCTCTCTGGGGATGCTGGGCTATCACATGTCAGGATCCTTGGTCCTAACCAGCTCCCCAGTGCCTCTCTGCCTGCTGAGCCCACCCTGCAGCTCATCTTTTCCAGTCCCAGGGGAAGGGACCCACAGGTCCCTCAGGAGGCTTGGGTGGGCGGGTAGCACTCTTGGCCAGTCTGTGCTCACCTCTGTGCCCCTCTGGGTCTGTCTATCCCATCCGTGTGGTTTCTGTTCCGGAAAGGAATGATTTTCTGAAGGAAATCAAGATCATGTCGCGGCTGAAGGACCCCAACATCATCCGGCTGCTGGCGGTGTGCATCACAGATGACCCCCTGTGCATGATCACCGAGTACATGGAGAACGGGGACCTCAACCAGTTCCTGTCCCGCCAGCAGGCAGGTGGCCCCGCTGCTGCTCACGCACCCACCGTCAGGTAGGGCTGCCTGGGAGAGCAGGGGCAGGCAGTGCTGCTTGCTCCTGGGACACCCTGCCTGGAGCTGTGCACCTTCTGGCTGTTTTCCTTCCTTCCTTCCTTCCTTCCTTCCTTCCTTCCTTCCTTCCTTCCGCCACTTCCGCCACTTCCGCCACTTCCGCCACTTCCGCCACTTCCTTCCGCCACTTCCTTCCTTCCTTCCGCCACTTCCTTCCGCCACTTCCTTCCTTCCTTCCTTCCGCCACTTCCTTCCTTCCACCTGCTCACTCGCCCCGTGTGCCCCCGACAGTGACCTGCGGTTCATGGCCACCCAGATCGCCTCGGGCATGAAGTACCTCTCGTCCCTCAACTTCGTGCACCGGGACCTGGCCACGCGCAACTGCCTGGTGGGGAAGCACTACACCATCAAGATCGCCGACTTTGGGATGAGCAGGAACCTCTACAGTGGGGACTACTACCGCATCCAGGGCCGGGCGGTGCTCCCCATCCGCTGGATGTCCTGGGAGAGCATCCTGCTGGTACAGGGGGCCTGGGCTCCTCTGATGGACACTGACAAGGCTCTGGGGATGCTCACTGCCCTGTTTCCTTGGGCTGGGGGGTGCAGGAGGGATGGCGAGGTCTCTGCTCACTGCAGCCCAGATTTGGGGTGAAGCATGGGGAAAGCGGGAGTGGTGGCAGCTTTTCGAGGCAGGCTGGGGGGACTATGGTGATTTTTGATGTCCAGTGCAGGACATCCTTTAAGTGGGATGCTTGGCATTTCATCCTGGCCATGGTCAGGCCTGGAAGAGGGAGCAGTGTTGGTTTTTACCTTTCTCAGGAGCTGGGTCCTTGGCAAGCCCCAGAGCAGTCACTGCCAGCCAGACCTGGAACTCACCAGGCTCTGGCCCCAAGCAGAAAGCAGGTCTGTGGGGGGGCCAAGCGCCTCTCTGGGACCAGATCTGGATGCTGAAGCATCCAGAATGAGGTTTTGATCCTTGAGCACCTAGAGCTTCCGGAGCAGGATGGGGTAAAGCCCATGCCTGACCCTGCTCTGCTCCCTCTGGCCAGGGCAAGTTCACAACAGCCAGTGACGTGTGGGCGTTCGGAGTGACACTGTGGGAGACCTTCACGCTCTGCCGGGAGCAGCCCTACTCCCAGATGTCTGATGAGCAGGTCATCGAGAACACCGGCGAGTTCTTCCGGGACCAGGGCCGGCAGGTGGGGACGGGACAAGAGGACCAGTGGTGCACCTAGGACATTAGGGGCCTGGGGAGAGACTTTAAGGTGACCACATAGGGAGCTTGGCTGTGAGGCAGCTATGGGACAGGAATTCCTCTGGGAAGGCATCCTGGTGAAGGGCCCATGGTAGCAAACACTGCACTTTACGCAGCCCAAGGCATTGCTTGCTCACTGACCCCACTGCAGCATTCAGTCTGGGGGACAGAGGCAGGTGTCCCCAGCTGCCTCACTGTGCCATCTGGGAGCCACCTTGCCCCTGGGCACACGGCAGCGCAGCCCCCACCCCGGGCCATGGAGAGATGGGGCACCCTGAGAAACGGGGCTCTCCAGGAGCAGTTTGCACATCGGTTTCTGTGGCAGTAATTCTCTCTTTGCCGTTTCTGCCTTTTGTTTTGCAGACCTACCTTCCCCAGCCCATGCTATGTCCTGACTCAGTCTATAAGCTAATGCTCAGCTGCTGGAGACGGGACACTAAAGATCGTCCCTCCTTCCAGGACATCCATCGCCTTCTGCAGGACTCAGCCAACGAAGAATGACCCTTGGCTCCCACCTGCCCTGGTTCCCATCCTTCCCTGTCCCCAGAGGAGCCCCAGATGCAAAACGAAGCCACTTCACTCAGACTTAGCCATAAACCCTGAGCAGCTGCTCGTGTTCTCATTGTGCAGTGAGGCCTCAGAGGAGACCCCCAAGGACAGCAAAGCCCCACGGCGTGGGACAGCTCAGACCTCCCTCTTCCTGCAGACCTGAGCCCGGCAGCAGTGCGGGCTTGGGGAGGGTTATTTATTGGTGCAGCGATAAGGACTGGTGACAAGGACTGGGACAGAGCGGCTTCTCTTCCCTGGCTGAAGGGGATGAACTTCAGCGGGACTTTCTCTGTGAGGAAGCTCAGCCCACACGCAGGGCAGGTGCCTGGGGAAGGGATGTGTGCAGGTGTGTGCCCACTGGAGCAGGGACAGACCGGCAGCCACCACTGCTTCAGGAGGAGCTGGGAGCTGCCTCCGGCTCTCAATGGGTTGTGCAATCAAGGGGTGAAAACAAAGACTCTGCAGACATTTGGGGCTTTGGACACGCCACATGGAGAGGCAGGAAGCGCCCTCCCTGCTAGCCAGCCCCAGCTGCAGCTGCACAGGGTGACGACTGGGGTGCTCCAGGCACCTCACCCAGCTGCTGGAGTGTGCAGCCAGGAAGGAGCAGGCATCCTGTGCCGAGGGGACATTCCCTCACTGACCACAGCCACTCCAGGGCAGCTCAACTGCCCAAGAAATGCATTTTGGATGCCCCACGGGTGATGCATGGCAGCTGGCAGCAGGATGCTAGCACCTTTTAGTTCCATGGGGAAATCTCCAGGTCCTCCTCCCCCAGGGTTAACCCACATCTTCATCTGCCAGGAGAAGAATGCATGCAGCAGAGTTTCATTGGCAGCTGCCCGCTGCCCATGCCTGCAACAAGGCCACGGGCATGGAGCAGGGTGCTCCAGCTCTCCTTGGTTCTCAGCCTGGGGTCACAGTCCAGCTGAAGCACCTGAGCTGGGCTCTGCCACCCTGAGCGTCCCACAGCATTCTGGCACCCATCTGTGCTCCCAAAGCTGCCAGCATCCTGAGCAAACTGGGCAGGTGCCAAAGCCACGTGCCCTGGCAGGTGACCCACCACGCCCCAGACTCGGACCCTCCTGTGGCTGGGCAGGAGGAACTGCGGACTTGGAGGGTCCACGGAGCCCTCCACACTTTTGTACGCACTAGTTCAGCACCAGCAGGCGCGCGTGGCACAGCTCCCAGTATCCCATGGCTAAGGCATGTGTATATTCAGTAGATGCACCTATGTGTAGGGGCCAACCCGCTGAAGAGACACTCGGTATGTGATGTGGCTGCATGGTTTCCTTGTGGCGCTCTGCAGGCAGCTCAGCTCGCCTGCCCCAGGGCACCCCGGGGCTGGGGGGCTCCCTAGCTGCACTGTGTGCCGGGATGTGGTGTGGAACACAGGAAACAGCCTGAGCGCTGGAGCAAGGATGATCAAGAGAGCAGCTGGCTGACCCACACCAGCGGGTGGGAGGGAGGATGCTCGGAGGCTTAGCATCCATGGCAGCACACGTCCAGGGCCGGGGCAGGCCCGTGGGTCGGGAGAGGGGAGGGCAGGGATGGCGGGCTGTGCCCCGCAGAGAGCGGCTGGTGTCCCGCGTGCTCCTCCTGGCTGCGACAGAGGATGGATGTCTCATCCCTGCTGAGCGTGTCAAGACGAGGACGGGCTTTGTTCATGCCACGGAACCGGTGTCCCTCTGCCTGCGTTGTGGCCCATCCCAGCGGCGCCTCTGCAGGCTGGGAGCACTGGGGCACATCTGCAGCTCCCACTGCCCGGGCACTCTGCACGATCTGCATGGCTGGGGGGCAGCTGTGGGGTCCGGTGTGTCCATGGCCTGCTCCCGCTGGGACCCCGCCAGGAGCAGGGCTGTCCCGGAGGTCTCCCGTTGGGGTCTGCGCACCCAGACCTCCCCGCCATGGCGGCGCCATGAACGGCGGCCGGCTGGGCACTTCTGCCTTCCTCGGTGGCAAAGGATGGCAGAGCTGAGCAGAGCGGGGCACAACGGGCTCGGGAAGGGAAGGGAAGGGAAGGGACACCCAAGGCTCTCTGCGGAGGGGGCGGGCCCTGCGCGGAAGGGGCGTAGCCAACATGATGTGGGCGTGACCTACGTGCCGGGGCGTGTCCCTCGGGGGCGTGGTCACGGGCTCGTCCCTGTGGCCCCGCCCCCCGGGCTCGGCTCACCATCACGCCACCGGCGGCACTGGTCCCGCCCCCCTGCCGCACGCCGATTGGCTGCGGGGCAGGGCGGGGCGGGGCCGGGCGCGCGCAGTGCTTATAGGGCGGGGGCGGCGGGCGCGGGGCAGTGATGGAGCGCGTGGTGCTGGTGACCGGTGCGAGCGGGTGAGCGGCGCTGCGGGACGGGACGGGATGGGATGGGATGGGATGGGATGGGATGGGATGGGATGAGCTCGGATGAGCTCGGCTCGGCTCGGCTCTCTCTGACACCGTCCCATTGCAGCGGTGTGGGGCTGGCGCTGTGCCAGCGGCTGCTGGAGGAGGATGGCCGCATCCACCTGTGCATCGCCTGCCGCAACGAGCAGAAGAGCGAAGCCACGCGGGACCTCATCCTGGCCACCCACCCCGCCGCCCAGGTGTCCACCGTGGAGATGGACCTGGGTAACCTGGCCTCCGTCCTGCGGGCCGCCCGTGAGCTCCGCTGCAGGTATGGGGTCTGTGGGGTCTGCCCCCATCGGACACCCCCTGCCCGCGCTCCGCCCCGCCGGGCACTCAGACCCACTCCCACCGCCGCTCCTGTGCTCTTCTCCACGCAGGTTTCAGCGCCTGGACTTTGTCTACCTCAACGCTGGGATCATGCCCAACCCGCACGTGAACTTCAAGGCTCTCTGGCACGGTCTCCTCACCGGGTAGGAGATGTGGCCGGGGCTTCCAGCCCCGCCTGTGGCGAGCACGGGGTGCTGGCACCGGCGAGATGTGCCCGTGGGTTCCGTGCTGAGGAGCCTGTCTCCCTCCCTGGTGTGGGACAGAGCACATCCCTGGGATGCACTCTTGTGTGGGGTCGGTTTGTCGGCTGAGTGCCGTGCTGGAGTGGTGCAGGGCACTCGGTGCCGCTTCTGCTCCCTGCTGTGAGGCCCGCTGGGCTCAAGGGGAGGGCAGGAGGTCGCCCAAAGCCTGCAGCCCCTGCCACTGCATGGGACGTGCTGCTGTGGTGAAGTCTGGGTCTCCTTACTGTTGTTGTGATGCCAGCGTAGGTTTCTGTAGCTGCTCATAGCTGTGGCTCACAGTATTTTGTGAAGCTCGTGGTTGGTGTGAGCATCACTGTTGTGTAGGCAGCACGGGGAGGCTGAGCTGAGGAGCAGTGACCTGGGTGAGTCTAACAGAGCTGCTGGGCTGTTGAGCACTGGTGCCAAACTGGTTTCCTTGCTGCATTAGGCATGGCCTGAGGGCTTGGCTCAATGCTGGAGCTTGATTAAGTTATCTGAGCATGAAATGAGGCATGTGTTTTTAACATACTTGACTATGGGAAAGTGAAGGAAGGGATAAGTCTTCTCTCGTCTAGTCAGTATCAAGGCACTTGCAAATAAAGGGCCTGGGATACTCTCTAGCCCTTTCCCATCTATTTTTTTCATGGTTTAATATTGCCCTTGAAGGTGAAGCTGTGCAGAGCCCGTGAGGCGAGGGCTACTGCTGAAGGGCTGAAGTGGGGGAGTGGTGGATTCCCCCTGGCAGTGTTCCTCACTAACTCCTGTTCTTGGCTTCCAGGAAGGTGCTCCACATGCTGACCACTGCAGAAGGCATCATGACCCAGACGGACAGGCTGAATGGAGATGGGCTTCAGGAGGTGTTTGCTACCAATCTCTTTGGACACTTTATGCTGGTGAGGCTTCGTGTGAAGATTGAACCCTCAGTCTGGTGTTTGATGTGGGTAGGGATGGGTCTGGCAGTACAGAGCTCACAGGTTCTGATGCTGACGGAGGCTGCAGCCTGATAGATAAAGAATGATAGGGCAAAGGCCTTGACATTTGTTGAAATAGCAATAAATGGTAACTTTTGTTGCAAGAGTTTATAATAACTTTGAGGTTACTCTAGTGAGCCAGCAGATAGAAGTCAATCATATGTAGATCTCCATCCAGGACAAATCAGGGTTGGCTGTATTAAATTCTGAGGTGCTCAACTGAGCTGTCCAGCAGAATGACAGCTGCTCATACAAGTGTCTGCTTTTGGTAGTCTAGGAAAAGCTGGCTGAGAGAGCTGAGAAAAGCTCACAGTCTTAGGTGCTGTAAAGTTACACCCTAAGACTGGGAAACTGCTGTGTTAAATAAGTTAACAATTCCTTTTCCAGGTTCGTCAGCTTCAGTCTCTACTCTGTGGTAACGAGAAGCCCTCACGACTCATCTGGACCTCCTCCAGCAATGCCAGGGAGTCTGCCTTCAGCCTCTCTGACTATCAGCATGCCAAGGGGCAGGAGTCATACAGTTCCTCTAAATATGCTACTGACCTGACAAGTGTGGTTCTGAACAGGAAATTTAATGACCAGGTGATGATGGGGTTTGTGTTGCAGAAACCTAATAAGCTGCTACTGTTTGTAATTAGCATGACATTGTTGTTACCTAGTTGCATTCATTCCCTCATAGCAATCTGATGCATTCCTTAGTGCACAGGTAAGAACTAAACATGGCTGAGGTTGAACTGGTGGTGTAGGGGGTAGAGAATCTGGCAGAGAGATTGCCAGATTCTGGAATTCTTGCCAGAAAAACCTCCCAGAGCGGGAAATTTTGGGAGTGGTTCTTACCTTGCAAGCTGTTCTCTTTAGATCAGAATTGATGTTAAAGAGCAAAGGGCCTCTGCTTTTTCAGGTTCCCTGCCTGTCAGCACGGGGCTGCTCTGGCCCTGCTGCCTGCAAGCACTGGAGCTGCAGGCTCTGCTGATGGCTCTGTGCTGTGGCTCTGGTTTGCCAGTGAGCTGTACAAGCAACCTGCCTTCCCTGTCCTGGCGGATTGATGGCTTGTGCTGGCAGCTGCAGCCCTGGTCCAGCAGTGGTTGTGCCATTCTCAAACACTTCTGGAGAAAATGGTTTAGTCCCAAAAGGCTGAGCTCTTACATACTAAAGATGTAGTCTTTAGTCCGAGTGGGCTGTAATTTGTGGGATATCTGCTGTGGCTGCTGAGCTGCTTGGAGATTGCACCAGGAGGCTGCATTTTCTACCCTGGGGGTTTGTAATGGGCTTGCATCTAACACAAACCTTTCCAATTTGGACCTCTTAAAATCCCTACATCTAATTGCTCTCTGCTCTGGTACTTAGTGGAGTATCACAGTCTGATGTCTGTACACACCCTCTCTGGCTGAGGAGTACTGGGAGGGAAGGAGCATGACCCATTCTTTTAACTGTGGTGTAATTGCACACTGACTTGGTTTCTTCTCTGCAGGGTCTATATTCCAGTGTTGTTTGTCCTGGGCTCGTTATGTCAAACATGACATACAGAATTTTGCCTGTTTTTCTGTGGAAGCTGCTGATGCCCATCATGTGGTTGGTGAGTGGATATCCTGGCTGGTTTTGGGCTGTGACACGCTTCACTGCAAGTGATGTACAGCACACTTCTGGCTCCTTGCTGCCTGTGTTGGTACAGATGTCTTCCTTCTGTTGGGCTGGGCAGGCTGGACCCTCTGTAAACCTTCTCATCCTGGGGCCCCAGCTTCCAAGCTGAGTTTGGAGGTTTGGTGCTGGACTCTGCAGAGGGGCAGGGTTTGGCCCTTCAGCTGCAGCAGTGTTTGTCAAAGCTCCCCTTGGAAGGCTGGCCAGTTCTGTTTGGGATTGTGAAACACTATTAGCTTGCTGGCAGCGGAGCTCAGGATGTGGCCCCAGCTTGGCTCCTGTGCTTTGAGGTGCCATTCAGTTCTAGAACAACCTGTTTTCCAGTGTGTGCTTTTCATTCCTCTAGAAGGCAGTGTTGTTTTTTTTTCTTTCCAACGCTATGGAAAGCAAAGCTTCCTGCTCTCTATTGCCTCTCCCCCTGCTTCCCCAGAAGTTCCCTTGCCTTTCCTCCTCTGGGCTTCAGCTTTTCAGGTTCACTGCAGTTCTGTCCCTGAAGGCTGCCTGCTCTGAGCCTTGATGCTCTTGCTGCAGGAGTGGCCTTTCATCTTAAGCTGTCCCAGTAGCAGCAGCTGATCCTGGTGGATCACATTTCTCCTGGCAGCAGAGAGGCAATGCCTTCTCAGTTGTCCTCAAAGCTGGCAGTCCTGCAGGTCCCCTCTGCCTCCTGCCATTCCTGCCCTTGAGACGCTTCCAGAAGAGGCACCTGCAAGGTGTGTGTGGCCTGTTGCTCCTGCCTTGGGGTGAACTCTGTGTGGGACCATGGAGTGACACTTGGTGACTTGCTGGGGGGCTCCAGAAAGCAGTTTGTGGTGGTAAAGGGATGCTTTAGTTGGTGTGCTGTGTTACCTATTGCCCAGTCTGAGAAGCATTTGTACCTCTGGTAGATTATCTGGAGTGTTTGGGCTCCTCAGGGCTTGCCAACAAACCTTGGGCCACAGTACAAACTCTGCCATGTCCTTCTTTTCCCCTCAGATCCGATTTTTTGCCAAAACTTATACTCTGACACCCTATAACGGAGCAGAAGCTCATGTAAGTAGTTCATAACTTGATTTTAACATTGCTTCCTTCTGAGTAGCTCTTCTGGGGTCTTGTGGCTGGAGCAAAGAGCCTCTCAGCAAGGCTGGTGGGTTGGAGCTGTACTTGACCCCCAAATACCACACAGCAGTGAGTGTGGGGAAGCAGCTGTCCCCAGGGCTGCTCAGCCACAAGGAGCTCTAGGACCTTCATCCAGTACCCATAAAATAAATGATTTTGGGAAAGCATCCTGACCAGGGAGAACGATGTGCAGCACAGGGGATGGAGGTGGGTGATGGGGGGCACAGCGTGACTCAAGCACAGCCATGCTGAGCTGCTTCAGCAGAAACCTCTGTTACTCTTGGCTCAGGTGGGTCACATCTGAAGGAGCCAGCCTTCATGTCACATCTTTCCCTGCTTGGTGGGAGCACCTGTGGTGTCTTCTCCCATGCTGCTGGCAGTCAGGTCTTTCCCCACAGGCGTGGCTGGGACAGTGTGTGCTGGACTTGTACAACTTTGTGCTGTTCTTCCCAGGTGTGGCTGTTCAAACAGAAGCCAGAGTACCTGGATTCTCTTGTCAAATACCACAGCTGTACTTCTGGACTGGGAAGATGCTACGTGGAGCCTCGAAAGGTCAATGGAGAGGGAGCTTCCTGCTGCAGGGGGCTTGGCTGGGGGTCTGCCATCTGCTTTGTGTAGGAGGGCTGGTGCCAAGGGTGTCGTGTGCCTGGAGTGGAAGGAAGATGCTTGTTGAATGCTAAGTACCAGGAAGGGGTGTGGGGTTATCTGCAGTGTTTCCTAGAGTAACTCCTGGCTTAGGCTGGAGTCTGGAAGGCAATGGAAGTGATGATCAGAACAGGTTAAGTGTGTAATGATACTTCCCCAAAATGTGTTCTGGCTTATGCCCTGGTGACAGATGTCTTTAGCTGGCTGTTTGTGAAGGTAAAAGCTCTGGAAATGCACCGTGCTTATCCCCAGAGCTGCCCCCGCTGTCTGCACTGGCTACCACCAGGGTGATGGTCTCACGGTGCTGTTTCCTTGCCTTCCAGATGGATGTGGATGAAGACACTGCTGAGAAATTTTACCAGAAGCTGTTGGAACTGGAGGAGCAGACTCTAGAGAAATACCATGATCTCTTAGATTAAGTAAAGCTGGTCTCAGTGGGGTGAGAGTCTTGTATCAGTAACATGGGGTTTCTTCATTCTGGTGCTACCTGTGTTGCCAGCTGTTCTGCAGGCACATGGCTTCAGACACAATCTTCCTTCTCGACAGAAGGTGAACAGTTCCTGAAAATGGAAGTGTGAAAACTGAAGAGAAATACTTAGACCTTTTGCTATGGGATTTTTCTTTTGGCGTAAAACTGGAGACCTCCAGCAGGCAGAGTCTGTCTTAACACAGTTGCAAAGTAGTGTCTTGCAGAAGCATGACTGAACTGTGTGTGGTTCAGGAACAGCCTCAGAACTTGTGGTTTCCATCTGGCTCAGTGCAGTAAAGGCAGCAGTCTGGGGTGTTGCCCTGCATCTTGGCTCTGCTGGTGCTTGCAGATGGCTCAAACACATCACCTGTGGCTGATCCTGATGTACTTGAAGGCTCACCTTCAGCAGGGCTGCCCTTACGCTTGTTCACCAAAGCTGGGCTGGCTCTACAGACCTGCTCAAAGAGATTGAACCTTACTGGCAGGCAGGGTCTGCACAGCAGCTGAAACCAAGCTCCTGAAGAGCTGGCCTGAGAAGCACACACCTGCCTCAACTGTGAGAACAGATGCCTTACTGTCCCCTGGGTATGGGCACTTGAGGGTTTTAACCATGACTGGCTTGAAAGGATGCTGTTAACCTGGACTCAGGGCCAGTCTGCTCTGTTTAGGGCAAGAGTGAGAGGTTACCATGTTGTTTTATCTATTTAACTCTTTTTATATAAATCTGTTGTACCAACCATTCTTCCTGTTGTTTATCTGGAGACCTTCACCATGTACCTGCCACCAAGTAACTTCAAGTGCTGTAATGAATAAATGACTGAAATTGAGTTGTCCTTGGTGCAGTGGTGTTTTTACTCCAATACTCATCTACTTTTGCTTGGAGGCTTGGAAGGAAATTTCATTTGTTGCCTTGTGCTGTAAATCTGTGCATACCTGGGAAGTGTGGAGTCTCTGTGCCACAGAAGAGCTGTTAACCACCTTTTTGGCCTATTCCTTCAGTTAAGGAAAGACATGAGTGGTTTCTGAATACTTCAGTGTGGTTTTGTGTGCTGAGCACCTGTGGGAAGTCTATTTCCCAGCCTTAGGCTCCTGGGAGATGTCTCTAGAGTGTGCTTACTCTGCTGTGTCATGCCATGACTGGGTTGTTGCTCCCTGGCAGGGGAGCTGGGCGCTGCCCTGGCGCTGCTGGAGGGAGGCTGTGCTGCGTGCCAGCTGCTGCCTCTGCCCAGGGTGCCCACAGAGGGGCTCAGGGCTCTGGTAGGAAACCTGCAGGGCTGGCAGCAGAGATGTCAGTCTTGAGTTTGGGCTGAGGAGACCCTCCCAGCTCAGCCTGGTGTGAAGACCCGAGTCCACCGGCGCTGGTGTGGGTAGGAATGTACGGGGTTTTGGCCTGGCAGTAGAACAGAATGAGGAGCTGGCCATGGTGGGGTGGTGCTGCCCTCAGCTGTGGCTGGAGCAGTTCAGAGCTGTGAAGCAGACCGGGCTGTGCTTATGTGGGTGTTTATTTAAAAGCCGGTCCCAGCACCAGATCTGGATTCTGTGGCTTTGTTCAGCTGTGTCCTAAAACACCCTGGGACCCAACCCCTCTGTTTCTGGTGGAGTGCCTTCCCTTCTCCACAGGAGAGTCGGTGGCTGGTTCTCTTCCCCACACCATCCTGCAGCAGTCCTTGGCTCCTGGTTCTGGAGGAGATGAAGCACGTTTCCTTGGTTGCTTGTAGATGAGTACCTTGAGCTTTGCTGTGCTTCTGCCCTGGGCTGTAGCAGGTAACACTCACCACCTCCACCTTTAGGATTCTCCCCTACCCCAAATGCAGAGGCACTCATTCATTTGCTATCCCTGCCTCATTTTCTCTCTGGGCTGAGATAAATGAAATAGCAAGTGTTACTCAGAACAGTCAGACACAATGCTTCTGAGCTGAGTGCAGCTTGGTGGGGAATGGGAGGGTCAGGGCTCTTATGCCAATCTGATCACCTGTACTGCCCTGTGCCAGCTGGCACTGCAGCTCTGCCAAGCTTAGGATTTGAATGCAGTGAGGTCTGGAGATCCTAGAAGAGGTAGCTTTGCATAATCTAGCATACTTAAGGAAAATAAATGTTTTCTGATATATGGGTTTACTGGTTCTGTTGGGATTTTTTTCTTAAAGCTTGGAAAAAAGGGGAAAATTTGTTGGATGGGCAGAGGTTAATGACAAGAAGTAGGACCTTTTAGGTTTTATCTCAAGTGTGCCTGTAGGATGAAGTTAGACATTTAACAGGAAAAGTAGGGATGGGATGGGACAAGTGCTTTTTGCCTATGCAGCATGCAGTGGCTGATGAGGGGAGAGGATGTGTGACCCGTCTTTATCCATGACACTGGTGTCAATAAAGCTATAAATTTGTTTCTGGTTCATCTTAAAAGCTCTCTGTAGCTCTCTCTTGGGATTTGCAGCTCAGGGCAAGAGCAGACGTGTTTTTCTGTCCTGCTGTGAGCTCAGCCTGCTGCGTGGTTTAGCTTCCCCTTGGTTGCTGTGGTGGCACTTGGTGCGCTGAGATGTGTGTTCCATCCTGGGAGAGGCACCTGGGGGATTCAGGAGCAGTGAGGGATCAGCTGCAGCCCATGGTTGTCCTTGGTGTGGGTGCAGAGCGGCCTCTGGAGACCTCGAGCTCAGCTTCCTGATCAGAGTGACACAAAGAAGGAACAAAAGGTGCTAAAGCACAAGCTGAGCCCTGGAAAGACCTGGAAAGATGGGATACACTTGTGATTTCCCACAGGTTTGGTGCTGCACAGAGCTGGAGAGGCACAGTCAGCCCAGGTGTCTCCAGAGGAATGCTCTTCAGTGGGAGGAGGTGCTCCACTGTTCTGGAGCCCTTGTCACAGGTCCCTGCTTCTCTAAGGGGTTCCTGCCTGCTTTTGTGACCCCAGGCATCATTGTCCATGCCTTTCTGTAGAAAAAAAACTTGGCTGTACTCAACCTGACTTTCTGCCCCCTCCATGTGGTGAGAAGCTGGATGTTGTTGCAGCCAAAGGGACTGTTTTGTGGGGTGGGAACCAGAACCACCTCCCACATTTTTTCTTTTGTCCTGAAAGCACAGGTAGGACCTGCATCCCTGGAATTAGGGGCTTCCCAAAGGGTGGCTCAGGTGTTGGCTGCTCCCAAAGTTTGGCTGTCCACCCCCCAGCTGGCTGTGAGAAGAACTGGCCCTTGCTGTGGATGTGCCAGTCTGCAGGGGAGGATGGCTCCTCGTGCTCTGCTCCAGGCTAGCAGATGCCTGTGCATGGAGCTTAATCCCTTTCAGCTGGACCCAACTCCTCTGTGCAATGAAAACAGGTCCTGCCTGGAGCACGGGGCCCTGTGGTGCAGGGTGGTGAGAAATTCCAGCTGGGATAGGGAAGAGCTGGCAGTGGCAGCCATGAATCACTGCTAACACAGGAGCTTGCTCTTTGTGATCCTTGGATATGGAGCTTTCCAGAGAACTTCCAGGGCAGGTCTTCAATGTGAAAACTCATTGTGGTTGCTCTGTGAAACCCTGCACAACCAGTAGCGTGGTCTGATATCTCACAGCTGTGCCTCATCCTGAGCCACTGGTTTTTCACCTTTGTGAGCAAACACATTGCCTTGCTCCAAACACAGCTTGAGTTCTCCATTGCTTTTCAGCTCAACTGGCTTTCAGCTGTGTAGGGCATGGATAACAGGAGGGTGGGTGGGAACTGAGCCCTGGCCAAGGGAGGAGAAAGCTTGAGATCGGTGTGTCAGAGCTGAAATCCCACGGCTGGGTGACCTTTGCCTCTCCAGGAAGGGAAGGGAATGGGATGGAAGAGAACAAGGACTGGCATGTCCCTGTTTATAGGTGGGTGTAATACAGCCAGGCTGTTTGGAAATATCTGGGCTTAGTGGATGGCAACTTTGATGTTGAAAGTCTTGGGATCTGCCCAGAGTGGGGAGAGGAGACACATAGCTCTGAAGGGCTGGGTGAGAAACAGGGAGCAGAAGCCCCTCTGAGAGTGTTGCAGCAGCATGACCTGGCTGGCTGGCAGGGAAGAGACAAGAGGGACCTGGATCTGGGTGGGTTTTGCTGAGAATGGGCAAACTGTAGAGTCAAGACTGCCTCTAGAGTCAGGGAAGATTGTCAGCACTGCTTCGAAAGATGGAGCTGTGCTCAGAGGAGAAATCAAAAAGGGAGCTGGCAGATGAGTTCAGGAACGACTCATGAGAAGAATCAGAATGAGTGGTAAATTCCTTGTTAAGCTCATCAGTTAATGCTCCTGTGTAAGAGTAGAGCTTGGAGAGGCTGTGATGGTGTAATTAACATTTTTGGCACCAGTGCTCAGCGAGAGGGGCCTGGAAAGGCTGCCCTGCCAGAACCCCTCTGCAGATGCAAGGGTTTGTATCAAACCAAAGTGCTAGCAGGGGAGACGACAGGGCAGGCAGATGGCATTCACCTCGAGGCAGAGCAGTTGAGCTGCTCACTGTGCATTCATTTATCCCTTCAAGCTGCCTCAAGCACAGCAAACTAGAGTGTGGCTGGCTACCCAGCCTGGGTTCAGGCTGTGCAAGGCAGCACAGATGCTGAACGTGTGTGTAGGACCCTCTGGTGAAGGAGAAGCTACTAAAGACAAAGATGGTGTACCATGGAGGCACAGCTCCAGACTTGGCCTTCTCTGTGTTTCTGTCTGTCTCAGCAGAAGCTGTGGTCAGCTCAGCTGGGCTTTGTGGGAGTCGTGTCCCTTGGAAGCTCCATGAGTCACCGTGGCTGGCACCCCTCTGGGCAGCACATGGCAGGTGCAGCAATATTTTGTGTCTTTGTCATCGGAGCAGAAGGTAGCTCATTCCTGGTGAGCCAGCAAAAGCCAAACTGCCTGCGATGGTTTGGGTAAGTCACTTCCAAGCAGCAGTGTGTGAAGGCTGTAGGGATGCTGCTCTGTCCTGGCTGGCCTGTAGAGCCCTGGGATGTGTGAGCATGGCCTGCAGGTGCCAGGGGTTTGTTGATGGTCACTAACACCCCTCAAAGCAGAGCAGAGCAGATCCTCACTCTGCCTCCCCATGCTCTGCCTGCCGGCAGCAGCTGCCACAGCTCGGGGTTCAGGAGGGCTGCACCACATCCCTGCCTCAAATTCCTTGGATACCTTTCAGCAGGTCCTGGCTTCCTTGGCTTTGGGCAGCTCTTGGGTTGACTCAGGCTTTTCCCGCTGTGCCCAGCTCATGATGGGGATTCTTGTCTGGAGGGGAATGTGTTGTCTCTTGTGTCTGGGCTCTGTGGATGGGAGCAGGCAGAGCGCTGCGGGGGGCACGACTCAGGTGCGTGTGACGGCAGAGATGCCAGAGAACAGAAGGGTTGGAGGCCAGCTGTGAGGATGGCTCCTCCTCTGAGCCCTGGGCTCGCTGCCAGGCAGTGGCAGAGGGCAAGGTCAGTGAAGCTGGGGAGAGGAGCCCATTGCAGGCACGTTGCCTCATGTTTAGGCTGGGAACACTGGAACAAGGTCAGGGAAGATGGAACGGCAGGAGCAGTTGGCAGCTTGGGCACGGCTCTGTACACAGGCACTGGGTCACATCTGCAGGTGTTTTCTTACAGCCTGTGGTGACATGGGCTTTGGCAGTCCCTGGTCAAGGATGTCCCTCCTGGGGCAGGAATAGACAAAGCATTAATAACCCACCTCTTGGCTCCCCGTAGGGCCACATGGTGCTGGCCATTCTCCTGCTCTCCTTTCATGCCTGAGCTGTGAGGGTTCTGTGTCCAGGGGTTTTATGTGCTGGCCTTGGGCACCAGAGGGAAGAGGTCCATCATCTTAACCATCTTCTGCTGTAGGGTGAGCTGTCTCCAAGAGGGACAGTGTGTGGGGTTAGTGTAGCACTAGAGTGCTCAGCCACGATTGAGCTCCCTGCTCTGCACGGGGTGGGTGCTCTGGCATATACCCTGTCCCACAGAGGGGCTTTAGGGGACTCCTCTGCCATATGCAGAGGGCCCAGAAGTCCTGCTGGGACTGAAGCTTTGCCTTTCTTAACCCCAGGTATGGGGCCAGTGAATCAGCCAGCAGCAGGACAGCTCAGCAGGCAGCTCTAGCTGGATGCAGCCACCTCAGCCTCATGGGCATAAGTGGCTTCCTCCCATCCACGTGGTGATGGCCTTTGGCATTTCCATCACCAACAAAACCCTTCCGGTGCTCCTGGTGTCACAGGCACAGTGTTTAATGAGGAGGGACAATGAGGGTAGGACATTCCTTCAGGAAATGTTGCTCCTCCATGAGCAGTTATTCTCTGTGCAGTTTGGGAGCTGGGTCCGGCTTCTGCTCTTGTCTCTTTTCTCAAACCCAAGGACAGCACTGTTGGGGTGCAGAGCAGCAGAGTTGGCAAGGATATAGGGGAGAAGGGGGAGCATGAAGCCAAGGTGGTGGGGGTAGAAGCTGGTGGTATGAAGGTGTCCTCTCCAACACTTCTTGGGCCACCAAAAGCCCGTGGGATCTTCAGTGAGGTGTGGGCACTGACCATGGCAGAGTGACCTGCTGTTGGTATCCCATGGCAAACAGAGAGCATGTTGGAACAGGTTCCATAGCATCATAGAGTTGGAAGGGACCCACAAGGATCATCAAAGCACAACTCCCGACCCGGCACAGGACACCCCAAGAATCACACCATGTGCCTGAGAGCATTGTCCAAACACTTCTGAAACTCTGGCAGGCATGACCACTTCCCTGGAGAGCCTGTTCCAATGCCCAACCACTCTCTGGGTGAAGAACCTCCTAATATCCAACCTAAGCCTTGCTGGACACAGCTTCTTGCTGTTCCCTCAGGTCCTATTGCTGGTCACCAGAGAAGAGACTGGTGCTCTTCTGCTTCCCCTTGTAAGGAAGCTGCAGACTGCTATGAGGTCTCCCCTCAGTCTCCTCTTCTCCAGGCTGATCAAGCAAAGTGACCTCCCTGCTCCTCGCCTGGCTTCACCCCCAGGCCCTTCACCATCCTCCTTTGGACATGGACAGGACCCCCAGGTGATGCTGGGCAGGTTTGGTGACGCTGTTGCCATCTCCGGATGTGCTGCCCAGGGCACCTCAGTGGCAGGTGCTGCTGGTATGGTGGTGACTGCTGGAGAAACCTGTCCCAGCACATCCCACTCGATCAATCACTTCCCTGAATGCTGCTGGTCAGGCTGGTGCTCACAGCTCCCTGCCTGAGGAGCTGAGCTCATTTATTCCCCAGGGACATGTCAATACTGTCAGTTGTGACACAGGCTGCTGTCAGAGAGAGGTCATGTTTTTATCAGGACTCGCTAATCCCTATTTTCTCTCCACCTTTTTCCCCTGCCCATGCATCCTTCAGTGAGGTGTTCATCAGGGATTTGATTGCTGCAGGACAAAGGTCAGCATTCCCAATGTTTATCAGAGCACTGCTGCGTGAGTTGTGGGTCCAACCATGGTGGCCCAGACACCTCAGAAGCGACACATGGAGCAGGACAGGCTGTCCTGGACCTGGCCCGTGCTCACGTTGCCAGCAATGCTGAATGTTGACCTCCAGCAGCCTCTGCAGGGGCTGGCTGGGGAGTGCAGGCTCTGCCCGGGTCTCCCTGCACATCCCCTGACCTCTCAGGTCCATGGTTCAGCTCAGGAGAGAGCAGAGCAGGGTAATAACAAGGGGGACATCCCAAGGTGGGTACCAACACAGCTGGGAGTCGTGTGGGTCAGCCAGGCTGGTTTCCCTGGAGCCAAAAAAACTGAAGCCAACCAGTCCTCAGAGCCTCACTTTTGTCCAAGTTGGAGGCTTCCCCAGAAACTTCTAATGGGGTTTTCTGTCTGAGAGGCTGAAACAGAAGGTTTTGCTTCCTTGCTTTGTCCCTGAGCAGTCCTATGACTACCACAAGCCCCTGCTTCCCTTTGAGGCCACTTCTTGTCCCCTGCCCGGTCTTGGCAGGGCTGCTCTGAGGCCAGCAAGGAGACAGGGGAATGTGGAGGGGTTCCAGGGAAGGGGGAGGGCGTGTGGGCAGGGCAGGGTGCTCCAGTCAGGGCTGCATGGAAAGATTGCTGTCCTTCTGCAGCAGCACGGTAAACCAGGGCTTGTTGGTAAATCAGGTGCTGCTGGTTGTGTGTCGGGTCCCAGTGCCAGCTGTGCAATGCGCACAGGGTGCTGGTGCAGCCGCCGTGCCAAGGGCAGCGAGGGCACACACATGCAGTGCCTGGGCATGGCACTTGCCAGCGGTGAATCCTCTGCACACCCTTCCTGTCACAGCCTCCCGCTGAAGGGTGGGACGTGCAGACAGAGAGCGGCAGGAGGACATGCTGATCCTTCCCAAATGGCCCAGAAGCCAAGAATCCCCACATGTCCGAGTGCTGATGGAGCAGCCTGGTAGTGTGTGGGTGTGCTGGAAGTGTGCTGTGAGGCAGGGCACTGATGTTGGCTAAGTGGCCTCAAAACCCAGGGACTGTCTTGCACAGCCCCACGCGGCACAGAGGGCACGTGCCTGATGGAATGGGATGTGTGTGCTCAAGGAGATTTGTATTTTGAAACACAGCAAGGCAGAATCTTGCCTTGATCACAGGGGCCAGGGTTAATTACAGTGTAAAGTGGGGATGGGTACAATCAGCTGATATCTCAGGGAGGCTGGATGGTGCTGGGTATGAGTTAGGGGTCAGAGGTATGGACACGCCCTTATATTTACCCACTGGATTTCTTTGTCATCTTCTGTGCTCTTCTGTTCAAACCAGGACTAATAGCCAGAGCTCTTTTCCTGGCTGTGCCATGCATGGGATAGCCATGGAGCAGGGGTTTCCGTGCTACTCTGTAGGTACCAGTGCCAGCATGTGACAGAATGCCTTGATGTGTAGAAAAGCCCAGGTGAATCCCAAAAGTCTTTGACACTGGTGGGAAAATATCAGGCCCTAGCATCTGCCACTGTTTGGTGAATGGGAACAGGAAGCCAGGAATTTCAGCATAACATCATTATAAGGCAGAACTTGTACGAAGTCCCACTTTCCTCACACTGCAGTAATCTGTCCTGAGCTTTGTAATCAGTGCTTTTGCAGCTCAGCTTAGTGCAAGTTCTCCTAAACCCAGCCTTAAGCTGCTCTCATAAGCTCTTACAGAGGGAACAGACCTGCCTAGGAAGCCTGGGGCTCATCCCAGCCAGCTAACTCACCTGACGCAGTGCAACTCACCTGGCCAGCTCCTGGTTTTAAATACTGTTCTTGGAAAGTTCTGTTAGAACTGCTTTTAGGAGCTGAGGAGCTGAGCTCATTCATTCATTCCAGATTTTTAAATACATTTTTTGTTGTGGCTTGGACAGGCCTCCTCCCCCTGCACAGGTGCTCTGGCAGAGGAATGCTGAAGGGTCAGGCTTGGGGCAGTTGTGCCTCCTGCTCCCGTGGACATCCCGGAATGGTTTCCGGAGCATGTGTCTGCTCACCCAGGTATCATTATCACAGACATAAACAAAAATCTCACTGCTGAGGTCAGTAGGGAAACCTCTCAAATTGCTGTGCAGCTCAGGGTCATGTCACGAGTTTTCCTGCCTGGCTAATTCACTCCATGGGATGGACTTCCTCCTTCAGCGGATGGACGTAGGAGGGAGCTTCCCTCACCCTGTGGCAAGCCTGTGTGGTGGAGCTGTTGCACGAGGTGCTGCCACTGATTACTGTGGCCTCCTGCCATCCCAACCACAAGTTGTGTCAGGTGAGTGGCAGCTGCTGTGTCCACCTCTCACTTCACACATTCACCTGTCTCCTTGGCAGCTCCAGAAGCGTTGCCTTCAGGAGCCCTGGCTGCTGCTCGCAGCTGGCACGGCGCTGCAGAGCCCAGGAACGTGGGAGCATATTCCACCAGCCTCTCTCTGTCCATGACCTCTGGTAGGCACACTGCCTCGCGGAGTCCAGCGTGGGAATACAAACACCACCCGCCTCCTGAGGCTTTGGTCTCTCTCAGCAGGATGTGGTGCTAACACCCAAGGCCATGGGACCAAAAGCCATATGAGTTGAGGCCACAGACTCTGGAAAGAGCTCCAGCACACACCAGGAGCACGCAAGGATCAACCACAGCCTGTAGCTCACCTTGCTCACCTCTGGGCCAGATAAGAAGGAAGATGATGTGTCCCATCCATGTGATGCTAGGGATCTTTCAGGTTTTGACCTTAAGTTATCTGACATGTGTCCTTTCGGACTGGCGGGAGTGCCTGGCAAGCCGGAGGCTTGGTCTGCCCTGCAGAGACAGGCTGGGGAAAATGGGGTGACAGGGACCTCATGCAGCTCAACACGGGGAAGGGCAGAGTCCCACTAGGGACAGGAACAGCCCCCACACCAGTATGTGCTGCGTCACCTAGCTGGAAAGGAGCTTGGCAGAGAAAGCCCTGAGTGTGCTGGCACACCAGGAAACCGGCTGGGCAGGAGCCAGGAACACACCTTGGGAGGGAAGAAGGTGGATGGTGTCTGGGTGCATTAGCTGAGGGCTGATAGCAGGCACAGGGAGGATCCTTCTCCCTACTCAACGCTGCATGGGTCACACCTGGAGTGCTTGCATGCAGTGTGGGGTTGGCCGGCAGCAGGAGAGACCCTGGAGAGCTTCCAGTGGGGGTCACTGCCATGGAGAAGACACTGGAGCATCTCTCCTGAGAGGAAAGGCTGGGCGCGCTGGGGCTTGTGCCGCCTGGAGGAGGCTCGGCGGGTCACGGGCAGGCCAGCACGGCTCTCTCGCCCGGGCAGGAAGCGTTTCAATCGCGAGGAGCTGAGAGGAGCCGCAGCTCCGTGTGTCCGGGCCGGGCGATGCCGCGCGGGGGAGCTGCGGCCCCGCCAGCGGGACGGGCGGGCACGGAGCGGCCGAGCGCCGGGCATCCCGCGGGGTCCAGAGCCGGGCATCCCGCGGGGTCAGAGCCGGGAATCCCGCGGGGTCTAGAGCCGGGCATCCTGCGGGGTCAGAGCCGGGCATCCCGCGGGGTCAGAGCCGGGCATCCCGCGGGGTCAGAGCCGGGAATCCCGCGGGGTCTAGAGCCGGGCATCCTGCGGGGTCAGAGCCGGGGTCCGAAGCCGGGCATCCCGCGGGGTCAGAGCCGGGAATCCCGCGGGGTCTAGAGCCGGGCATCCTGCGGGGTCAGAGCCGGGCATCCCGCGGGGTCAGAGCCGGGAATCCCGCGGGGTCCAGAGCCGGGAATCCCGCGGGGTCAGAGCCGGGCATCCCGCGGGGTCCAGCGCCGGGCATCCCGCGGGGTCCAGCGCCGGGCATCCCGTGGGGTCAGAGCCGGGAATCCCGCGGGGTCCCACCCCGCGCATCCCGCGGGGTCCTACCCCGGGCACCCGTCCGCAGCCCCCGGGAGCTGCCCCGGGGCGCCCGGCAGCCTCAGGTGTCCCCAAAGGGCAGGATGTGCCGCCTGTGCCGTCCGTCTGTCCTGCCAATCTCAGCACGCTCCAGCATCGCAAGGAGCGGTCCCTGCATGCCGGACCCACCGCCCACCCCCGGCCTGGCCTGACCCGCAGTGTCCCCGGGCTGAAGGGCCCCCTCGCAGGGCACTGCCCTCGCAGGGGCCCAGACAAGCACAGAGAGGTGAGGCACCAAGGACGTGCTTCCAGGGGGCACGTTTTTGCACTCACAGCTTCAGGCACAGACACGCTCGGTGCCTGTCTTGAGACTGTTAAATTCCCTTTTACCCAGACCTGGTGGTGTTTGTTCTTGTTGCACTTTGAAGAGCACTGTCTACCTGCATCCTTGGGCAGCCCTGGCTTTGCTTGAGCCCAATAACATAGAGTGGGGTCAGGTATGGGGATACTGGGGCCTCCTGCTCCCATCAAAGTTTGGGCCAGTCTCCATCAGCGAGACAGAAAAGCCAGAACCACATATTCTTGCTCTGCTGTCCTCCTCAATCTGTGTATTTGTCTCCTATGTGGCAGGAGACCACACAGGCTGGCAGGGGCCTCCTTTTCTTGAAGGAGGAATATTCAGACTCTAGAGATGACTGCTCTGAACCCAAAGTGCCTGTCAGTTTCTCTCCTTGCCTCCAAAGGACAGGATTAAACCCATCTTTAACCCAAACTAAATAGCTTTAGAAATGCTTTCTTCCCCTTAGACATAAAAGAAATTGGCAAGGTATGTCAGTAATATACAAAGTCCTTCCTTTTAGTTTTGAAATACCATGGTTGATTTGTTTTCCTTATGTTTTTCCAGCTTTTGAAAGTGAAAGCCTTGAAAGGAAAAGGCCTCCACAGTTTTAGGTGCTGTTTGCTGTGGCAGCTCTCTGGGCTGCTCTCACTGCCAGCCCTGGCAGTGCCATGACTGCACGGGGGTTGGGTGCTCTGGGCCAGCTGGACACGGGCTGGGGACTCCCGAAGCGCTGGCCTGGCAGCCTCAGGACAGCCTGTGCTGACAGATGGGGTAGCTGTCCTCAGGGAAGCTGAGCCATGGAAACAGAAGTGAAGGAGCTCAAGGGACCTATTATCCTTGAGAGAGGCTGGTTGGGGGAGGCTTTTAGAGGCTTTGCCTCCCACTGCTCTCCAGTTGCCAAAGATTGACCATCCTTCTCCTTCCAGCCTCCCTGATTGCTTCCCCTCCTGCTCTGCTCTGCTCAGCCCTGCTGCAGGCCCTGCCCCTGCTCCGCAGGCTTCCCTTCCCAGGGAGGCCAGAGAAAAAGGAGGCACAGCGCCATCCCACACAAATCCTGATGTCAGCATCGTCCGCCATCCCCTGTGCCACAGCCGCTTCCTCTCTCACACGAGATGTTTTCTTTGTGTCTGGCAGCTCAATCCCTGCGGAGCTACTGTGGGAGAGAGGCGTGGAGGAGCTGGAGTCTCCCTAAGGAGAGTGCCTGCTCCCACGGCTGCAGGCACCAGATCTGGGGTGGTTTTGGGACACGTGTGCATTAAGGACAGGGGGTGCTTGGCTTGTGCACAGCCTTGCTTCAGCAAGAGCTTATGTGGACTCTCATGCCGCTTGCTGTGCATGTGCCTGTGACCTGTGGGCATGTTTGGAGGAAACGTGGGTCTGTTCCATAGTGGGAGATGGTGCTGGCCTGCGTTGGTGTGTTTATAAGGGCACCTCATGTTCCCCTCAGTGTCGGTGAGGCCCAGCCATCGTCACGGCAGTGCAGACCCCTCTGCAGTGCAAGATGCTGTGCCTGTGGGTTCCCTGGGAACAGCGTGTTCAGAACATTTCCGTTTGGCAGGAGGTGCACAAGGATACAGGACTGCCAGAGCACAGCCGCTTCCTGACAGCATCAGCCTGAATTGCAGTGAGCACACAGAGGTCCGCACTCCTGGCTGGGAGCCTTTCTTGGAACACGCTGCTTGCGTGACCCCAGCGTGGGCAGTGCGACTGAGAGCCGCGGTGTGCCGTGCCACGCCATCGGGACCACTTCCCTGCCACACAAAGGATGGAGGGTGAGAGCCAGGCTGTTCCTGGAGGTGGAAAAGGAGCCAGGCAGGCCGTAAGGACGGCTCTCCATCTGCCCCAGCTCCCTGGCACACGGCAGGGATGGGATGCTCAGGTTCGCCGGGTGCCGACCGGCAGCACAGGCCCTTTGGAGAGGTGGGTGGCGGCTCCCCACAGCAGCCCCGCGTACCGGGGCTCCCCGCAGCCTGCTCCGGGCGGGCGATGCCCGAGTGTCCCGCGGAGCCCCCGGGAGTAGCGGGCTGGGGCTGTGGGGAGCCCCCGCCGCAGGCGGGAAGCGCCGCCAGGGACTCGCTCCGCTGCCGGAGGGGAAAGGACCGTGAGAGGAACGGAGGGAGGAGCGGAGGGTGGGAGGGAGGAGCGGGAGGGAGGGAAGGAGGAGGAGCGGGGCGGGAGCCCGGGCCGGCCCCGCCCGCCCCCCCGGCCCCGGCCCCGGCCCCTCCGACGCCCGCCCATGGCTCGGCCGCTGCCGCTGCTGCTCTGCCTGGCCGCGCTGGGCGCCGGCTGCCGGGCAGGGACCCACCCCGCCAGCACGGCTGGGCCCTCCGCCGAGCCGCTGCAGGACGAGGCGGACAACCAGGAGAACATCCTCTCGCAGGTACCGCGGGGGCTGCGGGCACCTCGGCGTGCGGCTGGGCGCTGCCGGGCGGGGCTGTGCGCGCCCTGCGGGGCGCTGGCTGCTGCTGCGTGCTGTAGGTGCTCGACAGAGCTGGGTGCTCCTGAGTGTAGACTTCTCGGCAGCGCTGGGTGGTACTGTGCACACTCTCAGTGATGCTGGGTGTACGCTGTCGGTGGTGCTGGGTGGTACTGTGCACACTCTCAGTGATGCTGGGTGTACGCTGTCGGTGATGCTGGGTGATGCTGCGCACATCCTGGGTGATGCTGGGTGTACATTCTCGGTGGAGCTCAGTGATGCTGTGCACTGGAGGAAGTTCATCACGGGGGGCACAGTGAAATCACTGAAGCCCATCAGGGAGCACTATACACACTCCATCCTATCATTTCTCAGAAAAGGGAAACTCCTTGAGAGGAGAGCTTTGGGGCCTCTTTGTGTGCTGAGGGGAGGGATCCAGGCTCTTTCCCTGCCAGTGGGATGTGGTGGAGGTTTCTGTTAGATTTGGCTGATCAGGCAGTGTGTTATTATCTGCCCTCGGAAATGGCTAACGCAGAGACTATTGCAAATGTACCGCCAAAGTTATTTTTGTGCTTGGGCTTCCAGAAGCGCTGTCTGCAAATCTCCGTAAAGGAAATTCCTGGCATTGTATAGGGCTAATCAGAAATACTGCTTCACCACCAGGTTACGCCGCTTGTAGGGTGGCTTTCAGTCACTCTTCCAATGTACCCTTGCCCTGTTGTCCTGTGTAAAACAGTCTTGCTCTGGGTAGCAGGTGGCTTATTTGGTCTTTTGCACACAGAGCATTAAAAGAAAGCAGAAAAATTAAAAATTCTTGTATTTAAAATTCAAAGTGGTGTTCTGCACACAGTGCAATAAAAAATACCCTGTTGAAAGAAGCCAAGTTTTATTCCCCTTGTAGGTAGTGATCAGCTCTGTGCTCTCTAGAAAGCTCCTTGGCTTGGCAAATTCTGGAAGAGCTGGCCAGTTTCCTCGAGACTCAGGGTATCCAGAGTGTCCTTGTTTGCACCTTGAGCTCTAGGCCTTGCTTGTCCCTGGGCGTGCAGACAGAGGACGGGAGGTTTGCTCACTGCTGGTGACTTGTGCTCAGCTGCTAGGTGACTACGACAAGGTGAAGGCGGTGTCCGAAGGCTCCGACTGCCGCTGCAAATGCCTGGTCAGACCCCTGGGCCGTGGCGCCTGCCAGAGGATTAACGAGGGTGCCTTCAGAGCGGAGGATTTTTACACGGTGGAAACCATCACGTCAGGACCCAGCTGCAAGTGTGCGTGCGTTGCCCCCCCCTCAGCTCTCAACCCTTGCGAGGGCGACTTCAGGCTGAAAAAGCTGCGGGAGGCAGAAAGCAGCGACCTGAAGGTAGGAGAGCAGCTTCAGCTCCTGACTCCTTGGGGACGTGATCATCTTACAAAGCCTTTTTTTTTTTCTGAGCTTTTTCTGAAAAACCCTCTATTTCCTAACCTTTTTTCTTAAACCATATCCTTGTTATATTTATATCTGCGTGTTTGATACAGAAATCAAGTTCAGCTTAAGGGATTGAGTTGAGCAGCTGCAATGGATGATTCACTTGATTCATCCTGTGCTGCCTGGGATCCACCGTGGCTTTCTGTGCCGAGAACCCAGTAGGGACTGGGCTGCTCCCTGCCCTCTGTCCAGCTCCAAATATCCCTGGAGGACAGCTCTGCTCTGCTCAGCAGCTGCCAGGTCTTTTTTCTGTTGCAGACAGGGACTCCCAAGGACTCACACAAAAAAGCTGATTTGGCTTCCGTGGGCCAAAAGCTGCTGATGTGTCAGCATGAGGGTGTGATGCACAGCTGGCTGAGGCAGGATGGATTTGTTGTTTTAAATGCTGACACTTCTCTACTATTTAGTATTATCTCTCTAGTAATATATCCCTCTTTTCCAAAAGTGACAGTGTTTGTTCTAAGTACTCCTGACTTTTACTGGGTGCTTCCTTTTGCTGGTGTAGCAGCTGGCAGCAGACCCTGCTGGGTTTTCCAGTTTGCTTCCAGTGTAGGGCAGCAGAACAAGCCACTGGCTTGGTCCAGTCCTGGCGAGTCCCTGGAGTGGCAGGTTGAGTACTGGTGGCACTGGTGCCCCTAAATCGCTCTCAGGGGGGAAGGGGGGTGGCGTGCAAGGTGCTGTGGGGCAGCTGCCATTGAGGCCACCATGGTGGGCTAGTTCTAATTAATTTGGAGCTTGAGGATGTGTTTCATCTTGTCCGAGTGCAGACAGTTAGCAGCTTCTTGTCCAAGCTCCCCTGCAGCTAGGGAAGATAAATAGGCACAGGCAGACAATCCATCATTCCAGGGGAGGAGGAGTCCCAGTCTGGAGTTGTTTGGTGGTCCCTCGTCTGGGGAAAAGCCAGGAGGTCCCACGTGGCCTTAGATGAGAGTCGTGAGCTCTCTGTGGTTAGGGGAGGGGACACCCCTGAGGCGACAGAGCCACCCCTGTGGTCCCTTGCCGGGAAGCAGGCAGAGCTCCTGCACCAGCAGCTCCCTCCTCATTCTCCTCCAGGAGGAGCAGAACTGCCTGGCTGTCCCTTGGCTCCGGCTGCACTTCCCCTTGGGGAGCAGCCCTCAGCCAGCTGTGGTGTGAAAGGCTGTCCTCTAGGAACTGGCCCCGGCTCCCCCGCTCGTTTTGCAAGGGCTGGCGGCCAGGCGGTTGCACAAGGTTTGTCCAAACCCACATACACGGGGGTTTTCTCTGCTGCCAGGCACTATCCCGGGAGCTGGGCACCAGGATTGCCTTCCCTCCAGGCACAGAGCCCCTCCTGGGGTCGGGATCACTGGGAACAGCCCTTTCTTGTAGGAGAGGGTGGGAAGAAGGAGAGGACACAGCTCCAGTTCTTAAGCTACTCATGAGGAGCAGGTCCCACAACTCATCAGTGAGTGAACAGCACAGCTCTGAGGAGCCCCAAAGGGTTTTACTCTCTTTGCTGGTCCAACAAGCGTTGCTCTTGCCTGGTCCAGCAGCAGGAAGGGCACAGGGTCATTTGTACGTTGTGTTTTACCAGACTTTCTTATGAACTGACCCAACAGCCCTGGGTACTGCATGTGTGGGAGAGCCGTGGGAAGGTCCCTCCCTTGGGTGGGCTGGAGGATGAGTCCCTGAGGGAATGGTGAGAAAGAGAGAGAAATCCAGGCAGCAGGAACACAGCCCAGGGCAACCAAACTCAGTCGAATGCCTGCACTGGGCTTCCCAGCTGAAGGTTTCAGTCCCATCTGTGCCTTTAGTAAGGTCCAGTGGGAATTTGTGGACCATCAGACCAGTGGGAGCCAAAGGCCACAGTGGGTGAAAGGAGGGAAATGGTGAGTTGATAGGAATATCAGTGTAGTCTTTGGGGAAAGGTCAGTGCGGTGTTGGCAGGGAGTAGCTTTATCTCAGATCTATTTTTGTGAAATGGCAGCATGCTGCCTGCAGGCACAGTGTGAGTTTTGGGGGTCTTGGTGCAGAGTCAGTGCAAGGAGGCTGTGCTCAGGATCATTTGGAAGGAGGTTAATGCAGTCTGCAACCTTTGTGCATTGATGGAAATTCTCCAGCCTGGAGGGAAAGTGGTTGTCTCCAGTGGCTGTCTGGCAGGCAGTGTGCATTGTATCGGTCGTCTCCATCCAGCTCTCAGTGGAAAGTGGATGCACAGCCATAAAACAGCTCTTGTCTCTTAATGCTGTCATTTTATCTGGCCCAAAAAATCTTTCCTTTGCTGTCAGCTCCACAGGGAGGCTGCAGAGGCTGGGGTGGAAACTCCAAGTGCTGCCAGCAGTGCTGCCTGCGATTCTCCCATGTTTATGAAGCTTTGCTGACCAGTTTGTAGCTGCTGGGAGAAAATGTCACTGCTCTGTAGTAATTCCTATGCACTGAAGATCCTGCTCAGCCATCGGGGTTGTAGAATCTACAGCACCACGCTGGACATGTGGGGGCACATGGGGACACGTGGGACCAGGGGGAAGTGGCCCAGGAGCCCTTCCCACTAGCCGTGCCATGCTTAGCACTGTCCTCTGAGGCGCAGCACCAGAAACTAGACAGAATGCAGAACAAGGGCTCTGCTGTCCAGATCCCCAGGGGTGACCAAGGGCTGATGCTGGGCAGGACACAGGCACAGAGGTGACTTAAATGCAGGGTGCCTGTGAAATGGGTGGCTGCAGCAGAGAGCAGCATCCCTCTGATCAAATTGTTCGTCAGAAAGGCAACTGTTGTCAGGCTGGCACTGAATTTCTATTTCTTCGCTCTTGCAATTTGAGGGTATTTTAAAACTTTTTAACAAGTTTCTTCTTGTTCCAGGAAAAAGAGCACAGGATGGCACAAACTCAGAGTCTGACCTCAAACTGAGCTGCCTTTTTCTTGTTGCCTCTTGCTGGCAGTCACATCACTGGTGGAGTGGTTAAGCCTTTGGGCTTGTGGGAGAGCCTGCCTAAAGCTGGCAAAGGGCATTTTACCTTGCTCTGCTACTAATCCCCAGCAGCCAAAATGTGCTGCTGAAGCCCTGAGGCTCTGTGGAGGTAGCAAGTGTCACTCTGCATGCCGTGCTCTGACCAGGGCAGCAGTGCAGCAGGGCTGCATAAGGAAAAACTTGCTTTTTAATCCAAATTCTTGCACTCAGATGGAGTGCACTTGACTTTTCGGCTGAAGAAGCTCCATGGGTGTATGTTACAGCAAGTGCTGCTGCCTGACTGTTCTCCCCTTGCCTTGCAGCTCTCCTCCATCGTTGAGATGCTGGAAAGTGCCTTTTATGGCTTAGACCTACTGAAGCTGCACTCAGTCACGACCAAGCTGGTGGGTCGGGTGGAGAAGCTCGAGGAGGTGAGTCCTGCTCACCTTCAATGTCCTTGCCCTCGGTGGGACTGGCCTCCAACCGAGTTCCTGCTACCTTTGGTGCATTCAGAGCCACATTGCTTGGGAAGGAATGTTAATTAACTATTTGGCTTAAACCAAACCAGACCAGACTTGGATCTGAACCAGTCGGGATCACAGGCAGTGCTCAGTGCATCCCGACCCCATCAGCCTTGCCTGACCCTTTCCAGCTCTCGCAGTCCCTCAGGGCTCAGACTGGGAGTTGGATCCCAGCTGTGGTCTCAGCAGGAGCAGCATCTCCTTTGGGTCAGAAGGCCCTGCTGTTAAGTTTTTCCTATTCTCAGCTTTATTTGCGTGCTGGTGTGATGGTTGCTCTCAACCAGGAGCTTTTGTGCTGTTTGATGTGGGGGCGAGAGGTTCAAGGCTGGTGCAGGGGTACACTCCGCAGGACTGTGGGGAGCCAAGGAGCTCACATTCCTGAAGGACCAAGTTACGTCTTGGCCTGTATTAAAACAGAGCAGAACTCTCAACCTTCCATTTAATTTTAGAGCAGCCTTCCAGTGAAATAATTTTCACTTCCATACAGTTTAATATTTCTTTGGCTAGCACAGCGTAAGGTTTGCAGTTTAAGCTGTGCTCGGCTATGTAGCAACAGGTTGCCAGATTAAATACTGGAGTTTTCTCCCGTGGTCCATATCTGGGACAGTAATTCTACATTCTTGTCGGAGTGGAGCAGTCCTGTTCGTCTGCAGCCAGGAGCTGAGAGGCAATGATTTATAAAGCCAAAATTCCACTTGCAAAGTGTTTCGGGAAGGCACAGCGTGCTCCATCCTGGGGTCAGGAAGGAGACTGCTGAGGGGAGCATGCTTGCCTGGAGGGCTTTGAGTTTCCAGCATGGAGATTGACCCAAAAGGGGTTTTGAGGCCTGAAAATAACAAAGCACCAATGTTGCTCTTTGCAATCCCACCCCCTTCCTGTGGTTTAGTGTGTTCTTCGTTACTTGGGTTTGCCAAGGGATTGTTTCAGTGGGGTTATCGCTGCACTCTGCTCCAGTACCAAAGTGACCCTGCCTGCCAGCTAGTTTCTGCAGGGGAGTTTAGAGCCAGCAGTGCTGGTGGCACGTTGGGCACATGGGGTGACTTTTGCAGCCTGGTCACTCTGCTCACAGCCTGTCACAGAGATGGCAGAAAGCTGCGTAGAGCTGAAGGAGTTTGGTCTGGGATGGAGCTGTAGAGGTGTAGGAGCAGGGAATTCATAGGGGCCTCTAATTTCCCAGAAGTGAGGCTGCAGGATCATGTAAAAGCAGCTGAAGCTGCCTGCAGGCACTTGGACAGGATGGAGAAAGGCAGGAGAGGCCTTGGTTAGAAGGAGTTTGCTCAGTGCTTGGGGCAGAGCCGAGCTGATGCAGGCAGCAGGTGTGAAATGCTTGTTGCTGCTGGCTTAGCACGAGAATTCCTGTTGAGAGGATGTGGAGGAGGCTCACGCCCCGCGCCAGCTGTGGGCTCTGACAGCACGGACAGCTGAGATGCTGAACTGGAGTCTGGCATGGCTTCAGAGCATCCCCCTCCCAGGCGGGTGTGCTTTTGGCAGCTGCTCCCCTGTGCAGCAGCTGAGCAGCCTCAGCAGCATCACAGGGCAGCCTTTGGTGCTGCCTCTCCTCTCAAGGGGATTTTATCCCTAAGCAGGTCATAAGCCAAACGTTACAGAGGAGAAGCAGTAAGGGCACAAGGCTGTTGGAATCAGTCATCCTCTCCAAAGGAGGATGGTGTTGAGAGCTGCTCCTGTGCTGCTCCTGGGAGAGCATCGTGAGATCCCCTGCTCCTCTGCTTACTGCAGCAAAACACTTGCTGGAGAGTCCCTGTGTCACTGGACTTGGCCTCAAAGTGCCCTGGTAAATCTGTGACTCATGATTCTTGGGTAAAGACTGGGAATTCAGATGCTGGGGGTTAACCCCTCTGTTTTTGCAGAGGTTGGAAGGTTTCATGAGTTCTTTGCAGTACAACAAGGTGTTTTAGACCAATGGTGTCAGTAGAAGGAAGGAACCCCCAATTCTTGGTCCCTGGAGTGCTTTCTCTAGTGAGTCAGCTCCTCTGCTTTGTTTGCAGCTCACAGCTGTCGCATCAGCTGGCAATTTTGAGGTCACAGATGGAGGTCATGGTGGGTTTTAGGAGAAATTAATGACAGAACAGATTGAAAATGAATGATCAGGATAACCACCCCCAGTGCCTGTGCTAAAGTGCTTTGACTGATGTGCCACCCATCCAAAGCAGTGGCTGTTTGAGGTGTAGAAGCCCACGGAGTGATGAGCAGAGGCTGCAACAATCCCTTGGGCATGGGGTGTGCCTGTGGCTGGGGGACTGAGAAGGGTGAAGGGTTTTGCCTGCTGGGTGAGTTACAACCAGCCCCAGCTCTGTTCCTGTCACAGGACAGCTCTCTGACAGTCACTGGCTCTTGTCCTGTCCCCAGATTCTCAGATTCTGTGGGAGCAGAGGGTGCTGGGGAGCAGCAGTCCCTGAGTGCAGGCACTGTGTGGCCAGGGCAGGAAAGTGAGATTAATAAATGCAAGATGAACTTGCTGCCACAGGCAAAGGATACTAGGCTGACTTTAAGGTGTTTCAGCTTGTCGTTTCCTCTTCCTTCTGTGAGCTGGTGAATGTGGCTGAGGGTGGGGGTTGAAGAGCCCCAAGGCCACTCTCCCCCTCCATGGGAACCTGCAGCAAAGAGTGGATATGTACACCAGGGATGGGGTTCCTGGATCCCACTGGGGTCATGGGCATCTTCTTAGCAGCTGAAGTGCCTAGCCTCATGGAGAAGCCCCAGCTGTGAGCCCAGGATGGCAGCACAGAACTCCAGGGCTGTGGTTTGGGGGCCACAGAACATCCCTTGTCATTGAAGTGTCCTCTCTTACTTTCCTAGGGCATGTCCAGGAACTTCACGCAGGAAGGCCAGCGGGCAGGAGCCAGCGGGGAGGAGGTTCTGCAGGATCCCCCAGACAGGGAAAACTGCTCTAGGCTCCTCACCAACAGCCTGGCCGACATCGAGAGCTCTCTGCAGCGGGACGCCGAGGCTGCCTACGCTCACTCAGAGGTACAGCTCAGCGTCACTGCTGCTGCTCGCGCTGCCCCGCGGTGATTTTCTCCTCACCGGAGTGACCCTGTTTATGCACCTCCGACTCCAAGCCTGGGTCTCAGCACAGCCCAGCTGCTGCTGGGACGGGATGTAGGTGGAAGCAGAGGGAGCTTTCTCCCTCGGCCTCCCCCCTTCCCACGGGGTTGTTGGTTTTCGAGGTCAGCGGTGGCTGAGCTGCTTGGAAAACGTGATGTCATTGCGGGGCTGGCTGGGAAGCGCTAGGAAGCAGAGCCTTTGATTAGCAGGGCTTGGGGCTCGGTGGAGGGACAGCCTGTCTCCTGCCTGCCCTCCCTCCCAGCCAAGAAATTACCCCTCCACCACCAGCCCCTGAGCCTGGTGGGCTCCGGGCAGGGGCTTGGGCATCCCCCTGGTTCTGGCACCCAGCACCAGACTGTGGGGGTCCCCATGGGTCTGCCCAGCATGGGGACATCCTTTGCCTAGGGGAGCAGTTTCTGTGCAGCCCCAGAGAGATGTGAGCGGGGTGTTTTGGGAAAAGGTCTGTCCAGGGTGTCCTGAAGTTTTTGCTGCTTCAGTGGTACTATCTAGGATGGCCCCCGCTCCTCTGATCCCTGCTGGGCAGCTCCTGGAGCATACTGCCCTCACCCCAGTGTCCCTCTGCAGGGCAGTAGGAGGTGTCTGGCAGTGGGGGGAACAATTACTTCATAATTTCCAGCTCAAGCAGGGGTGCTCAGCTGCAAAGGATGGCAAGAGCCTGTGCTTGCCTTCCACCCCTGCTCTGCAGATCCTGTGTGGGGATGGGCTTCCCAAGCCCCTGGGGACAGGGGTGGGCTCCCATACGTGCACTGTGTGTCAGCAGGTAGGGAAACGACACCAAGTGTGCTGTGCCAGTGCTCCCTGCCCCAGGGAGAGCCGTGCCCAGCAGGGGTGTCCAGCCGTGCTCCCAGCCCCACTCCCCTGCTCCCCACGCCATGAGCTGAGCAGCTGCTGCCTGCTGGAGAGGAGCCAGCCCCGGCCAGGCAGGGGAGCAGAGCGTGAGGCTTTTATTACCCCGAGTGACCTCATTTCCCAATATTCCCCTTTTCTCACTGCTAATTGCAGCAGGGCCCATCTTGTCAGCCAAATGGGCACCGCTTCAACCCTCAGGCTGGCTTTTCGATTTTCTTTAATGAGATGAAATCCTTCAGACCTGAGCTGTGGCAGCTGGTCCCTGCCCGGGGGGGTTCCTAGTCCCTGCCTTGGGAGGTTCCCGCTCCTGCTGGGAAGGTGCCTTCAGCCTCTCTGCCCTGTGAAAGCTCAGGGCACATTGCACACTCTGCAGATCAGCTGCTGGAATCAGCCCCTGGCATTCCAGGGAATGACCCTACTTCTCCTGCCTGCCCTGCATCCCACAGCATGTGCCTTATAGAGCTCTTGAGTCCCAGAACTGCAGGGTGGCACCAAGGATATGCAGGAGCAGTGCTGGTCTGCCACCCTGCTGTGTCCTGAAGGGTTTCCCATGGCAGAATGGACTGAGGGAGACCCTGAGGAAGGAGGGAGCTCAAATCCTCCTGCCAGCATGGGGCTGTGCAGCCTGACCTCCCTTTCACCAAAACGTGGCATTTCTAGCCCATCTGGTAACAACCTCCTGTGTCTCTTCCAGGGAAGATATGAAGAAAGATTCCTGAAGGATGAAACCATCTCCCAGCAGATCAACTCTGTGGAATCCCTCCCAGAGCTGCACCTCTCTCTGGAGGACAAGAAGCCTGAGCAGCTCTTGCAGAGGAAGCTGCGGGTGAGGAGCCGGCCTCCTTCCAAGCCCACTATTGTCCGAGGGGTCACCTACTACAAAGCCCAGTCCACCGAGTCAGAGAATGACATCGAGGAGCAACGTGAGTTGGGTATGCAGACATGCTTGGTGGGATGGTGGCTGCATCCCGCAGCAAAGTCAGTGCCTCATCCCCTGCAGTGTGGGGGCAAAGTGTGTGTGAGCAGCAGGGGGAGGAGGGACAGCTGGTACCTCACCGCTGCGCAGCCTTTGAGCCGAGTATGCGGGGCAATGTAGCATTGTTATTCCATGGAAAATCCATAGCTAAGGAAATAGCTCACTGCTTTGGTTCAAAACACCCAGCATCAACACCTTTCCAGAAGTAAATGGAGGTTTAGTAAATATGCTTGTGTTTCAAATCCACCTGCCCGATGGCATGCCGGGAGGTTCGCGCAGTGTTTGCTGTGGTGGAAGGCAGCTCAGGGCTCATGGCCCTGGCCGTGCTGGGAGCAGGGGATGAGCCCTCACGGGCCAGCGGAGCGGTCAGCATGGGCAGGGGAGAAGGACAAGTGCCCTCGCTGTGCAGACTGGCTCAGCAACGAGGACATCCAGCCCTGCCTCTGGGGGTTGTGAGCTCCTGGAGATGAGGAGGGGCAAAGGGTGCCTGTGCTGGCTGGGGAATCCCACTGATCCCCATGCCCTGGCTGAGGCTCCTGCTTTGGCCTCCTGGGTTAGGTGAGTGGGATCTGGTTTGGAATGCAGCTGGGTATCCATCCTGTCCAATCTCTGGGAGGTGGCAGGGCAGAATTGATCTCCGTCACCTCCTGCTCTGCCTGGCCTGAGGTGGTGGATGTCACTTGATGAGGCCTCACTCACCTCTGACAGTGCTGACATGGGCACTGTCAGCCTCTGCAGTTCTCTGAGGGGACATGGAGAGGGAATGTAGGTGGATTTAGGACCAGCCAGCCTGCAGCAGTGGCCAGGGAGCCGGCTGGAGGGGCCTGGCTCTCCTGGCTGCAGGGCTGACACCTGTGCCTGTGTTTGGCAGCGGACGAGCTGTTCAGCGGGGACAACACGGTGGACCTGCTGATAGAGGACCAGCTTCTGAGGCCCAGCAGCAGGGCAGGCGAGCCCATGAGAAAGCCCTCCCCAGTGGGGTGGCCGCCCACCCCTGGCATAGCTCCCACCACCCTGCCAGCTGCTGGCACTGCTGCGGCATCCATGGTGCCGCTGTCCCCTGCCATGCCAGACCCCACCGCCGTGAGCTTGCTGATGCCCACCCCGGAGTCCGTGACTGCCCCGGCAGGGCTGGCAGAGGAGGGGACCCCACAGCTACCGGCAGGCATGGCCAGCACGGTGGTGGCCACAGCCACAGAGAACTTGCTCGTGGCCACCCCCGCTGGAGGCTGGAGTGACATGGAGCACAGCCCAGGAGCTTGGGTCCAGGCAAACACCCCTGCAACGCCGGTCAGCCCGGCCATCCCTGCCACCCCAAAGGAGGGCCTGGAGGAGGAGGACATCAGGAACATCATTGGTGAGTGCCTGCAGGTGCTGCACCCATCCAGCTTTGTGAGGGGGGGCTGGCTTGTACCCACAGGGCATCCTGCTAAGCACAGAACACCTGGATTTGGTCACAGGAGGGAGGTGTCATGGAGATGGCAGCTGGACAGCACTTCACTGGGGTGCCAAGTTTAATAATTAACTCTGGAACCTAGTAGTTTCCTCCCACCTTTAGGGGCTGGGCTGGGTAGAGCAAAAAGAGATGGGACCTGTGACAGTCAGCAGCCTTAGCTGGAGCAGGGACATGGCTGAGGCTGTGGGGAGATGCTTGTGGGGTCTGGCCAGTCCTGCTGGGCCTCACAAGGCTTCACCAGAGCCAAGGTGGCAGGGGGTACCTGCTGGGTGAGCAAGGGGCTTGGAGGGGGGTGATGCCTTCAGGGAGAGCACGGCCACCCTGCCTCTGGCCTCACAAGCCTTTCCCTGCCCACGCAGGGCGCTGCAAAGACACGCTGTCCACCATCTCGGGGCCCACCACCCAGAACACCTACGGGCGTAACGAGGGAGCCTGGATGAAGGACCCCCTGGCCCAGGAGGAGCGGATCTATGTCACCAATTACTACTATGGAAACACCCTGGTGGAGTTCAGGAACCTTGACAATTTCAAGCAAGGTGAGTTTGCACTATCTCTGATACCATGCTAGCCACCACTCAGCTGATCCGAGCAGCATCCTCATTCCTGGGGATGCTGCATCACGGGGGGATGATCTGCCTGGGGACCTTCCACATTTGGGTGCTGGCACCCGGTGTGTGGAGTACAGAGCATGGGACAACTCAGGCTCGGGCTGGTGGCCAGGGAGGGAGTGCAGGCAGAGCTGTGGGCAGAGGGTGCTGCTGGCATGGTCACTCACCCCACAGCAAAGGGAGGTCTCAGCAGCCAGGTGTGTCTGCCCTGCAGGTCGCTGGAGCAACTCCTACAAGCTCCCGTACAGCTGGATTGGGACAGGGCACGTTGTCTACAACGGTTCCTTCTACTATAACCGGGCCTTCACGCGCAACATCATCAAGTACGACCTGAAGCAGCGCTACGTGGCCGCCTGGGCCATGCTGCACGACGTGGCCTACGAGGAGTCCACCCCGTGGCGGTGGCGAGGCCACTCCGACGTGGACTTTGCCGTGGACGAGAACGGCCTGTGGATCATCTACCCAGCCATCAGCTATGAGGGCTTCAACCAGGAGGTGATCGTGCTGAGCAAGCTGAACGCGGCCGACCTCAGCACTCAGAAGGAGACCACGTGGCGGACGGGGCTGCGCAAGAACTTCTACGGGAACTGTTTTGTCATCTGTGGGGTCCTGTATGCGGTCGACAGCTACAACAAGAGGAATGCCAACATCTCCTATGCCTTTGACACGCACACCAACACGCAGATCATCCCCAGGCTGCTCTTTGAGAACGAGTACGCCTACACCACGCAGATAGACTATAACCCCAAGGACCGCCTGCTCTACGCCTGGGACAATGGCCACCAAGTCACCTACCACGTCATCTTTGCCTACTGAGACCCCCCACCACAGTGGGGCACTGCAAGCCAGGGGCCACCAGCACCTTTTATTATTATTTTAATTGTTATTATTGTTATTTTGTACAAATTGAAGAGTGAATGATGGGTTTTGTTTCAAGCTGGTTTTTTATGGCGGATTGTAGATCAATCCCCAGGCCAGAAGCACCCCCTTTGTCTTTGCTGTATCCTTGCTTCTGATTTTCCTTCCCAGGGGAAGGAGCTCCTCCTTTGGAAGGGCAGGCCCGGCTCTCCTACCCAAGGAAGAAGAGGTGGCCCAGACACCGTCCTCCTGAGGATGTTTTTAGCTAGAGATGATCAGCAAGACATCCTGAACCAGTGCAAAGTTGCACGCACCAGGTCCCAGTGGGAGGTTGCTGCCTGCCTGTCCTGGTGGAGGACCTGCATGTCCCATGGGAATGTCCCGTCTCTCAGGACCATCTTCCCAGCTATGGCTAGCAGGCCCCTTGGAGATCCTGCTGTACAATGGGGCTGCGAGCACAGCTCCAGCAGCCTCTGGTGCTGGTACTTATGTCGAGGACTGTCCCCTCCAGCCGGGCTTTGCTCTCTGCAGGCTGCTCTGGGGGGCTGGGCGCACCCCGAGCCCTGACTCATGCCTGGAGGGAGTTGGCGGCAGGAGGGGGGTGCTGTAAATACTTGTAGATGGCTTTTGTTTGTTCATTTTGTAACCCAAATAGTCCCCCTTGGCATTTGCTGGGCGAAGGCTCTGCTCAGCTAGGCGCTGGGCTGCCTGGGCAGGGGCTGGCAGAGCCCTCGCTGTGCCACTCCACCTCCTACATTCCCTCTCATGCCCATGCCAGCCGTGGTCCTGACCATCAGGATCCCCTCAGAGAGGCACAGCCCTTGCCCTCCTGCCCATCAGCATCTTGTATTTACCTCCTGTCAGTAATAAAGGATCCAGTACCTTCGCAGCTGTTCGGGGCTTTCTTTGGCTCTGGTTCACCCTCTGGGTGCATGAAAATGCACAGGGGTGTTTTGGGTGGGTTTTGGTTGGTTTGGGGAGAGCCAGTTTACACAACAGATGGGGGCAAACTCCAGGAGGGCTTTAGGCTGCTTGGGACTGGTACTGGAGCAGGGTGACATGCCATGTCCAGCCCTCATGGGCTCCTCTGGCAGGCTCTGGGTGAGCAGCTCGTGGAGGGTACCTGCTCTCTGGCTGCAGGAGAGGGACAGGGTAGATGTGCCACGGGCACTGCCAGCACTGTGCCAAGCAGAGCCACACTGCAGCCCAAGAGATGGCAGACCAGGGCAGGCATTCCAGTAGTTTGCCTAAGAAAATATTAACAAGTACAATGAATAATGAAATTATTAATAATAAATAAAAGAAGGATTTTACTGCCTTCAGTAGTAGGGACACAGAGAACAGAATTACACAGGATAAGAGATGCTCTCTACCACCAGAGCCCAGGGGTGCTGCCTGGGGAGGATGTGGTGCCACAGCAGTCCTGAGCCCCCAGCCCCCACCAGCAGCCCTTCCCAAGGTTGTGCAAGCCCAGCCACCACCCCAGTCCCCTCCCCAGCTCCCTGGCAGCAAATGCCCCCAGAGCAGCCAGCAGCCCCTACCCATGGCTGCGGGGGAGCCATGTGCCTCTGGCTGGGGCACCGCTGGAGTTTTTATTTCTGACTATTGTGAGTTGTGAGCTGGCCCACAGTCAGGTGGGACCAGGCCAGGAAAATGAAGTGGTGCGAGCAGCGCAGCCAAACCCCGGCCAAGCCCAGCTCCCTCCCAGCAGCGCGAGCGCCGCGAGGACGGGGCCTGCCTGTGCCGGGGACGTGGCAAAGGACACAGCTTCTCCAAGGTGTTGCAAGGCACATACTTCACAGGGGTGCACTGCTCCTCATCCTCCTCCTCACTGCCCCTGGAGCTGTCTGTCGTGCTGCGGGATCAACCTGTATTTCCTAACAGCCACACACATACATGAACAATAATATAATAATAATTAATAATCAAAAACTCCATGTGAGCCAGTTAGTGCTCAAACCATGAAGGAAAGGTAGCTGGTTGACAAACTGAAGCTCATCATCTTCTTTGCAAACTGCACAGGGGAGAAAAAATAACATAACAACATGCTGAAATCATTATGCAAGGCTGATGCTCTGCTGGCGGCTCATCCCAGCTGAGCACCAGTGTGCTGGAGCTCCTGGGCCCAGCTCTGGCCTGGGGCTCGGCTGACAAACACAGGAGCAGTGAACAGAGCTCCATTCTGGAATGGCAGCAGATCGCTGCAGCCAGTGTTTGGGGCAAATGGAACGTTCCCCCGCTGCCCGGCGAGTGGCTCTCTGTGCTGGTGAGGCAGAGGGGTGCGTGGTGCTGAGTGTGTGTGACACGTGTGTGGCTTCAGGAGAAGGTGCTGGGGCTCTGTCCCACGGAACTGAAGCATCCCCTTTGCCCCAGCAAGGCCAGTGCTGCTCCACGGGCAGTTGTTAGCAGTGAAAAGTATTAAATAGCACACACAAAAAACCCACGCAAACAAAAACCAGGAAGAAAAAAAAAAACAAAACTCAAAAAACCCAAACTTTACAAATGCATCTGCTGCATGAAATCACTTCCTTTGGGCCAAGCCTTCAGCCGTGCAGCCATGTGTGCTGGGGAAGGCAGCAGCAGGATCCTGGAGAGCCAGGCAGGTGTGGGGTGGGCAGTGCCTCACTGTGCAGCCCAGCCCCAGGGCAGTGCTTTAGTGGTGAGTGCGGGGTCCCAGCACCCTCTTGAGGGTCTGGGCTGGGCTGCTCCACCACACTGCTGCATCCCAGGGCTTTCTGCTGAGGGAGGCTGCACAGGCAGGATTTGGGAGGGAATGATGAGGAGTGGGGCTGTCTGGTCAGGCACAGCACCTGAAGCTGGGAGCTGGACTTCCTCCTGCTGCCCAAGCACACTGCAGGGAGAGCGGCCTCATGCCAAGTGTGGGTGTCTGCTGCCTCGTCTCTGGCTCATCAGCCCACCTCTGGTAGCCTAACAGGGACAGAAATGAAAAACAACCCACAATTCTGGACAGCACATAAGTAGCAGGGATGGGCCATGTCCCCCACGTTGTGTGGGGCCCCCAGGACTGTCCCTGGCGAGGAGCCAGCTGAGCTGCATTATCCCCGGGCAGGATGCAGCCATTGGGTAAGGTCAGGCACAGGAATGGGCTAAAGGGGGCTGTCCCTGCTGTGCCCATGTGCCAGGAGCCCCAGGAGCTGCCAGAGAAGGGGCTCAGGCTGGTGGCAGGACCTGCTGCATGCCGGTGTTCCCCTGTGTGCTGTCACAGGAGCTACTGCAGGGATTTGACAATGGCCCTCAGGGCATGGGGCATCTCTGTGACGGAGGGGGACGAGCTGTAGAAGGTGTCGGTGTGATTTCTGCGCTGCTCTCGGAGGTATGGAGGGACAGATGAACTTTTGATGTGGAGGATCCTGGTGTCCATCACTTCGCAGTCAATCTGCATCATCACCTCGTAGTCCTGCCCATTGATCACATTCTCTGCAAAAGTAAGGATAAAGAAAACCAGGTCAGAGTTAGCTCTGCAAGCTAGGGATCCAAGAGCACTAAAAGCAGAACTTTATGGACCGTTTTTTGTCTGGAGCAGGAGCTGCAGTGGGGAACTCCCTTTCTGCAGCTGCACGCATAGAGCTCCATCTCACACAGCAGAGCCCCAGACTGCTCGTGACACCTCGAAGAGCCTAGACCACACTAGCATGTGCAGTCACACCTAGAAATTAATGTCTTTTATTTCCCCTTCTTCATCTGCACATCATTACTGACGGAGTTTGCACTGTGTAACATTCATTACAGAACTGTTGTTCTTGAGCCACTAAAGTATGGGTGTGATTGAAAATAAGGTTTATTTAAGAAAGCTGAATGTTTTACTTTCTGTAACCCTCTTGACACTGGGGATCTTGAGGAATTTCTTCACCAGTTTATTAACAAAAAACCCCTAAAATGTGATCTCTCAAAAGAATAACTGTGCCTCATTCCCATCTGACCTGGCTGTTGTACTTGAGTGATGTGGTGACACTGGGCAAGGCCACTCCCCTGACAGAGCCCTGGACACAGGAAGACCTTGACCAGCACCCGGGACCCCAGTGCAGCCCCCGGCCCGTGACATCTGCTGCCACAGGAGCTGCTGGGCTTACAGGCTGTGCACATGGCTAGCATCTGCTGCCTGGATTTAAAGGTGGGAGACTATTCCCTGCATAGACAGTGTGCCCAGGAATGCAAGATCTGAGATCGGATTTCCAGGCAAGACCAATCCTTTCAGAGCCAGAAGACTGTCACTGGCAGGGTTTCCTTTCTGTGCTCAGGAGGATGGAAGATCACCTAATGGAAAGCATATGGACTGGAGGAATGCAATATACATTACTAATTTTTACTGTTTTCCTGGATTAACTCTGACTCTGGATGACAGCTGAAGACCACGGCCAGACCCTGCTGTACCCCACACCACCTGCAGAAGCCATTAGATCAACTGTGTCTGGTATAGTAATGAAAGGCAGGAGCAAACCCTTGCTAAGGGGGCTGAGAGCCTGCAAGGGAAATCAAAGCTTGCACCTGCAAGGAATGAAATGGTAAAAGCTCTGTATGTGCCACCAAGAGACTGAGGCCATGAGCAGCTGTGCAAGTCTCTGTGCCACTGACCCAAACCCCCAACAAGCACCTCACCCCTCCTGGATGCTGCACTGCTGATAAAGCCCCGCTGTGACATAAGATGCTGTGTCCTTAGCTGGGACCCTTTCAAAGGCCATCCCTCCAAGTCACCCCTTCTCTCTGCCTTTGGAGGTGCTCTTGGCTCCCACCCACAGGCTCAGGACCAGTCAGCAGAGGAGCCTGGGCTGCTGGTGCCACTCAGGAGAGGGGGCTGGAAAGGGGAGCAGAGAGGCACAAGGGGAAGCTGAAGGGCACAGAGCCTGGAGCCAGCAAATGGGCACAGATGGGCTCCCTGTGACACAGCAAGCTGAAAACAGCTCCTCAGCTCTCATGCTGCAGTTGATGGAACCCAGTTACGTGAGAAACAGTGCTCCAAAGCCACAAGTGGGATGGGATGGTGGCAAGGGCCAGGAAAACATCTTGGTAGTGCAGTGACCTTCCCTGCCTAGTCACAGCCAGCACAGAGGGCTATCATTAAGTTCTGGGCATTGCACAAGACAGAGGAGAACAGCAATCCCAAGGGCTGCCCAGGCAAGGCAGGGAGCTGTGCTGTGTGGGTGGCACTGGGGAACCAGCCCAGCCCACTCTGGCCAGCTGGGATCCTGGTCCTCTTGTGCTGACACAGCTCCCTCCCAACAAAGTGTGCCAGGATTAAGTAAGCCACAGTTCTGCCACCCCATGGCAGGAGGGTCTGTGTCTGAGTCCACCACAACGGCAAGAGCTGGGAGGAATCGTGCTCATTATGAGCTTCTCTGGCCAGCAGGCACACAGGGGATGCACACCTCCCACACAGACATTCACAAAAAGTACCCAAATCATGCCCTCAGCCTGTGAGTTAGCCCAAGAGTTAAAGTCAGGTTTGAAGCTGGCATCTGATTCTTTCCCTTTTTGGGGTGAAGGCATTGAACTGCTGCAGAAAACCTCTGCAAAGGCTTTGATCTCACAGGGGTGAGGGCAGCAGTGGGAACAGCGCAATGCCCAGGCATTTCCAGCAGCCTTTCTCATTACCATTAGCTCCAAACCGACACAGAAGAGGAGGTGGGATGTTCCTCAAAGACAGCAGTTACTGCTTGGTGCTGCTGCCAGGCACCTGGACCAGCTTCATTCTAAGGAGGGGTCTGAAAGTGGTGGCAGCCCCGGGACACCCTGCCCACCCCAGCCCAGGGTGGGGCTGATGCTCTGTGAACACCCATGTGATGGTCTCAGCAAAACAACCGGCAAACATGACCTGAGCACAGCTGGCACAAGCCCCTGTTTGGGAAGACTAGCTCACTGTCATTGCAAAAAATGATTGCACATGGCTCCATCCTGAGCTCGATGCCATTAAACTGCTTCATGAGCTGGATGAGCAATAGACAGCATACTTAGAAGATTTCTGGAAGATGCTAAACTGGAGAGATTCCAGCAACCGTGGAGTGTCTAGATTGGATGAGACTGCAGTTTTGATAAAAGAGAGAAGCTGTCCAAAATCTTCAGAATGCATTTTCACCACAGCCAGAGCTGGAAAACATGAATAAAAATGGGGCTGGGCAGAAGTACTACAGAAAAACCTTGAGGACTGCAGAGGATCACTGTGGATAAGCCAGCAGAATGACAGGATTAGAAACAACAGCTCCACTGCAAGAGAAACATATTTAACTTTGACCAAGTTTCTAATGATAATGAAATGCAAGCCCTGGATGAAAGTACCTTGGGGAGATGAGACGATCTCCATGAAGAAGAGTTTTTAAGGAAAGGCTGGAGGAGCAGCTGCCCATCAAGCCCTTGGGTACCAGAGCTCCACAGACATGCTCCTGGTCCCTCTGGGCCTGCCCCTCTGTGAGCTGCAAGACCCTGCTCCTGACCAGAGCTGTGGTCAGCACCTTCCCCAAACACAGCACCTCAAGTTGTGGGTTCTCCACTGGACTCCATGGTCTGATCTGATTCTCAGAACAAGGAAACGATTTTGCCTGCTGATTTCTGTGTCAGATCACTCCTTGTCAGGCTTTCTCTCCTTCCCCTCCTGTGCAGTACCAACATCTGGAGGCACCAGTGGGGCAGAGGGTGGGTTTCCAGAGGGGCTGTGCCCAGCACTGAGCTCAGCAGCTGCGTGTGGCCAATCCCTGGAGGGGTCAGCATGTAACCAGTGCTCAGGGCAGCGTGCACTGCCCTGCCTGAGCACACAGCCACCACCCCTCCCAGTGAGGCACAGGTAGCAGGGTGTCTGTGAAGCAGAAGTGACAGCCCCAGGCTGCTGCCTGCTGCTCAGGTGCTGGCTGCAAGGTCAGCACTGCCAGCATGCGTTACACAGGGCTGCCCAGGGGCCCGCAGCAACGCTGACACAGAGTGATCTTTACTGTACTGAATTACTTATGACTGGTGTTCTGTGGGATTACGTAAATGAAAACACAGGAATGGATCTCCTGTAGAGGTGTCTGGATTTATAAATAGATTTATTGCTCCTCTTTGAAGTTCAGAACATACAGTTTTTCACACAGTGCAGACTCAGGCTTAAGAAGCCATCCTTGCTGGGCCAAGAGCCTATGCTGGAGTTAATTATTTGTTAACAGGTTTAAAAGCCATGCTTCAGATGACTGACTATTTCAAATTAATAGCAAAGGTAATTGTGCCAAGCATTGCAGCTCTGACTGCACTTTCCCAAAGAGCCTTGATGGCTCTTTCAGGCTGTACCAAAGCAGGCTGAGCTTGGTCTAAGGAACAGAAACCTAATTCCCAGTGCTGCTCTCCCTCAGAAAACAATCATGGTTCAAGATCCAACAGATGAAAGCTGAAGTCTGTAGTCCAAACCAAAACCAAATAGGGCTGAGGGCATCAACTACTGCTACAAATTACTGAGGATGACAGAAGATTGTCTTCATATTTGAAGCACTAGATTTTTAAAATGGTATTACTGAAAAGGCCATAAAACCAAAATCCTCCTTCTTGCCTCAGCAGCACTGACATCCATCAATCAGTTGACTGTTCAAATGTCTGTGAGATTGAGCACCTACTTCTAAGGGAGAAGTAGAAAGGGAGAAGACAGGCAGAGGGCTTGAAAGGCAGGCAATAAAACTTTTGTTCTGCAGTTAGTAAGAACAAATGGTGATGTCAGCTGTCTCCACAGACTTCAATTTTACACATATCACATCAGGCTGTTTGGCCCTATGGACACATCTGTCTTAAAGAAGATGTAATTCTGATAATTTATCCTTTTCTACTTACATCTTCCCCAAGAAGCTCTGCTACAACACATGTTCATTGTGGAAACTGGTGTCTGCAGAGAAACTGAAACAGAGCTCTCCTGAAAGGCGACCTGAGCTTGCTGGACTGTTTCAAACACCATGGAAAGGCTTTACAGCTTTCTGAAGGTGCACTCATGCCATACGTATATTTATAGAGCCTTATTCTACCAGAACTATGAATTTTACTTTACTCTGGGTAATATCACAGTGTATTACCAAAAAAAACCTCAGCGGGACCAATACTCTATCATTCAGTGAGGTTCTCAGACCTCAGGCCCTTTTCTAAGGCCCCAGCTGCCTTTGAAGCAGATAACCCACATACCTACTTGCTGCTTTCTGAGTAGGTGACTTTAAAATGGTCAGAACATGCCTGGCTCTGTATCTGCTGTGCTCACTGACTACACATTTAAGGTGCTGTCAGCCACACAGATCTGGACTACATGTCCTTACTCCTGCTAAGGTACAGGGAGGGCAATCACTCACCTTACTTTAACTACCTGTCTTTGTCAATAAGGCAGGCGAATCATCCCCTCCTTGTTGGGGTGGGGAGCAGAAGGTTTTTGCTATCCATGGAACCAGTTTAACTGATGTCAAAATAGGAGCCAGCAAATCACCCCTGTGTAAGGTGATCCAAACCCACCAACTCTGTCAAAGCTATCTTTGCTGAACAGCCACTCACACTCTGTACTTTCCACAATTCCTTCTAAAGAGAAAGTTTTCAGTCTGTGTCAGCACTAATCTACACTTGGAGCCCCTTCTGCAGGCCCATCTCTCACAGCAGCAGAAACCAGGGCAGCTTTCAAAGAGCGACTAATGTGTTCCAGCACCTGGGTGCTTTGTGCGAGCTGCGCCAAGCTGACAATAATAAAGTTCAGCTTTAGGAATGATTTAGCACCTAATTATCCAAATAGTTATTATTGTAACCTGCCCTGGCCCGATCCAGAACTTGTGTTTAGGGTAGCAGGGCTCAGAAGGCATGAGCTTCAGGAGTTGAAGGCACCAGCTGTGCTCTGCTGCACTGGCCTGCTGAAGGGCTGCAGCTGTCCCCACACATAACTCACAGGTCTCTCTCCACATTGCCACTGCGGCAATCTTCCATCTCATCTCCGTTGAGAAGCCCTGACTGTCCTACCCTGCACATCTGGACAATGTTTCCATCTGAAGGGTTGGTATACACTACCAAATAAGTATATAAATGAAGCAGTGTTACAGACTAAAAATACGCTCACTGCAATAACGCAGCAGGATTGCTAAAACATTTACAGATTGGATTGTTGGACAGGATTGTTTGAAGCAAAGGATAAAGTTATAGTCAAATAACTTCCCTTTTTAAAAGTAAATTCCCACTTGGAACTACTTCCAAACAGAGCGGTTGCAGTGGTCTCACCTCTGTGAACTCAGCTGTCCTCAGTCCTGGGCACAGACTAAGTGAGATCCTGGCATTTCAGTCTCCAGGTCTCCTACCACCTCTCCAACTGTGAGCCCGGCATCTCTAGGAGTACAGAAACTCTGGATCCACACTGTCAAACTCACCCTGACAAGCCACAAGCTGACAGCAGGAGACAGGGTCCCTCTCTTCATGCCTGATCCATTGGAGCAGTGGTGTCAGGGATTATCCAAGGGAGATATGCACAGGCATGAGAGGTAAGCTAGAAAACCAGAGGAAACAAGCTCTCAGTGGCCTCTGAAGTAAATAATGGAGCCACCAGAGAGACTGGCACTGGCTGTGGGTGAGGAGCATCACCTGCCCTTAGCTTACACCACTGTGTGGTTTCTGGAGGAGGCCAGCAGCACCTGTGAGCAACACAGTCAGTGGCCAATCTGTGCCAGATGGTGCTTTGCAGTACCTGCTCTAGACTGGGAGGTCTCAGGGAGGGGGAAGGAAAGTTGGCTCTTCCCAGGGACAATGTCCCACTGGATTGCCCACCTCCCTTTTCAATCTTCTTTCATGCTGCACCACTTCCCTCTAAGAGAAAGAACATGAGCTACTGAGGAGATGGCCCAGTGTGGACTTGGTGTGATTGCTCTTGTTTTGGAGAAGGAGCCAATGGTCACCTCGGCAAGAGAAGACCAGACTCACCAGTGTTGACCCTCGCAGGCACTTGATTTAAAACTCCCTCAGATGGAGCATTTCTCGGAAAAACAGAGACATTTTTGACAGCTCTGGCTGTGTATATGTGTGTAGTTGGCAGGAAAGCATTGCTGCAGGATAGCCCTATTTAAAATCTAACCATCTGTGACAATGCTAATGACAAGAGGCAAAAACCCAAAGAGAAAACAAAATCCAAGGGTAAGGAGCTCTGCTGCACAGAAAACTCTTGGGAGTGAAGGAAAGAGGCTAGAGGAAGAGCAATTCTCTTAGTCAGAACCATCCCATGCCCACTTGGGAGGCACTAAAAAGATAAACAAACTTCCCACACTGCCTGCAAATCCAGACCTACCAACTTTACAAGACAAAAAACTGCACACAGGAGAGTAGCGTAGAAAGGCATTCCAGTAAAGGCTTCTTTCAAGAACTAGGGCTGGAGGGCTTGTCCTAGGACCAGGGCACTGCTTCCTCTGAGTGCAGGAGGGACTGGGAGCCATGACATCGCCCCAGCATGGACCTGTGTATGAACCTACTGGTAACAACCCCTTCACTGCAAAATGAGACAGTCTGTTTCCTCCTTTTAGAGGGATGCTAATCTGTGAGTGAGCCTTCTCTCTTGTCTCACAAAAGCTTGCTTCCTTTCAGCAGTCTTAAAGAACCACCTTTTTCCAAGGTTTTGAACTCTCAGTATGTTGCGGTGCTGAAGGGACCACCCTTATCCTCACTCACTCTCCCTCTGGGGCCTCCAATGGAGCACTAAGGTAGGGCTTTCCTCTGCAGGAGCTGTGCTCTCTTCCCAATCTGTTGCATGTGCCAGGACACACTCAACTCTCACAGATTCTGCCAACCGGCACAAAACTGAGACTTCAGTTGAAGCCATTTATTAAAAGTTTGCCTTATTTGTCACCTGCCTGATATTTATACAGCCTCAGTGGTTAATACCAGCACAAGAATACTTTACTCCTTCCTTCTGCAGTGCTGACTTCCACTTTAAGTACTCCTTTACGCCGTGGTCCTCCACAGGCACTAGAGATTCCCTGGCAGGCTTCCTCTCAAAAATATTTTCACTATTTCTTTTATGCCTCAGGCATGCTGTTGCTCGGTATCTTTTTCTGGCTTAACTTCTTATGGTTTGACATTTAGTCTGCCAGAAATTATCCTCTTTTTTTTTCCCCCCCATTCCCTCATTTGGCTACAACGTCTATTGTTTAAAAGATATCTTCTTACTTCTATGGATAGACTTTAACGTGTTACTTAACTTAAGCCCATAGTATTTTTTAGTCTTCTTTTAAAGATTTTTGCAGTGAGATTTTAATCTTTAATCAATCTTCAATTGCCAGCATTTCAACGCCACTAGTTTTTCCTTTAATGTTTTCCTGTTTTATTTAGCCCTTACCTTTGAACTGTGGCATTTCAAGTTGCAGGCACTTACTGATAAAATTAAATTAACTACTAGACTTAATTTTTATTTTCAAGAGGAAACATCATGTTTGTATTGACATGGACCTTGCCTATTACCCAGTATCACTTGTATCCTGGTGTTGAAGTGTGTCACTGATTTAAAACTGAAGGCTGGTGAGAGCCTGTATTCCCTTGACAGTTGAAATATCTTTATAGCTTGGACGGTATCCAAAGAGTGAGCTGAACTTTCCTGTCTAACTTGGGTACATAAAGTTACCTCATTTATTTAGATACTGCCATCAGCTCTTGCTCGTAGAAGTGTATTTTTAACACCATCTCCTGTCTGTGTGGGGCAAGTGCTCTCCTGCACATGAGCTTCTGTGACCCAATGCATGTGTCAGTCAGCGATGAAAGCACTGCAGAGCCTGTCTGAGCACAGTGTGCTAATAACGAGAGACGGCCCCTGCAAACATTTCTGCCTCCCAGCTATAGCAACAGGAGATTACAGCTTTCATGTACAAGTCCTACTCTGATACAGGGGTGCCTCCTTTTCCATGGAGAGGCGCAGCTGGGGCTGGCAGTCATTTCTTCATTCACATTCACCCAGAAGGTGTTTGTGCTAGACGGGGATATGGCACAGCCTGCTCCTCTGGAGCTGCTACAGACTCAGGCAGGATGGAGGGAGATGATTTACTTAATAAAGTGGAGAATGAGCAAAAATGTCCTTCAGGAACTCAGGATGTGCTTTTCAAATACTTTCCAAGCCCAGAAGATGCCCAGGAAGCCTAGCAGGAAGCACCAGGGGTGAGGTGGGCTGTATGAAGAGGTGAGGCAAGTGCAGCCTGAAGGACAGACCCAGGATCTGAGGAGCAGGGAAAAGCCTCCCAGCCCTGCTGGCAGGAGTCTCCTTAGAGACTAATCCAAACACTCCAACAGGCCCTCTCAGACCGCTGTTTTCACCCGTCTCTAGGTTTGCTCCAGTGATGTTCTCAAGAACATAAATGTGAACTTCCTCTACCAGCTCTGTTGCAGCTTTTCGTGTTTTTACGGGGTGAGCTCATTATGGATAATTATGCTTCAGATCACTGCAGAAATAAAAGAGTTACCAGAGCTGGCCCGTGTATCACAAACATAAAACTGTTTGCCACCTATAATTTCACACCAAGAGGAATTATATAATCTTGAATTTACAACATTTGAAGATACATTAAGGCAGACTGACTGGGCTAGAGGCTAGAATTACAACATGCCGCACACAGCACAACATAGCCAGGATGGCAACAGTAACCTCACAGATTGGGGTGAAAGTTCCCTCTTTGCTTTGCAGCACAGCTCTCAGCACAGTGCCCTCTGTGAACCTCGGGAGAGCACATGTCCACAGCAGCACCAGCATGCAGGGCTAACAAACATCCAGGAGACACACACATGCTCAGTTCAAACCAACTCTGCAATTCCACACTGGCATTAGTGCTGCCAGCCTATGGCACCAGCTTCTTTTTAATTATACTTTGTGAATTTTACAGAAGTGTGTCATTCCTATGGAAAAAAAAAATCTGCTGTAATAACTCGACACCGGCATTGGAAATACTAAGTATGAAGTCCAATTAATTTATGACTAATTCCCTGCCCCCTTGGTGAAGCAAAATGCCACCTGCAGCAGCTACCCTGTCTGCATAGCGAGCACCAGACACACTGCGGCTTGGCCTGCTCTGGCAAAACCCCTGAGATACTCTTTTCTGTATTAATTAAGGGCCAAAAGGCACCAAAGATCCTCTGAAGTAACCTTCCTGTTCTTTTGAATGCATAAAAATAGATTACTCATTTAGTAATTTAGGTAAACAGCTCGTTATGAAAAGTCATTAGGGAATAAGCCTTCATGATTTCATTTCTTGTTCGTTTCCTGTCTAAATAAATAAACATGAACTCAAGTGACACAGATTCCGTTACTTTTGCACACAGATTCTTGAATGATTTCTTTCTTACTTTTTTGAATAATTTAATCTCCTCCTTTCTGTCAAAGACAACATATTAACAAACACGGCTGGGGAGAGCAAAGTCTTTCAAAGGTAACAAAAGCAGTTGAAAACTTCTATTTAGGATTTAATCTAGGCAATGATCAATTCTGACTTAAAGAAATGTAGGAAAGTTTGAGGGAATATTTTGTTTTGACAAACTGCACTGCTACTTTGAGAACAGAAATGTGAATGGCAGCATCTTGCAAGATTACTAAAATCTGTTCTTAAAATCCCTTGTTAAACAATGTTCTGCCATCATTTCAATCCTGACCTCTGCAGTACAGCTTTACACGAGCATGGGAGCAGAAGTGCATCTCTGACATTGGCAAATCCTCCTGATTACAGGAGAACCACAGTAATGGTGCTGGCCCATGGCTGCACACAGGACACTGCAGGCTCTCCCTCTGTCCCAGCCCAGGCTCAGGAATCAGCTGCTGCAGTGAGGTCTAATCACGGCTCTGACTCTTCCCTCCTCAGACTTCACCAAAGAACTTTTATTCTTCAACTGGCAGCTCAAGAAGCAAAAGAATGGCAGTTTCAAAATGACTGGAATGACAGCATTGGAGACATTCTTAGATGTATTTCCCTACATCCTGTTTAGAGAACTTGACGGACTCCCAGTGACTTTCCCAAAAAACCGTAGCAGTCACCCTTCTTTCATCTCACATCTAGCTTCTAATCTCATGCACACAACTTGCAGAGCCTTCTGAGGCCGTGCTGAGCTCTCAGCACCTTCTGTTAAATGCAGATAAAAGCAGAAACACTGAGGGAGGTATCTCTATAGCTCATGCTTGTGCAGCCAAGAGATGTGTCCTCTATACCTAGCAGAGTGGCATGAGCTTCCCAGCCTGGTGCCAAGGACAGCAGCTGTGAGAGGGAGCCATGGGTACCACGACTTGGCTTTTAGGCACAGGGAGAACAATGAGGGACAACTCAGCTAGGATAGCAGGGACCATCACCCTCCTGGAAACTGTTCTGGAACTATCCAAAGCGAGAAAGAGGCTTCTCAAAATGCCAAGCAGTAACCCTCAGGGAAGGCAGCTGCTGTTCAGTCAGATACGTGTTGTTTTAGACCTTCCTCAATGACTGTTAATTCTGTTTCTTGCTCTGAAAAAAGGAAACAGTATCTTTTGTTTCCTTAACCCTGAAAGGCAGAGGAAGTTGAAGACTTTATTTATTCAACCCTAAGACATGGGAACTTACAGACCATTGTCACTTCCCAAGGAGCTTTTGTTTTCATTTTTCTCCTCAGCCTGTGTGTGTTCTGTTTGCCTTACAGATTTTTCACAGACGGTTTGCTACCAGCCTGGGACATCTGTGACTTGCTTGCACATGGCTGTCAGTTGAAGGGAGGTTCTTTGTAGCTGCATGCAAATAATCATGCTGCTTGATGGCAGAAAACACCCCAGTTTTGATCAAAAAGCCTTACCATCAGATCTGTTTTCCACCTTTTTAATTAGAACGTATATTATTTCAGAGCACTTTTGAAGTCCGTTATATCAGTATGATGATGGATGGCAAGAAGGAAAGGTGATGGAACTGCTCACGAATCTGAAACTGGCCAGCACAACAGAGCACATGGACTCTGCTGAAGTAGGCACTCCATTCCATTTCTGCCTTTGGGAGATTATTTTGCTGTTGGATTTCATGACAAAAAGCAACCCTCAGGAGAAGAGGGCTCCTTAAGAAGGTTAAGGAGGGTCAGGTTATTGAGGGTCACACAAACAGCTATCTCAAAGGCAGACTGAAGACAAGCCCGACTGGGCTCCATCAGACTAAAAACCTAACCAGAATATTTATAAAAAATTCAAAATTCTCTGTCATGGCTGCTAGTTCCAAGAAAATGAGCCTTACATTTCACCAGGGGCTTTCTCATCAGGTCTCTCACTTTTGTTTTGGCCTAGAGCACAGGCACCAATCCCCAGTTTAAAGAAAGAGAATGATGGAAAGACTTCCACATACAGGAAACTGTTTTGCACTGGGATCCTAAGAAGAAAAAAGGCCTTTTTGGTCTCTGTGTTGCTGCTAAGGCCACTGGTGAGTACACACCTGTACAGACACTTGGAGCTGCTCCTACCAAGAGCAAGTCCAAGCTGTGAGAGTCCCCCACCTAAACCCAGGGAGAAGTGCATTCCTGAAAGGGGCTTCTTGGGCCAAACACTGAACTGGCTCTCTGGCACTGCCTGTCCTCACTCCTGTGTGCTGCACAGAGCAGCAGTCCTGCTGGGCTGTGCTGGGCTGCAGGCATGCTGCAGACAGAGAAGGCTTGTGCTCAGGGTGGGGAGAGTGGCTCAGCTATGTTATTCTCTATAGGTTACTTGGATCCAAAGATCCATGTTGCAACCCGCGGCAGTTAAATAAATAGAGGGCTAATGGCAGATGGTTTCACTTAAACTTCAAGAAAGGCACCGCCTATATGTCAATTTGGAATTGGTGTAATGAGCCAACAACATTCTGAATTAAAATAAAAGAAAATTTAGGAATGAAACCTACTGGAGATTTAACTGGTCTCAAGTGCATAGTTAGATTTCTAAAGTAATAGCTGCAATCCAGCATAACAAACATGACTTGCTTGAAAACAAAAGCCTGAGTTAAACTGTAGATTGCAGTTCGTTTTCATTCCCATGAGAAACTGCAAGATATCTCTTCTTGGAGTAACTTCTCAGGAAGGCACACCAATGGTGCCTCCAAAACCACATAGAGCGGGACTAGGACTCCCCAGTTCTGCGTTTTTCCTTCCAGGTTTACCAATGCTGAGGTCCTTAGGTACCATCAGACAGATTTTCTATGAGTATTGCATGTGGTCACAAACGCTGGTGCTTTGACACTGGGCAGAGGCAGGTCAGAATTGGGCATGGCCAGCTGCAGGGGTCAAGGGCAGAGCTGTACCATGGGACAGCAGCCAGAAGGGACATGGCACAAGGGGAAAGGACTGCCAGAGCATCTGGGGAGGCAGAAAAGGAAGAGATGCCAGCAAGCATTGATTGTGAACTGGGGCATGGCCCAGCAAGCTTGGAAAGGGGCTACGACCAGGGAGGAAGAAGGAAAAGGGAGTAGGAGGTGGAGGATTAACATGTAACAATGTGTAACAAGTTCCCATACTTAAAAAAAAATAAACTTACACATATTTAACATATTAAACATATTTAAATAGGCAAACCTGTTTCTGTGCACCTGCACAGTGAGGATCTGGTTCTACCCTAATGCTCTCTGAGGGGCATGGGTGATTCAGGCTGACCGTGAGAAAGAGCACATGGCAAGTTACAAAGTAATGGCTGTTTTTACTCTTTTCCAGCATAGAGCAACTGAATACTTGAAAGCAAGTTTTTATCTGGAAAATTAATAACTTACTGCTATTGCCTTGTACAAGATCTCCTTTTAAACTTCGATCTTATTGACTGCACACACACGCATGTGCACATCAATTACAAGACTGTCTGCTGACATTTGTCACTACCTCGAAGCACAAGGACTGCCACCTTCCTCCCAGAAAAACTCTTCAGGCTGTAACCTTGACTCTGCTTAGCACACTCGTGAAAACCGCTGGATCACCCATGCAGAGCCATGTAGGACAGCAGTGGATAACTCATTCCACTCCGTACTCATTGTCCATACCTGTTCTCTGTCCCTGCAGCCAGTGGTGGGAATGGCTCAGGCCAGCTAAAGGCAGTCTCTAGTGGGCCTCAGAAGGCACCAGAACAATCTAAGTGTGACCAGAAAAGGATGACTGTCTGCTGGGAAAAGACTGTCCAAGTAGTTCAAAGGGTTGGTTCTCAAGTGCCCTTGTCAAGTATTTCATCTTTGGAAACAGTGTCATGGGTAAACTTTAGTACACAGTAAAACTTTAGTACACAGTAAAAGACCCCGCAGAAACAAGTTCTGAAAAAACTTCAAAACTTCAAAACAAAGACCCCTTCACTTGTATTCCTGTCATCTCCTCTGCCAGGGCTGTGGCAGTAAAAAGGAAGGGCAAGGAAGTGGCAGTAGAAAAGGTTTCCCTTCTTGCACAGAGATCTGGCTCAGGCACAAGGAAAGAGGGGACAAGTTCTTACACTCAAAGTTTTGCCAATTTCTCCAAAGGAGACTCGTCCTTTTCCAGCAGCCAACTCTCTGCAGGTGCACAAAGAATTAAGGTGGGCTTAAGACAGCTGGGAGGAAAGCTTTGTTATCAGCTAACTCCCAGATGCTTGTGCAGATCGTCTCCAGTCCGCAAAGAGGCAGAATAGGGTGGAGAAGCAATTTTCTCAAAGGACAGAAATGGCTTCTTCTCCAGACAGAACATTTTAGGGAATCATTTCCTATGGTTATCAATAGTCAAACTGAAAATTAAGCCAAGTTACCTACTGGCTCTTGTGTGTCTTGTAACTTTTTCCCCAACACCTGGCTGGGTGCCACAGAGGAATCCATGTTTGATGCCGTTGTTTACTTAATGCTATTCTTGTGTCTCATCTGTTTCGACATCTCTGCCCAAATCCCTGGACATTTTTTTTATTTCCTGGATTATGCTGATGTTCCAAAGAAAAAATCCCGAAGAACTGATGAAAATATAATTTCACAATGTTTCATTATTTATGGATAAGATTTGTCACTGGATTCTGATGCATATTTTCCAAATTATATTTACTCCAGCAAAAGAAAAGTTATTTCAAGTAAGAACAGGACTCAGTAAAATGTTAAGAAGAAATAATTTGTAATTTAGAAATAGTGTTTGTACTTCAGTGATAAAGTGCCCACTTGCATGTGATAATTCAGGTCAGCCAGAAAAGGATTTTTGTAACAGACATAAAAAGGGAGGTTCAGGCAGATAAATGCCAAAAATAATTCTGATACATCTAATAAAAATTCCCCTAGGACAGCTGTACAGATTATCACACTCGGCTGCACTGCATGGGAAAGGGCAATTATCAAAATGCTGAAAGCCTGAACTGATTCTTTTTTTCTTAGTTTATGGAAATTCGCATCAGCAGATAATGTTTTCAGCATGCTGGGATTTTACAATAACATTTGGGTTTATGATTCACATGTACTGTAAAACACAGATGTTTTAAAAAAGCATTATGTGCACAGTTGTTCAGAAAGTAAAGTTTACACTGCTCCAGGGTTCTCAATGCATTTGATGAATGTGGCAGTGACCCTGTGTCCCAACCTGGCAATTCCTCACCATCTGAATTGATACATTTGTGCAGGTCATGTCCTGTCTCTCGTGTGGGACTGAAATGCTGACCCAGAACATTTCTGTGCTCTAATGAGCCCGTGCCCCAGTGCAAAGCTGTTTTCTCTGCTGTCCTGCAGCATGGTAACGTGATGATTATTAATCCTGACCAGGCAGTGCTGAGAGGTCCCACTCACACTGAGTGTTGTATAACAGCGTGGTAAACAGCTGAGGAGGGCCAGGGAAGGCAGTCAGTATCCTAACAAACCAGCAAGGCCGAGGAATTTGCCCTGCTAAGCAAGCATAGGAGGAACCCAAACGAGGAGATGAGGACAGTCTCCATGGGCTCTGTGAGCCAGCAAGTTAGAGAGGTTAAATCCCATTCATGTAACCCTTAATCAGCTGGGTACAAATCACCAGGACTGGATGGCACCCTCCCCGTCCTTGAAGGAGCCAGAATGCACAACTGCTGGCCAAGTCCCCTCCTCTCCTCACAGTCTGGGTGACCAAGCATGGGAGATTTGCCAGTACTCCAGCTCCAACGGGGACCCTGGCAACTAAACCTCAGTAATGATCGGTTTAACTTCTTTTGCAAAGCTATAATGAAAGACATTTGGCCTAAGTTTGCTTTTCATGTAGGAGTCAGTCACATCTCTTTGAATCTGTTCTGAAACTGTTCCCTTATCGTTCCCTTTCTTCTTTTGCACTTACCATTTATGTTTACAGCTGGCAGCACTATAGACATTTTTGGTCTCCTGGTCTTGTTATGTGTGGTGGCTGGCAGTAGCAGGTGGTCCTGGAAAACAGCAGAAAAGATGTGTTAAATCTACTCTCAAAGCAGAGAGCTGGGAAAATGCCTTTCCACTCTCTCTTGCTGGCATTCCACACTGAACTGTTTACAACAGCTCAGAAAATTCATATTGTTGAGGGAGTCTTCCAAAAGTCACAGCAATTGCTCATGCTGTGTAACCAAGAAGAAATCCCTATTGCATGAAGCAGAATATGAAAAAGCCTTGATCATGCGGAAAGAGATGGAAACTACTATTAAGCCCTCATTCAACAGAGTGCTTATGTATATGATTAAAGTAATTTAACTTGACTTCAATGATATTTAAACATATGTTTAAGGACCTTGCTGAATTGAAGCTTTTACTTGCACAGCTGTTTACTTTCTATGTAAGCTGTCTTGCTGTCTCTGTGAAGCTCTACACCACATGCCTCGTGCAGCAGGACTGCACTGCTCAGAGCGGGGCTGGGGTGTGAAACACAAGCTCTGCTGACAACACCTTCCAGGGAAGCTGGATGGTGAAGATGTGCTTCGGCACCTGATCTCTCCTGGGCGCTGCTGTAAGGCAGCAGTAAGTGTCCTGGCTCTGACAGTGGAAGCTGCGTCTGCAGGAAACAGACCTGCTCTGGATACAGACCTGGCCTGCAAGGAGGAACACAGCCTTTCTTCAGGGTTCTTTTGCTGATGCTGAACTCAAGCTGCTTAACTTGCAGCCTAGAAAAATATGGTTCTTCCCTTATCAATGGAACTTAAAAGCTCCGATCCAGGCATCTCCCATATTATTAAGCCAGTTTGATGCTCTCCTTTCATGCTTTCCCATGCTTTTCCCATACAAATATCTCATACTTTTGGGCAAGGTTATCTTTTTGGCAAACTGAATTAGACTTCCTTCAGGATACATTAATTTATTCATGTCAGGGTAACTGCAATTTTGCCATTTTAAAATATAAACACTACAGTGTTATATGTAAGATCTGGGGAACTGAGTTACACACAAAGTTAGGTGTTAAATATGTCAAGATATTCTGTAGATACATTGCAGTAATATCACCTTCTTTCTCTTTTTTTCCCATCAAAAATTTCCCTCCCCCAAAACACCAAACGACACACAGAATGAGAAGAAAACATTACTTAAATAAATGTCTGTAAAAAACATCTTGGTAACCAAAATTACAAAGCCACTCTGGTATAATTCTCAGATCACACATGTAATTCCCATTTCACTTTTGAACCGCTTAAGATTAAGACAACATTCACTAAGACAATGAACCGTACATGAAAACTCTTCTTGAAATCCAACATTCCCAAAGGAATAGGCCTAAGATAAGATGTCCATTAAATTACATTTTGTAACAATGCCCTTGCCACAACTTGATGACTATTTTTAGCAGACCTTAAGAAATGCTTATACTGTTTGGGTTTTTTTTTCCTTTTTCAATGCTTCTTAGAGTCCATCACTACCCACTAAACCACAAGTACTGCACAGAAGATCACCTGAGAGTCATTACAAGTAGCAACTGCTTTTTGCTAACCTATCTGAAGACTGATGCATTAATATATGCTGCCTTATAATGGCACCTTTATTTACTGTATATAAAAATTGTATTAAGAGATACCACAAGGATTTTACAGTTGCATTCAAACGTGCTTTGGAGTTGCTGCACAACCTCCCAGTGATTCAACACCAACTCTGGAGAAAACAAACAAAAAGCTCTAAACCCAGATTGCCACCAGGAGCTAATGTGCAAGACGCACACATTGTCTGGAAGCTGCCCGTCTACAAAGAGACATTTTACAAATCTGGAACTGGTGAAATTTATCCATCTCTCTAATCATTTTGATCTTTCATATGCATTGAGGCAATCAGTGCAAACTTGCAAAGTTACCTAACTACCCTCATTCTTCACTGAAGTCAAAGGGTATGCTGTAGAATATCAGATATTCTGACCAGAGGTAGCAACCCACAACATTCTCAAGCCCAAAAGTCTTCAAGTAGTCCGAACCTTTTATTTGAAAGCAAAACATAATTAATTCTATGCCACAGAAATGAGTGTACAGATCAGTGATTTGGAAGATATCAGACATTTAGAAGCACTGTTTGAATGCATTTCTAAAATGTCCTGTGCCATTCTGAAGAATGCTGAATTGCACCCCAGAGGGGGCTGTGACACTATCACTCATCCCTAAGTTTAAACAGTAGACAAAAAAAAAAAAACAACAACCCAAATCTAAATTAAAATACTGTTTGTGATATTAACACATGGTATAAAACTGAAAATTAATAAAAACAAATTTTGCAAGTCAGCATCTGGCTCAGGAGTATGAGTGTCAACCAGAGGCAGAATAAATCAGAACTATTACCCAACAACAGATGGCTTTGGCTTGGAGCAGGAACTGCACTTAAGACGACAGTTTAAATAGACAAAGCAGACCTGAGACTGCTGGCAGAATCACTGGAAAAATATCAGCCTGGAAAGAATATTTCAAATGAGATCCTTGCTTCAGCATTCTCATTTTGGTTTTGATCATCTCTGCAATTCTGTGATACTGAAGCCAGATGAGATGGACAGATAGATATAGACACAGATACTAAAAATCCAGCCACAAACACGTTACCTTAATTTAATAAGTCTCAACAACACATGGGACTGCAATAAGGATTCTGAGGTTTCTTGTGTATCAGATCAGTGTTATCAGGGCTCCAGCAGGGATAAAGCTTTAGAGCCTCATGTATCTCTAACCCGACAGCCAAATGGCAATGGAAATCCTGTCCCACTGTGCTAGAATATTCCAAAAGTCCTGCTGCTCCTGCAGCTTCAGCCTCAGTCTCATGACATGTGGTTTGGTACCCAAAATCCCTCCTACCTAGATGCATGAATATATGGAGACGTTTTAGCTTTCATTCTCATTTTTTTGTTAAAAAATTGGTTTCAACTCTCATAGTTTTAAGGATGTAAACAAAACATCATCACTGCATACCATGAGGTTTCATTAAACAGAGGAAAAAAATGCTAGGCATGGGTCTTTTTGATTTAGTTTTGTTTCTTAAACTATCACCACTTCTAAGCTGGACTCTTGGCTTTTAAATTAACAGAACTGGCAATAGTGCTTGTTTTGGCTTTTGCAATGCATATTCCATCAGCCACAGCACCTCCCAGGGAGCAGCCCTGCACCTCCTCCATTCCCGCTTCATTGTGTGACAGAAACACATAGGAATTAATCCTCGCAGTAAGCCCACGACAGAGGAAAATATTCCAGGGAACGTTTGGAGGAGAGGTGCAGGCATTTCAGGGAAGCCCACATGACACGGGACACAAAGGAGCTGATTTCCAGCCCCGCAAGGCGCTGCACTCTCAGCATGAGCTGTCTTTCCTCCTGTCCCAGGGGTTTCTCTCTGTCAAATCAATTCCCCCAGATTTTTCTTACCTTCTTAGTTGTTGCGCTTAGGTATGGATAAGTATTTTTCAAAAGGCTTTTCTGAGGTCTTAATTAAGGACACTTGATTGAGATGTGCTTTGTTAGAGCACATTTAGCACATCTGCCCATGTGAACTCTGCTGGTCATGCTGCTGCCGAGCCCCGGACCCCTCCGGGCGGCTGGGAGCACGTACCCTGCAAAGTACAGATGTGATCCATGCGGGAGCCAAGGCTCCAGGAACACAGCCCCCACCCGACTTCCCACAAAGACTTTGTCAAGACGTCCCAGTGAGCCCTGCTCTTCATTAAGAGCTTCATCTCTGACAAACCAAGGATAACCTTTAGCAAAAACAAGCGACATTTGCTGCTTTACTAAAAGCTCAGAGGAGACTGGATTAAAATACCAAAGGAAAACTTTAATGTGCTACTCTGGTAATTTGCCTTGATGAGGAGATTTGATCTTTACCATGGCCTTGGAGACCTACTCTGTGCTAGAATGTTGCAACAAAGGCAGTTGCCAGAGTAGAGGGGGCAAGGGGAGCCAGGAGTGCCAAAGGGCGCTCTGTCATTCCATCCAGCAGCTTCCCAAGGCTTCTTACAGCAAACAAGCACTGGAGCTGGGCATTTTTTCATCTCTGTTTATGACTAAGAAGTCTCCCAGGGAATTGTGTGCCTCAACCTCTTCCAGCCTGAATCTTCCCGCTGTGGTTGCAGGACCACATTACAGCCGCTGCTGACCTGGGCTGAGCTGATGCCTCAGGTTTTAGCTTTTATATTTTTCGTATTCTGTACTGCTTTAGTGTGTAGTTCTGAGCTTCCTCTCTTCACAGAGCAGCTAGACAAAACAACTCCTTCCCTAGCTTGGGACCAGGGACAATGACCCAAATCTCAGGCCCAAGAGCACAAACAATGTGGGCTGAAGAGAAAAAAACAAGAAGGATGGGACTTCCATAACCTAAAGCTGGAACTGGACAATTAACTTCAATATGCTAATGGACCAGAACTTACAAAGTGAGAGACCTCATGACCAGTCATCCATTTTTGTGACCATTTTGGGTTCACCTGCAGTGTAGCCCTGGCTGGGCTCTTGTGCTGCCCAAGGCGGATCTATTGAGGCCTTTCAATAAATCCCTGCTTTAGCTCTGTCTAGCCTCTGTTCTAGGTCAGCCTTCACAAGGCATCAGAGGAGCCCCCCACATCCCACGGAGGGGCTGTTTTTCTTTAATGGCACAACTTCTGGCAGTCTTCAACACCTCCTGACAGCTTAAAACCTTATCTGCTCACTATCTGACCACACCCAGTGAGTGATCTCAAGATGAAGCAGATAGAAAACAAGTGCTTTGTGCCTCAAATCCATGCACTGTCTTTTGACCCTATTTTTTCTGAACAACTTCAGGGATTTAGAGCCTGACACGACACTGGACCTTCTTTACAGGTATGCTTTAGACAATACAAAGAATGTGCAACAAAAACATGCTCTACCAGGCCCAAAATACTGCATGCCACTTCAGAGAGAGAGACTGATTCATAGTACAAATACTCCAAGGAACTAGACTTCTTAAACCCCTGAGTTGACAGAGCCCCTGAGCCAGCTTTTTTTTCCACAAACTACAGATTTCACATTTTTTAAAAATTTCAGGATCATTGTTACCAGCTTTTTGCTGTTACCAGAGATGAGATGTGTCTGCCCTGTTCTCCTCCACAGGTCACTGACCTGGCCCTGAGCAGCATCCCAGCCTTTGGCACTCAACTCCTGGCCAAGAAATGGTACCTGAGAATTTCATTCTCAGGAATCCAGGGCTGGATGTCAGCAGCTCTCTGAACACGAATGGAGGCTGTTCCCCAGGGAAGAGAACACACCAACGTGCACTCAGAGCCAAGACGCTGATCCTCATCTAGCCCAGCAGTTCCCAACAGTGCAAAGCACAGAGGTACAGAGCAGGACGTAAATGGGAGTCAGGCCTTGGCATTTCTGGTTTCCTCTGGCATTTCAAAAAGGACGCGTGTGACAGTTTACAAATATGTAGAGGAAATGGCTGTGTAATTTCATTATTGATTCATTTGGGGGATGGCAACCATACAGTGCCCTGAGGTTACACCACACTGGATGCAGCGCTGATCCATCTGAAAATGCCAGAAGTTCCTGAAACACTGCCTTCATCATCAGTGCATGTTAATCTGGGCAGAAATGGAGAGGGCAGGGTGCCTCTGGAAACATTTCTGACCCTTATATCTGAAAAACATAGGCATGTTTTTGAGAATAGAAAAAAAAAAAAAAAAAAAAAAAAGAGAGAGGAACACAATTAAAACCTCTGCACAAACTGTGACTCATAGCCACCACTCTTGCTCACCATACCAGAAACTTAGTAAAGCTGGCTTGTTTTTAAAGTTGATCTGTTTTTTGGTTTGGTTGGTTTCTGAGGGTTTTTTTAAAGGTAGACCTTAGAAATCCAAGATCACAAGGTATCAGACTCTCTGCAGCAGCTCTTGGCAGCCCATCCTGAGAGCAGCTTTACCACTTTGAGTTTAACAATGCCATTTCACTTAATTTGAAGTTGTACCAGTTCTACCTATGTTAACCTTGGTGTCAGCCAGGACACATTAACACAGTTTGAGTTTGCAGCACATTTAAAGAAGAGAGTTTGTAATTGGGAATTCAACCCCAAATCATAGCATCTAACTGCTTTTCTAGGTTTTAAGGGATGGGGAGAAGATCATCCCTGAACAAGAAAGCTCCAAAAAGTAGTGGGAATGTATAGTGTGTTTCTGCTTTCATTTTAGCCAGAATTGCTCCTTTTCACCTCAGTCCTGTTTCAATCCCAGTATTTCTGTGCACAGGTGGTTTTTACAGTCTATTCTTTGTACACAGTGATGGAATGAAGTGATGAGATATGATTTTTATTTAAGTGTTTTACCAGAAATAGCTCAAACCCACAGTCAAAAAAATGTCCTCTAGTGTAAGATTACACCTTTCCCAGACAAATTTTCATACATAAAACCTAACTGCACTTTGGAACAACTTCTAGTCACTGTCCCTGCAGAAGAAGGAGTTGCTATCCAGTTTAGCTTCCACATGAGAGACCTTTTAATAAAGAAGTCTTTAGTGCCTTTTATTGTAAATTGTGCTACTGCCAGATGTGATATGGGCTGGACTCCAAAAGCAAACTACCTGGAAAGCACCTCACTGTAAGTCAGAGAGCCTTGTGAAAATCCCAGAGACCTCAGAGGAATGGAAAATTCACTCTGTCACAAACCTCCTTCGGAGGAGTTTCCCCTGTTCCATTCAAAGGCAGCTTGTCCACGAGCAGGGCTCAGCTTTGGGGAGTTTTCCCCATGTAAAGGAGAACCAGTAGCAAAGGATCTCTCCTGGATTAAGAACCAGAAAGCTAATGGAGACTACTAAGGATAACAGGGACCTGCTGGGTTCACAAACACGCAAAGCATTGTGGAGATGCACAACAGGCAGCTGCAAAGCAGGTGTATAGAAAGGTGAAAAATATTGACATACTGTTCATTTTTCTATTTTCATGGTTTATAATCCCTTTGTTCAACATACAAGGCTAAAGAGGAGGAATTATGCCTTAAAATAACACTGAAATACGCTGGTAATCAGGTATCTACAGTCTACCCAGTAGGCCTCTGGGAAGGCACCATGTCTCCCTCCAGGAGGTGGAACACGAGCGCACTCCCAAAGACAAGCTCATCAACCTACTGAAACATCTCTCTTCACCCTGTTAAAGTGACACCAGAGCAGCAAAATTACCAGCTTCTTTTGGAATTACCAAAATTCAAGCTTCCTGCTCCTCTGCAATCCCTCATTCTGGAATTACCAAAGATGAACCTGCCTCATTTCTATCCAAGCTATTTCAGTATCATTTTTGACTTGCAAGACATCCAAAATCAGAGGCACAATATACCATCATCCTTGCCCTGTGGATAGGGAATGCCCCAGGAAATCATAGTTTGCAGTAGCTTGAATAGGGCACACCAATGCCAGTCCAATTGCAAGGGAGAACGAGGTGAAGGAACCCCATTTGTACTTTAATTCTCTGATAAATGTATTTTTCCTTGTAGTTTTGTCCTTTTTGATTTGAATAGGAAGGAAAAAGGCCATGTGAACGTGGAGGGCACAGGACAGAGACTGGACAGAAATCCTGCCAATTAAACTTGCCTGCAGAACTGCTGTGCAGGGCCAAAAGTAAAGAACAATGCATGCATTAGCTATGATGTAATTTTGGTTTGGCAGCAGATTAAAAAAAAAATTCCTAAACGCAAAGTAAGAGGATGTGAGAGACAGAATTCTATGTCTAAGTGAACAGTTTTGGTTAAAATTGTATAGGAAGGTTCTAAAGCATTCTTGAAAATGCTTTGGTAATTTGTGTGCGTGTTATTTGTGGAAATTATCTGGGTTTCAAAACAAGCTGAAAAAGGCATGTCTAGCTGACTTGGTGTTCTGTGCCTCAGTGAAGAAAAAAGAATCCCAGCTTGTACTGGTGGAAAAGTTCCTCCATTATGTTTGATAAGGATCAGGTTTTCTTCTAAAGGCTCTCTCAATCTAACTAGCATAATAAAATTACAAATGTTTGCTTCAAATTATTTGAAATTATGTTTCTCTGCTATTTTCTGTCCTTCCCAGGGGCTACAGAAGCACGGAAATGCAGTTCATCTGTAACTCCCAGCTGAGCCTGTCAATTGTCTTTGCACATTTTACGAAGTTGTAAGACCCAAAAAAGGAATTAATTGTTTTATTACTATTACCCATAAAAAGAAATACCCCTCCTTCTATAATTCACTGCAGCAGAGCTCTGCTTTTGCATAGCATCTGCAGGCTATTAGTTTTGCAACTGCAATCTGTAATTGCAAAAACATGTAATTTAGATAGGGCATGTGAATCCAGTCCCATAAAATCAAAAAAGGATATAATCCAGATTCTTTCCTTCTCTCACAAAACATTAACTGAAAGTTTCTATACTTGTCAGCATGACCTCAGGTCTTCTACAGTGTAGAAGACAAATCCTGGATTCCCAGAATTGCTGCTCTGCTGGAGACTGCCCCAAAAAGCACACAGAACCCCAGCTATAGAGGAGAATGCTCCTATCAGCAAACACGGTTTTTCTGCTCTTCTGCCTTTTGCAGCCCAGCCACACAAGCACAGAGGTAGCCAGTGCACAAAAATGGTGCAGTTCCATGGGCACACTCCTTAGAGGGGAGTGTGATCTCTTCAGATCCCATTCCCATGAAACAGAAGCTGCATGGCTAAAAAGAAATTGATGCCAGGCTTTCTCCAAATGCTGGCTCAACGTAACACTGCTAATCCATTCGCTAATACAGCTGTCCTCTGCTTTCTCTTCCAGCTGACTTCAAAGGACAGTGAAATACTACAACACTTTGATCTCACTTTGTGGTGAGATCATCCTGAGAGCTCCTCAGAGCCCACTTGACAATGCCACAGCCAACTCACTGTCAGCAACAGCCTTCCTCCACACAGGAGGCTGGACCAGAGGGCTCTTCTAAGCAGCATTTCCAGGATCCATAAGGACCTGGGCTCAAATTTTCAAGTCTGTCAAGATCATACTTCTACCTTGCCTTTTCCCTGACTTGCTGACCCCTCATGAAAAGACTGTATGAGAAAGATTTTGATAGTAATCATGGTTACAAAGATATCAAAGACAGCAATCAGGGTTAAATACACATGAGAAAATATTCAGGAATAGCTACACAAGCCCAGGACAGGTCACAGAGCCTGTGACTGAAGGCTCTTCTGGCAGAACAATTTCAAGGAAGGAGAAAGGATGCTTTCTTACAGTGAAAAATGCCCACACATGCAGGCAGCTGGGGATTCAAGAGAACTTTAAAATGCTAATCAGAAACAACTGCTAAGTAGAGTCAAGACTTCAATTTTTTCTAAATCAAGGCAATTAATTTGATCACAGTGTGTTCAGTCCTACACACATATGGCACAAGAGCCAGCTCTAATCTGAAATTACTGTCTTCCTGCCTTCTGCAAAACCAGAAAGAATTTAAACCTCCCATTCAAGCTCCACGTTATGCAAGACAGCTGCAAGCCAAGAAGCAGAGCACCTGCAGTTGTCAATGCAGCAGACTCAGCATCTCAGACAGCTCAGCTAAGGAAGCTGAGACAGTCAGAATTTGGACACAAGATGCAGGATTCAGTCTGAAGGGCAACTTTTATTGAGTGGATCCAAACACATTCCCATGCAAAGAAAAATTATATATATTACTGGTATATATAGGTGAATATACAGTTAAAGCTTCAGATAAAAATACTACTAGATTGCAAAACTTCATTTTACAGAAGCTGTTAATTATTCTAAAAAGTGTGCACAATAGGCACATTTGGCACAACAGGACCCAACTGCTCATTAGCCCAAAATCTGAGCACACACAGATGCATTCTTGAGTCGAACACCTGGGATTTACCTTAAAATATGTTCTACTGTCTTCAGAGAGAGCACACATGTCCTTTGCAGCCATGATATCAGGTACTGGATTCAGATCTGGTTTGAGGGAACTAAATGACAACTGCAGCTTACATCCCACAAGCCATTGTGTCTTTCTCCCTTTCCTGATCCATCCACTGATCTGTGATTGTTGTCAACTTGCTGGAAATATATTCATTGGGAGGGGTAAACAAATTGAAAGCAAGGCTAATGACAAGAGAGAACAAAATAAGTCTAAATTAAACTCAGATCAAACCCACTGGGAGCCAAACTCAGGGTGCTGAGTCCCTGCTGGGACAGCCCCAGCTTGCTGCTGATTGCTCTTGAGTGCCTGTCCTGGCTTCAACTAGGAGAGACTTATTTTTCTTCTTAGCAGCTGGCACAGTGCTTGTTTTAAATTTATGTTGGTAACGCACCAATTTTTTGGCTGTTGCTGAGTTTACCCCAAATCAAGGACTTCTGGCTCTCTCATGCTCTGCCAGTGAGCAGGTGCACTTCTGGGAGCCCGGACAGCTGACCCAAACTTTGTCCAAACTGGACAAAGGCATATCCCATACCATGCAATGCTGTGTGCAGTACACAAACTGGGGAGAACTGGCCAGGATTGCTTCTTGGGACAGGCTGGGCATCAGTCAGCAGGTGGTGAGCAACCTGTGCATCATTTGCTCCTCTCCTCTCTCCCCTTTTCATTTTAAATTATAATTATTACCATTTTAAATTATAATCATTACTTTTATAATAATATTTATTTTATTTTAATTATTAAACTGTTTTTATTTTACAAGGTGTACTTTTTTTTTTCTCCAGTTCTCCTCCCCACTGGTGGGGAGACAGGGCATGAACAAGTGGCTGCATGGTTCTTATTTACTGGATGGGGTTAACCCATGGTACTGCCCAAGAGCAGACAGTGGTAGCTTGATTCACATCTGCAGCCAGAGAGATGCTGCTTCTGACAGCACAGCAGATGTACAGGAAATTAGCAACAAATCTTTCCTAATTGTGGAAGTTGCATCAATTACACAGAAATACATCAGAGGACTGGAAAGTCTGGGTTAGAAGTGCTTGTTGTCCCTCAAATCCTTGGAAAAAGCAACTGATCATGAGTTAAATTTCTGGGGATCTCCTCCTCCCCCCATCCTTTAGCCTCATATGCTCAGGGTACCTGAATCTCACTCTAAACCTCTATGAAGTTAACTCCAGTGAGATAGAGGTAATCACCTCCCAAGCAGCAGCAAGAAATTATGTTTTAGGTCACCATGATGATGGTCACAGGCAGAAAGCTGTTTTATAAACAGAGGCAGTACTTTTACTGAACTGCCTGGTTTCATTTGCATAGTCAGTACCTGCTGGGTAAAGCGGCTTTGGAAGCACCTTTCTATGGAACCTAAAGAATTGGGTCCTCTGATTTCACTGCTGAAAGTGGTTTCTCCTTCCTTGCAAATCATGCCAAAGCTAAATAAAATAATATCTTTTTAGAAATATAATCACCCACAATGCAAATGCCACTGCCAAACCCCCAAGAACAGAGCAACACGGGACTTATTAAGGAAAGAAACACACACAGTTAACACAGAAACAAACACTCTTCTCAGTCACCAGTCGGTTGCATTTTTGCCTGAACCCCTCAGCTTTACCCAGAGCTCTGCAATGACTTCAGCTCAGAGCTGGGTGGGTCTCTGCACATCCTGGCAGCAGGGACAGGCAGAGTTCCTGGGCTGCCACGGTTGGACAGTGGTCTGGCACACTCAGGCCATGGCTGGGGCTCCAAAGCCAAGCTGCCTTCTGTTTCCCTCAAAATGCTGGTGCACAGACAACAAGGTTTTATTTAATATCAGGATGCAGTGGGCTGAATCCAAATTTGATGGCAGCATTTTAGGCTGTGCAATGTGTATTACATTACAGCTGCTTGTTGGAAAGATGTTTCTCATTCTGCAGATCCCAGGCCATCTGTATGGCTAAGGATTCATCAACTATTAATAGCTTCTTCTAATTAAAGAGATACTTAATATAATAATGTTAAAGAAGTTATTGCTTCTGTCAGTAATAATCTCAGTTAAGACAGTATGAAGATGAAGCTCCCTTTCTTTTTTTTGCCCATTGGTTTGTATTTAGCCCAGCCCAATGAGCTTCCTTCTTTTCACATTTGTGTTTCACTTCTAGGTTTCACTTCTAAATCTCAATTCTGAGTCCAGACTTTTTGCCAAAAGTCTGCTCTGTTTGAATTTCTAGTCTTGCTGAGGAAGGCATAAATCAGTTTTTAGAAACAGAGATCATTTTATAAGTGAAAAAGGACTATAAAAAAAAAATCAGCATTTTCCCCTAAAAAGAACCCCTCAAACCAAAACAAGAAAACAATCTGATGGAAAATAGTCTTAAAAGCATGTATAAGGTACATGGCTAACTCATATTGGGAAGCAAAAAGGATGCCTGACATTGAGGATTCTTTGTTAATCATCCCCCAGCTACCTGAAGTGCCTTCAAAATGGCTGGGAATAGTCTGAGCAATCTGATCCCCGTGACCACCTAAAACAGGAGGGTCCCTTCTCCTTCCCTGCCAGCCTCTGGCAATTGTCAGACTCTCCTGAAAGTGCCCTGAACTCCTCAGGCTGTTTTCCCACCAAGATAATAAAATAAAATGGCCCAAAGAGAGACCTGAACTCACAGCCAAGGAACTGGCATGGACAACAGGAACCCTCCTTTCTGGTGCTGATAAACCATGTGAATGATTCACTGGTCTTTTACCCTTAGAAAGTCCTGGGATCTGCTCATGTAGCTAGGGAAGAAAAGAAATCATCCAGTTTTGAACAGTGTGAGAATACTACAGTGCTGTACAAACCACCTGCACTTATCCATTGCACAGCTGGTAGAAAACAGCAGTTTCCACAAAAAAGCTTTCTTGTATGACAATAGTTTAATTGGATTCTGCTCTGAAGCCTGAGAATAGATAAAAGAGATGTAAACTGGTGCATCAGCATCAGACTCCTTGTCCATCTCCTGACTGCATGTGAGTAACTGCTTGTCTGCCACAGCAATGGAATTAGCAAGATCACAGGCACCAGATTAGATAAAAGAGAGGGAAAGGTCAGCTTTGGGAAGATAAAAACGTGGAGATGCTTGCTTGCACGCCACTCAGAAGACATCAGGCTATCTCTTTCAGGCTGGGCCTGTCTCTCTTCCTGCAGAGTAATATGTTTTCTTCTATCACTACTTGCCAGCTCTCCACCACATTAGAACATAATAGCTCAAGCAAATAAAAGCCTTTCATCTCCCCACTCAGGGTGAGATTAATTTTTTCCAGCTTTAGCTGTCTCACAGAGATGTCTGGGCTCCTTTTAAAACCTAGAGAAGGAAAGGCACCTCTAGAAGGAAATCCAGTCCATGCAATGGTAGGTGTTTGGGATAGGTGGGAAGAGAGAAGAGCTTTTGAGAAGAGCTTTTCTGCCTCCATTTAGCAGAGAAGGAGCCTTGAGTGGTGCTTGAGAATTTGTGGTGCCTGACAGTTCATAAAGTAGCAACAGCAATCTGTGAAATTATTTAAGAAAGAAAGCCAGATGCAAAGAAATTAAGGAAGAAAAACAGAAGTATGAAAGGAACACTGCAAATTAAGCAAAACTTTTATCAGTGCACCTCTCACTTGACATGTGCCAGCAGCATCTAGAACTACAGTAAAGGCTTTTGCCTTCAACTGTTCTAATTAGGTACATTTTGCTAGTGGAAGAAGAAGTCTTGAGTTAATTTCCACATTTTCTGCAAACATCCTGCAAAGTATGATGCAATCATATCAGAGAACCACAGAAGCTCTGTTTTCATAAATGTGGGCCTTAAAAATGAAATGCCCCATTGACAACATTTCACCAAGCCACTGGAGTTTCCAGCTTTTTTATTTCAAAATATAGGAGACTTTCAGGTCAAAGAAATCTCTACCAGAATTCTAATCACAGAATAAAGATGTGAGGAATGATGCCTGAAAGGTTTTAGATGAATACAGACATCAGTGTCCTCTTAGACACTGAGGGTACAAATACTATGGCAAAATAATTGATTTCACTACATGGATAGCATCGATTGCATGGGCACTTTTATAACCACCTAAATTATGCTTCCATATGAACCCTCCTCTCTTTTCTTACTACTGTACTGGCTTTAATTCTACACAAAACAACTGAACATCTTGGACTCATCATGACTTCTGCAAAACATCAGAGGTACTGAGCACCCTGAAGGCACCAATGCAAATCTTTTCTTCAGCTTGCCATTAACCAGTTTAGTATGTGTAGTCACTACTCTCTTCATTACCTAAACTCATCAACAAAAAAACCTTATCAGGCTCTTAATGTGCAGGTCTACAGCCCAGCAAGAGCCTGAGGGTACTTCCTGCTGCTGGATGTGCTCCCTCTCACTTCCATTCCCTCCTGCCCTCTGAACCTCTTGTGGCTCTGCAGAGCTACGCCTGACGCACACCAAGGCAATGTGAACTACAGGCAGTCCCCAGAGTGCAGATCATTTCCCCCCGTCCCTCTGATCCCACACAGATGTGTTTGTAAGCACACCAAGAGCACACACAGCCCTGTAACAACTGCACATAACATCACTGGGAGGGAAACCCAGAGCAGGAGCAGAGTAACACATCCTCTGATGGGCCAGATTCAACACTATAATTTCCTAGTTCAAACCCAGGCACTTGCACCAAGGCTTTGTCAGGACATTTTCAATCCAAAAAAGCACTGCAAGCAGCTGGAGGTGATTTGTAACAGAACTGGACAGAAGGTGCCACAGCTGAGGTACAGGTTTTTGTCTTTCAGTGCACACTAGTCTTGTTCTAAGACGCCTGCTTCCTAGGAGAATTAAGGTACTGGAAGTGACTTTTATAAGCAAACAGGTAAATTCTCAAGTCAACCATCAAGATTTGGAGAGACTAAGTCATAAAGGTATCAACTTTGATTCACGTGAAGGGGTTCTACTCTGCTGGACACTGCTGGTTAGAACTGCCAGGAGAGCAGAGGAGGGATGGAGTGCTGTAGGGAATTAAATGGTCATTATTCAAGAACTTAGAGGACTGTCAAGTTCTTCTCTCTGGCCTATCCTGCACTCTTTACAGGCACATGTGTGCATGACAATGAGACTAAGGGACAGACATGCTTTTTACAAGCACTTCTTACATCCCTTTGACAAGTGCCATGCTGTGGGCAATATCCTCCTCCTGCACTGCCATACCAAGCCAACACCAACCAACTCTACCCTGAAATGGATACACCTTGTCACAACACTGCCATTCACCCAGCTGGCTTCACACCCTTTTTTCAGCATTTGTAGTACCACACCTGTGTTCAGCCTTAACCTAAAGTTTCCTTCTGGTTGTGTAAATGTGGTTCTTTACACTTTCTTTTATTCTCCTAGAGCTGCAATTACCTGATTTTGCTAAAATTTTACACCAAGCAAACTGCTGCATCTGTTGCTTTTCTAAAAATGACAGCATGTTTATGTCTAGTTTCATTTTTGTACACGTTTTGCTATGTTGGCACTTCGGAAACTGAGTGGGAAGAAGAAAGAAGGAAAGGAAACTTCATGCCTGGATTCTATGCAGCACCTCTGCTGCCTGCTGGAGAGTTAAGGCTTACAGCTGGTTAGCAAATGCCAAACATATGGACCAGCAAAAGGAAAGAGAAACCCAGAGTGTTATTTCCTTTATGTTAAGGAGATGCCCTTCTGGAGATGCTGGTCCCAGATCACCTGAGACAGCAGATTGGTTTCTTTTCAGCCACCTTTTCCAGGAATCACCTGCCCACTGATTACCTGCGGAGTTCCTGATGAAAAACTGCAGGTCTAGTGCTCAGGACTGTTCTTAGAGAGAAGAGCTCCATGCTGATTTCCTAGAAAGGAGATTAAACAAGGGCTTCCGAGATGCTAACAAGTGACTCAACCTAAGAATCTCCATGCTGAGGAACAGCTTGGAAATGTGCACTCCTAGAGTCTCAGAGGAGAGCATTGTTTAACACACAGGAGCCTGGCAGGACTCAGATCCTGAGAGGAAGGCCTGTACACCTCCCCACACAGCACAACTTCTCTGAGCACAGCTCAGACCACTTTCTTCATACTGGATATAACCCTCTTTGAGACAGCTGACACTTTCAGCCTTGTTTTGGATAGTCACGAAACCAAGGAACAATAACAATCACTTGTGCAATACTTGGTGGCCCTTTGCCAAGCAGCTCCAAGGGCAGTGGCCCATGGCATTTAGCAGGCAGGCCACTCCTCCACAGCAGCCTCATGCTGCAACACACTGCTCGAGCTGTGCACATGTGCCTCCTGCACAGCTTTGCTTTCTCTCCATGAAAAACACTTTCAAGTGCCAGAATTATTCACAGGCACATTTTAACGTTTGCAATCAAAACACAAAGAGGATTTCCTGAAGAGTGGTTTCCAGTGTGAAGGATCTCTTAGATTACCCCACGGCATTCTGAATTCTTAGTCACTAACTCAAAGCTTGACAGTCTCTATCAAATGTGCTGGCAAAACTGGAGTTTATCCAACTGCAGGGTGAGGAGCAAGTCGTGCCAGGCATGAGGCAAAACGATCTCTTCTCACATCCATCACCATTCCAGCAGATAGACCACAAACAACTAGGAGACTCAGAAGATGAAAACAAGTTTTATGTTCCATTTTCAAGCAGTTTCAAAGCCAGCTTAAAGATAAAAATGTACAGTGAATTCTACCACACTTCTTGTCCTAGGAGTGTCAGCTATTTAAAAATAAAACCTGGAAGCTGCAAGAGTTCTCTTTGGTCCAGTGGGATGTGATGATAATCTGCACACACTCATAGCAGCACCTGGGCTCTGACTTAATAAAATAAGCTTTGTGTGCTGTCCAGCTAAAAATCTGGCAAAAGGATTAATTCCAACTGGAAGCAAATAACTTCATCTGACCAGAATTAACTCTAAATGTGTGCCTAATATTTTAAATAATGGTCTCAAATGTAATACCATAATGATTAATATTTGCTAAAAGGTAGGACACTAATGAAACCAAACCCATCTCTATTATGCATGCTTTACTTTTATACAGACCCTAGAGTGCCAGATATAAAAAAAGAAAATGAACAGAAAAATATCACTAGCCCAAAGACGCGGAAGTGTGAATTCAACTAAGAAAGCAAGCATGGGCACTTTAAAGTGCTCTCTGCATGTGCTGTCATTCAAGGCAACAAAGTATCAAGAAGGCAATTTTTCCCAACAGTTCATTCCTACCAGATTCAAGTCAGTGTCTTACTGGCTACTGCAGTTCCACAGGTGAAGGTATAAATTATGTCTCTGTACAGTTAGGGCCCAGTCAGCATCGATCCCATAATTAAATACTGCTACAGATCATAAGCAAGAGCCCATCATTTCCTTCTGGGGAACTGTTCAGAATAATTTGAGTAAAATTTTCTTCAATGAATACCACACTATCACTAAAGAAAGACATACTATTATCTGGCATAAGTATTATTAATGCTTTATTGAACTTGGGTTATTTCCTGAAGGAAGAAAACTGTTTCAGAGCTCCATATTTTCACCACCTGCTGTGACTGAACACTAATTAATTGTCTGTGGATAAACTTGTGCTCCTGCTCACTTTGGTAGCAATTGTCTGTTCTGTACTCTTATTAGTGCTGTTCTGTACTCTCATTAAGTGAGATACTGCTATCATTCCTTTACTGAGACAATTCCCACTGTATAATCACATCTTCCTCCCACGCTTCCCAATTATACTTCTCTAGCCAATGTCCACACCAATTTAATAAGCAGGTCTTTTACAGAGGTTTTCCAAACCCAACAATCTTCCTTTCCTTCTTGCCCACAGCTCTTTGCCTCTCAAGCATGCAGCACATTTTAAATACATGTATGCTATTATTGGTCACGTCTCCCTGCAACCGCTTTGGGTTCCGGAGACATTTCTTGCAGCATGTTTTATTTTCACAATAATTATCTGCAGTGTATGTTGTCCTTCCAAATACTAGTTTAAAAATAACAAAGTATTAGTTAGATCTGGGACCTGTAAAGAAATTTAGTGATGGCATCAATATGATTCATGAAGTTCCAACTACCATGGAGAAGACAAACTAATCAAGACTATACACACAAAATCCAACAGGAGCTTTTGCTTCATGCCAGACATATTCGAGTTGACTTTCCTGCCTCTGCTTATACATCTGTCCTCAACACCACATCAATTCTTGACTTTATTTGGAGGACAGTGGGCTTCAAAGGGACCCAAGGAGATAAAAATCAGAGCAACTAAGACTTTGCTTCCAAAATGCCTTGGAATAGATTCCCAAATAGGAGCAGCTCTCCAAGCAGGAGCGAAGAACAGAACAAAGGAAACAAAACCCCACTTGCTGGAACAGGCATTACTTCCCTACTCAGAAACAGCATTCTGCAATGCTGCTCGGGTCCCTCCTACCCCCTCTTTGCACCTGGCTGAGCCAGGAGGCTGCAGGAGATGCTGCACTGCAGCTGCCACTCATGGCTGCTCCTCTCTGGCTTCCACCCCCACACATCTGGGATGTCCCACTGCCTGCTCCTTCTCCCCCTCCTCTCAGGCTGATTCCCCACAGCACACACACAGCCTTTGCTGCTTCGCCCCGCAAAGGATGTCCTCAGTGACAAATGATGACACAGTCAGGTTTTCTAGAAAATAGGAGAATGTGTTGACAGAAAGACTTTTTAAAGAACTGCTGGCCTTTAGTTGCAAACCTAAATGAACTTCTTTTGAGTGTCCTTTTACCTAACTTGCAGCTGGACTCCATTTTAGATTATTAGATTTCTCTCTGGAGGTTTTTAGACTAAGCTCTAAGATGCTACCAAAAGCAACATCTCCCCCAGCTGAATAACAGAAAGAGCACAGAGAAACCTTCTCCCCACCACCTCTCCATCCCTTTGAAAGTCGCCTCTACCTCCTCCCCACCTACCTGAAATATTCTGTATCAGAAAGGAAGACAGTTCAAGAAACACCAGAAAGAAAGCTTGCTTCATTGTTTTCATATGGACACCAGGGATTTGGAAGGAGAAAATTCCCTGACACAGAAAGAATCCTAAGTCTGGCCAGAAAAGATGGAATTTGTAACAAAGAATACAACAGGGCTAGACTTAATTTTCACTATCGACACTTAGATGGAAACAGGAGGTTTTCATAATGGATTTTCAAATCTGAAAGTCAAATACAGCTGTAGTTTGACAGAGGCTGACTCACTGAATTTCAGGGCGTACTGAAGCACAATCACACATACTGTTTGCTTCCTCAAATTCTCCCAGAGAGGCAAGAATCAGCTTCACAGAGAAGACAGGCTAAAGTGTGACCTCTGCTTTGAAAAGAACAGACAATTTTATCATGGATACTATGCCCTAAGCCTCAGTTTTTTTACCATATATTATTCTCAGCATATTTATAAAATATAGGACAAGATCTAAAAATCCTTCAGTTCTGGGATAAAGTAACCTTTTTCCTCTGAACAGCTACTAAGGCTCCACAGGAAAAAGAGCAGTTTGTAAAATCTTTCAAAAATCTGCATGTTAACTGACAGCAGTTGCAAATCCACAGAACTCAAACATACAGAATGGCTGCTCTGTCTTTAGGGGCAGCAGGACTATGTGGGTCTAACCAATTCATCTGAATGAAACACCAAATTACACATCCCAGTCTGCAGAAATCAGCAAAAAAAGTCAACAGCAGAAAACTCCATGCTCCGTAAAAACCACCCATGGTCAAGTGCAACAAAGTAGGAGGAAAATATATGCTAGGACTGAATTTCTGGCTGTGAAACATCATCTGAAGCCAACAACTTCTAAAGCAGTTTTCCCTGCAGGATGTCAATGGCATCAGGAGTACAGTGAATTGGAACCTGCCTCATGCTCTCCGATACATTCAAATTATTGTTGCCAGCAGTGTGTGCAGAACAGCAAACTGCTGCTGCACAAGCATGTCAAAGCCAGGCTTTATAATATTTTGCTTTCTGAAAGTGACAGATTATCCCAAATACAATTATATAATCTCAAATACAATTAGCACAGCACAGGCTTATTACCAACAGAAGCACATCACAACCTAGACATTTTTATTCCTAGCAAGCAAAGAAAGAAAAAAATTTCTGATTGAAATTTGGCTTAATCATTTCAGCAAAAATTTGTTTGCAGAACTTGAAAAGCTGTTAACTGCTTACTGCAGATGTTTGCTTATAGGACCAGAAATTTACTTTCATAATAAGAGGTTTCCCTGAAGCTCTATGGCTTATGCCAACAAAGCAGAAATTTATAAAGCAAATTCCTGCTCTTACAGAAGCTGGTAAAGGCTTTGCCATTGATTCCCATAGGGCCAGCATCACTCTTGCTCTAAGAAACAGAAACCATTTAATATCTACTTTTTACTGCATTCTACTGTAAGATAGTCTATATGCACTGCAATAAATGCAAGTGGCAAACTTTGATATTAGGAGACATTTCGGCTTTGAAATAGAGAAAGTAGTGAGAGGAAATGCCAGAAGTCCTCTGAATTTCCCAAGTGAATTAAACTTTAAACTGTGTTTTCCTTAAGAACAGTAATTACATTCTTACCCTAAAAAATGTCACTGTCCTTAAATAAGCCCGCAGAGATGCCATCACTGAGTGAACCTTCCAGGATGGAGAAATTTACTGATAATCACTCCAAGTTGTGAGGACTCTGATCCTAACCACACAAGAGTGGAATGATCCGAAGAAGTATTTATAGGCCAAAGTAAATTGGATGGGATTTGTTTTCTCCAATGATTTACTTAATTACTTTTCAAATTAAGCTAGCTATTCAGGTAATTCTAGAAACAATTGCAAGGCCTGAGTACTCTGTGGCAAACCAGATGTGAGCTCTGATAGAGAGCTGTGTGGGTGCCAGGCTCACACAGAGGCAGCCAGGTGTCTCTTCACTGCTGACAAAGCACCTCAGATCCACCAGCAGGGGCTTTGTACCCACACTCCACTGGGCTTTTAGGACACATCAAGCAGACCTGTATCACAGACATTACAGAGCAGAAATCAAGGGGGTGGGCAGAGCAGCAGACTCTTCTTGTTTAAAATGACATTACAGATTCCCCTGATAATAGCAATAAATTAATTTCTTTAGACCCAGAGCAAAAGCCCGGCTTCTTCTATGGACTCAGCTGATCCAAATGCTACTTTATTTTCCTCTCTCCTCCTTAAAAAGGAAAAAAAAACCAAAAAAACATGTAAACTTCAACTGTAAATATGCGGACCTGCAAGCATTCCAAGACAAGGAGAGAAAATAAAATTGATTAGATCATGGGAATCTCAGTCCTACAGGTAGCAAGCATCACCAGAAGAACATGCAGTGTGCAAGAGCTTTGCTTCCCAACTCTGCACTTCCAGAAGTCTTCGCTGAGTCCTACCATGTAGGGGTAGCCCTAGCAAATCCCATTCTCTAGAAAATCCAAGGAACTCGGAGCACAACTCCTGCAGTGCAAGTGAGAACACACAAAAAATGTTCCATTTTATCACGTGCATCCAGGAGAAATGCTGGGGTTTGTGAGGCTACAGAGCAGGAAATGGGGACAGAGCATCCAGGGACATCAGGTGGAAGGGAGCTCCTGAGATCCACAGTCCTACTTTCCACTTGGAGCACTACAACCAGAACTACCCACTTCCTGCAACTTTTTAAGTACATGATTCTTGTTCTGTTTTTTATGTTACAGGGCTGTAACAGCTTATTAAGTATGTGGGAGTGTCTGCATGGCAAACAGTGAGAGAGGAGAACAAAACATTTCATCTCTAGGCCTTGGCTCCTCACTTGGACAAGCGCACGCAACACAAGTGAAGTGTGGGATAGGACTGGGGAGGAATCAGTCCCCTCACAGCTCCTAATCAGTAGGGAAAAGGGAGCTGTGGTCCAGAGAAAATGAAGTCAGTAATCCCCAGGAGGAGGTGAAAGGGCACTTCCTAGGCTGGGGCCCTGCTGATGGCACCCCTCTGGCTGTGCAGGAGTCCTTTCTTCTGCACTCACAAAAGAATCTAAGCAAGTCATTGAAAAGTGCCTCAGGGCAGAGCTGGCTGCTAGATCAGGTTTGCCCTGTTAAAACAATAAATGAGGTAATGCATGAAACTGCCTTCTATTTGAGGACACTTCATTCATAAAACAGAAATACCAAAAGTTTTGCAACCAAATAAACTTCACAGATGAGTTTAAAAGGCCCCTGCACCTCTCCCTGAAAGAGAGCAGAGCAAGCTGTAGGGATTCTGTGGCACAAGGCACACTGTTTCCAAGGACAGCTCTGCGACTTGAAATGAGAGCTGACAACTTCCAGGTCATTAACCCAACAGTGTAAACAGGACCTATGGACACATACATGCATTCAGGTGGGCTGGAGCAATGGCCCCAAGTGCAGAACTCTACAAACACTACCCAGCTTTGTGTTCAGAGTTTCCAGGAAAACTTTTATCCTCTGCTCCCTTCTCCTCATTCTCAGGATAATGTGGAGTCTGGTCCTGGCTGTATTTGTGTTGCTAGCTGAAAGAACAGCAGAACATGCCAAGTATTTAATAACAAAATTCCAGCCTTGTGACACAACCCAGTAATCCCAAGACTGGAAGCTAACCTCATATTTCTACTCAGCATAAAACATTAATACTAAGAAGAGCACTGCTATTTTTATTTTGCCTGACCCTTTTCTACAGACGTGCATCTTCACAAATTAAGAAATTTTCTGTGCACCTGGTGAAATAGGGCTGTATTACCTATGTACCTATGGCATCTATAGATTGGTAGCTATGACAACATAGGAACTGCTGAAACTAGCTGTACTGATCTGTGTGCTCTTAAACAGAGCTGGTTTTAGCTGGGTGAGCTGCTGTCGTGGCCACTACTGGTGCCCCACTACCTTGGGACCCCTCTAGGGATGCTCCTAGGAAACAAACGGAGCTTTGCAGGGTCCTGGGAGGATCGCAGCTGGGTGTGAAGATGCACAGAACAATTCTCATCTAATACCTCAACTGCAAAACAGCAGGGCAGGAGACTCAGCAAGGCCCAGGGTCAGTGAAACGTGCATTACAGACATATCTAATGACTTATCAAGACCTCTGCAAAAGAGAGGGAAGAAATTGCTCCAACTCCAGGCTGGTGTTTCAACCACTGTCTGCTTTGATCATTTCCATCACCAGATCCCAACCAGCTTCTCACTGCTGCAGCTGTCTTGGCTTCAACACCAGTCAGGTTTGCAGTGCAGAAAGTGCCTTTAGACACCTGAAATTCCATTTTATGACAGCTTTTACCATCACCAACTGTGCTGCAGATGTGAGGCTGTGCCTGACAAAGCTGCAGCACAAGCCTCTGCTGTATCTCAGCACAGATAGCAGACCTGCTCATCTGTGTCAATTTGGAAGTCACAAAACAGCAGAAAAATTGTTGCCCTGCACAGTCCTGTACAGCTGCAATATGTGACACATAAAACTGCAAATGCAAGAGTTATAGGGGAAGATAGAAACTGTACTGTGCTAACAATAATAATTTAAGCAGAGGATATATTTGTTCCTATACCCAGAAGCACAGAAGGTTTGTACCCTTATTAAGTAGCTCTAATGTGTGTTTAACCACATGTTCATGCAATTTTGGGCTGTCTTGCCCTGGCACTACAATGTTTCCTGCAACGTTCTTTCCATTCCCAATGTGATGGGCATGTTTTGCAAAGACCATGACCTGGCCATGTTACTTGTAAAGGACACAGAGAAGCATAATTTCAGAAGAAACAAATTTACCTTCAATCTTGACTAAATCATCTTTGGTATCTGTGCTAGAAACAGTCTTAGGCACCCGTGTAAAAGGCCAGTATCAGCCCCTGCTGCACTTACTCTGCGGAATGACACCACATAGAACGTATCTTCCCTTCGGTGAATTGCTTCAAAGAAGTCTTGATAGCTCCTTGGAGAGGCATAATACACTTGCAGCTCATTCCCTGAGTTCCTGCTGAAATAAAAGAAGGGCAAAGGTAATTATTTTAGACAAAACAGTTAATTTCAGTGAGACTTTGAAGACCTGCTTTTTGAAGGAACTGCAGCTCTTCATCCACTGAGAGAAGCTTGAGGAACACAGAACACAGGTGTAGACAATGAAACTACTCAGTACTTTCTGAAAGTTCAAGGTGCTTCAAAGGTCTTATTGTGGCAAAGTTTTCCATATTGGTTTTTGTTCATGCTTCTGAGGCCAGCAAAAACCTGTTTGCTAGCTCAACAGGAAAAAAAAGTTTCAACCAAAGTGTCTGAAAAATTGTGATGACTTCTGAAAATAAATTTAAAGATAAAATGTCATTCTGAAATAAAATATCAAACTATTTAGTAATGAAATAATTTTCTTTTACTGCTAAGAATCCAAACCACTGAAATTGAAAGAAGTACAAAGTTAAGCATAAGCAGAGCTTTTAATTTACTGTGAAATAATAAATTCACCTTCTTTCTCACCCACCTTTCTCTTCTTTTTTTTCTGCTGTGTCCTCTGGTCAACTCAAATTTTTTCCCCTGGTCAACTCCAAAGTTTGCTCTTGATTTCAATTTAGACAGAGGAGCAAAAATAAGATATTCACATAAATCTGGCTTATTTTTTCCATGGTTCTCATCTTACACATAAGAGACACAAGGAAAAGATGCTCTAAACCATCTGAAGCCAAAACACTGGCAAGTCCTACAATTATGGTACTTATCCACTGTTGATCTTGGAAAGGTGAGAAATTCCTAGCATATACTGCTATCATTTATACTTCCCCAGTCCCATTCCAAAAGAACTTATTTTAATCACACGGGAAAGCTGTACTCAGGGAAACCATTAGCTGGACCTCCAACCATTCTAATGTTCTTCTGTCTTTCTAATTTCCTACACTTTAATAGAACACTGTGTTTGTGGCAAGGACACTGCCTGGGCATCCCTCCCCTCCCAAGTGTCATGTGCTGACCCAGGTTTTGAACTAGGGAGGCTCATTTAGATTATTTTAGTACGTTTATAAAATATAACAAGGCACAAATCTATCATCAAGAGATTTTCTCAAGCAGCAGTAATAGCAGGCTGTCACCATCTTCTCTTCCACTGCTAACCGAGTCCTGTTGCAAGCAGAAGACTGCAGCTGCCAGGCCAGCTGCCTTTTCATAGGACTGGGGGGTAAGTCCTGGGGGATCAGGAGCAGGCAGCTCTACTCTACACATCCCTTCCTGCAGAACTATGCATCAGAGTAATCAGCTCTTGTCCTTCACAAACAGGAAACAAAGACGGGAGCTAATCTGAGCTTGATTACCCATCCACAAAAATATGCAGGTCCAGCAAGCCTCTCCTGAGATGGAGCACTGGAGCTGGGCTGTGATGAAAGGCACTACATCTGAGATGGAGCACTGGAGATGGCTGTGATGAAAGGCACCACATCTGAGATGGAGCACTGGAGATGGCTGTGATGAAAGGCACCACCACTGGACCTGGCTGTGATGAAAGGCACAGCGCTGCTCATACAACACATCCTGAGAACTGACATGGGGCACACAGAGTTGTGTGCTCACCCACACTCCATGAGACACAAGACCTGAAAACCAGCCAGAGGACAAAACTGCCCAAAGCACTTGGAAACGACAGGACCTTTCCAAAGCTCTCCTGGTCATGTAATACATTGAACATCAGTGATTCCAGGGGATTATTGTAGGTACACAGTTTGTGGTAACTGGGAATGGGGCTGTGGCCAAGCCTCATCCCTAATGCGCTCCAACTGTGAAAAGCAAGTGAACAGCATTGAAAGCAATAAGACATGGAGTGCCCAGGTGTACTGACCAATCACAGAAGGGAACAGAGGGCACACAGGTACAATGCGTGAACAATGAGGGGTATAAAGGGTTGAGCTAAAGAACAAGAGGGGCAGATGCTTGCAGCCTTCTGGAGTGATATGATGTCACTCTGTATGGGCAGACACCTGAAGCTTTCTGATGTGGTATGGTGTTACTCTAAGGGTTGAAGCTTTCTGAATCTGTACGATGATACTCTTGTGTATCATGGCTGCCTCAAATGCAGCATATGCTGTGGTGTATGCTGTGACACAGTACAAGGCAGGACATCCATTGCATCTGCTGATAACTGCGATGGACCGCTCCATCAAAGGAAGGCAGTAACTCCAGAACCAAAGCCAGGTGCAAAACTATCAGTTGTTTTAGTAACACCTTTGCATATTACAAGAAAGCACCCTATTAAATTGTGTATCCCAAACAACAGTGCTGAACCTGGCGATTTATTGGGAGATAAACAGAACTTTTGTTTTAAACTGTTTTAAAACTCTGAAGGACGCTGCATCACAGAGTGCTGGGACGTTGCACACAGGCTTGTTTTGGGAAGAAATGAGGCAGGACACAGTGCTTTACACATCAAGAACCACAATCTTAATAGTGCAAAACTTAGGAAAATAACTGGAGAGTCTTATTTTGATACCTCATTTTGAAGCCTTAAGAAACACTCTTACATAAGCCCTCAACAAAATCACCTCTGAAGAAAGCTACACAGACTATAAAGATATGAGGGGTGTTGATGATTTTCTTTGAAATCATCTTAAATTTATCTCCTCCACTGCTTTGACTTCCCTGAAATTCTTTTCAATCCTCAGCTTCCTGATGGAGATTACAATGGAGATGGAGACCATCCCTTCTAACAGAGGCATTCAGTAAACCTGAAGTTATGCCTACTTTGAGTAGGACGTTGGACTAGAGATCTCCAGAGGTCCTTTATAACCTAAACTACACTGTGATTCTATGATTTCATGGAGCACCTAATAGCTGGTGGCTCCAAGAGGAACTGGAAATCTGTTATATGTTCTTAGCAGTTCCAGGACAGTCTCAGCATGCAGCTGCCATGACTCACTGGTCCTGTTCATATAAACATCCTTAATCTGAGAAAAAAAACCAAAAAAATCTCACTTCCTTCGGAGCACAACAGATGCATGATGTTTCACACTTTTTCCAATAATCCAGATGATTTTTTCTTCAAGAGCAATGCAAACATGTATATTAAACTGCCTTATGGCACGAGGCTTGTTCATCAGTGCTCAGTTGAAACAGCTATCCTTCATCTGCCTGTAGAACTCAAAAAGCTTTTTCTTTTTTTTTTTTCTTGTAAGTCAAGATGTATCAAAATTTGACAGCCTGTTTTCCATAACATTTGCCTACAGCTTGCTCTTTTCCCCCAGGCTGATCCTGCTTTCAAAACAGCAATGCAAACAGAAAGGCCACAGCTGTCTTACTTCACACAGCACCATTTCAGATGGTGTTCTCACCAGAAGTCCCCTCCATACTCCATTCTGCTCTAACACTCCTCTTTGGCACTTCAAAGCAGACAGCCTCCAAAACAGTTTCACACAGAGATCAGGAGAGAGAAACTTTGTTTCCTAAATCTTTTCTGTCCAGTATTTCCTGTCACCAGGGAAGAGGGACGGGATAGTTATGAGGAGGGGTGGGCAGGGGACATCAGGAAACTATCCATTAACATGCTCCAATAATCACCAGAGAAAAGTCAGCAGATGGAGACAAAGAATGCAAATGAGATACAATGGTACTTTAAGTTCATCATAATAATTTGGTGCTAGCTCTAATAGCTCTACTCTTGAAGATAATGAGAGAAACCTTTCCCTTACCAGACTCATGGCTCTTTGAAACCGTCTTATAAAATAACGATGTTCTCAGAGTCCAAAGTCAGTTCCTCCTGTTTTTCCCTAAATATTTAAATCTGTTTAGAAAGGGATTCTGGAGAGCAAAGCAAGGATTTTCTTAAAATTCATAGCTAGAAAAAAAAATTCATAGCTTAGAGTGCAGCTGTGATACAGGGGTCGCTTCAAATGTAACATAAATAATTAGAAGCAGTTATTTGTTAAGAGACAGAATTAGACCAAGAAAGGTGGCTGTATGTGGCTTAAGAACAACCCTGAGAAGATGAAAATGGGCATTCTTTACCAACTGCTGGTGAAAAAGTAGAAAGCAGTAACAAAAGAGCTGTTCTGCCTTACCTGAGACTGGTGTCTGTGTAAGGCATGGCCATTAGCTGGGAATCTGCTTTGTCACTGAGGGAGCTCTGAAAAAGGGGAAAAAAGAAAAGATGACACAAAGTGAAACCAATAAGCAATTCCTTGGTTTGCCACTACATTAAATATAACACACAGAATGGGGGGCAGAGGTCAACCAGTGCTCTGCACCAGAAACGTGCATTTTTCCACTGAAACATGAGAAACTGAAGTGGTCATCAATCAAGCTGGAACAACAAAATCAGCAAGATTTTAATACAGCCAAATTTGAAGTCAACATTCAGAGACAAGAAAGGGAGCTTGGCACCATAGACAACATTTCTAAATATAGTACCATTCTGCTCTGGACACTGGTGAGAAGTATCTGAAGTTTAATACACAACACTTCTTCTCTAGAAAACTGCAGTCTTTCCCACACTGTAATGCTCAGTTCCTTTAAAGCTGTTACTATGTGGGTGCTGGAGAACCAACAAAGGGAAAGCTTACCACTCTCCCCTGGAGGGCCAACCCCTGAGCTACAACCCCTGTGGTAATGGAGAGTAAGAAAATTGCCCCCAGTGCCCTCTGTGACTGTATGCTGATTTCTTCTACCCCACTGGCCCTTCCCCCTTGCTCCACCCCAAGCCCTCATCCCACGGGCCCTGGTGTTCTGTCGCCCTCCCAGATCCCTATATAAACTCCTGCTTTCCCTGCCTCACTGGCTCTTTGTCCTTGCACTCCTTTGAGGAAGCAGCTCAATAAAGGCTCTCCTTCTGCATCACCTGGATCACAGAAGAGCTGAAATCACTCGGGGTGAGCACAAATGTGCCTGTGCCCCCCAGGTGTCTTTTTCAAGACACTTCTTCGGGAAGGTCACGGCACTCTGGACAACCTCCTGCTGCAACATTACTATGACTAATCAATTTAAACACTTTGAAAATTATTGTCTTAATTTTAGCCTCGATATAAGTATGCCATCTAGACAAAAGGGATTTTAAAAAATGGGAAATATGAGCACAAGTCTCATAATTATGTAGTTGTTAAAAAAAATCCTTCTAGCAAAATTTAAACAATAGAAATATTTCAACAAAACAAATCAGCTATCGCCCTTAACAGTGAGTCAGATGAATGTGCTATAGGTTGTATTTCTCTCCATTAAGCAATTGCTTGTCCTTACAGAGAAGCTGTAAAAAGGATAATGATTGATTTAATTTTAGAAAATGCTGAACATATTTTGATGGCTGCTAAAAAATTTCAAAACCCTGAATCCAAGAGCAGGAATGGAAGAACAAATCTGACAATGTAATAATCAACCAAACACAGCAATTTAAAACGGGATGTGTTGGCTGCCCTAATTACAGGCACGATGGCCACTTTTGTCTATGATGCCAAGTGCAAGCAAGTGAGGAAGAGCGTTCCATGGAATGATTTTTTGATCACACACCTGCGGGACTCGTGCTCGCTGCTGCTGGCTGTTGCTCAGCCGCCGGGACCGCGTGCGCTCCACCTCGTGCCTGTGCACCCATCCTCTCAGCTCGTGGGTCAGCCTAGGAAAGCACAGCATCAGCACAGACTGCAAACAACACTGGCACAACAGTTTAGAGTTGTACAACAGTTTAGCTGCTATACAGATGATGCCTTAGGATTTTAGCTTTTCTATTTTTCATATATTTGTAATCCTGCAGTTCTTTAGTGTATAGCTCTAAACTCCATATACAGTGCAAGCTACTGTCTTCACATTTTGGTCAGACACACCAATTCCTCTCTAGGCCTGGCAATAAAGGATCCTCACTGCCTCAGGCCCTGAGAAATGTAAACAAAAGTGAGTTGTGGGGGAGAAAACTTGGCGTAAATTACTTCATTACCTGAAGCTGTAATTGGAAGATTAACCCCCAATATGCAAATGGCCCAAACTTACAAATGGACCTGTCCTCCATTTTTGGGTGTAGCCCCTGGGTGGGCTTCGACTGCCCAAAGAGTACCTATTGAAGGCCTTCAATAAATATCTGCTTTCACTCTCTTCTCTAGCCTCTGTTCTAGGTAGCCACTACAAGGCATCATAGACACTGAAGATTACTATTATTTCACCTTATGGTAACTTATTTTTAATACCACAGGAAGAAAATACAATTTTAGATTTATCTATAAAGTATTAGATTCATGGGTGTTCCCACATAAAATAGATACAGTCCTTTCTTTTGCCCAACAAACAGTAATTTTGAAATTAGTGGAAGGAGTACTGAAATTTAAAATCAAAAGTTGATCAATTCAAGACAAATTATTGATTAAGGATAAATTTTGGTCAATAAATCTGATAGAAAGAATGGACAAAGAGAACGGAGATAAGGTTAGTGACTCATATCTACAGAAAGAGTGGAGCTAGGTGTTTTCTAACAATGAACAAAAAACATCTGCAATGTCAGGTTCAGCCTGCTTCTATCAGAAGCTGAAGAATAAAAAACCATCTCTTATACAACTCAGTTGGGAAAGGCTTTTAGCTGGACTTGATTTCCATATCATTAACACTTCCACATATGAAGTGACTTCTCTGTCAAGTCATGAAAACCCCCCAGACAATCAAAAAATTGTTATTTGGTTATTGCAAATGATCAGTGTGAAAAGAGAGTGGTGAAAATCATTACTAAAATCATGGAAAGATTACAAAGCTCCAAGTGGATCTGTCCTTATGACAGCAGGCATTGGTGAGTGCAGACACTTAGGAGACACTGGTCACATACTGGATAAACACCAGGAATGGACAACAGCATCATCCACAGCTGTCCAGCAGCACTCAGCCAACACAGAGTTGATATATCAACCCCTAATAAACTGTAAATGCTCACAACAGGTTGTTTTCTCACCTCAGTGACTCTGTCCTGTTGATCAGAGGCCGGCAGGGGGGTGGTGGTGGTGAAATATATAGCAGTGGTTCTTCTGAGACTATCATTAGTGCTTTGTTATCAGATACAGAACGGTCATACCTGGGAAAAATCAACAAAAGCACAACAAGAAATCCCTTAAAAAACTTTTTCATGACCCTTTGACCAAAGCCAGAGAATGAGCACTATCACCAGCAGAGCCATGAGTGTTACAGCTGCTCCCGTGAGACCTCTGAAACAGGTGAGTAACAATTCCTATCAAACATCCAATGTTCTTAGTCAATCCCTCAAAGGGGGCTGACAGCTCTCAATGCAGGGCAGACAGATGAGCACTAGCAGATGTTGGGTCTCTTCCCAGGAAGGCCAGATATTGATAGAATATGTAGTCTGTAAAATATTCCACACAGTATGCAAACTATGTGATCTCTGCAGACACAACTTTCTTTTTCATTCCAGAGCTGTGCAAGACTTGCTACAGAAATACTAAATTTATTATCCACTAAAACCATGCAGATAGAAAGACCATAACCTATATAACAAATGAGCAGCCACAAACTATATTACAACTGAGTGGAGAGGATTTGCACCCCTGTCTTCAGAAACTAGCTTAGTTTTGATAAAAAGAGAAAAGGAGCATGTATTTCTCAGTACAAAAATTCATAACACTCTCAGCAATTCCTGAGGGGTTAACTATTTATCACCAAATACCTAATGTAGGTTTCTCTCTTGACAGGTTATCAATATAACAGCTTTAGTCCTCTTGATTTTGACAGACTTGTAGCTCCTGAAACTCAACTTCTTTCTGAAAAATCAGGTATAAGAGCTCATGAAAGCCTTATTCATAGTCCCCTCCCTTTCCCAGCTTTCTCTCCAACTTCATGTCTGCTTCTCCTCTCCACTGCATCTAGGACTGATAAAGAATATGCAGCAAAGAGCTCACAGCTTGCCAAACCCAGGGTGAAACAGTGAAAGAAAAGGAGGTACAGGCACAAGCACATGCTCCTAAGAGAAACACTCTACTCTTCTGTCCCACAGGTCATGGTCTGAAACACAGCACGTAGGATACAAAGCCCTCACCATGGCTACAGCCTTAAAATGCTCCTGATTTATTGCCTTCTTTTTGCATGGCAAAATACATTAGGGCTTTCTGCACATCTGTGTCTGGCTTTGTTCAACCAGCCAAAACACTCCGCTGGAAAGGGACAGTCTAATAGGACAGATCTTGTAACGGGAAAACATGAGCTGTATTAGCCAGACTTCAATCTGGAGGCAATTATATGTTCACTTATGCACTGCATGCCGGGGATCTAGAAAGCCTGAAAGGCAGTATTTAATTAAATAATGGATAAGTACAGGGATGGATTCAGATGGACTTCTTAAAATGAAAAAGACACTGCTAAGTGCAGAGTGTGTTCTTACTCATAACTTCCCCAGTCTTCTCTTGAGCAACTAATATAATAAGTACTCCAGCTTAAAAAGTAAGAGGAGATAGATAACATGACAGCTATCACAACTATGGAAGCTAAAATATAGATCAGAGCTAAAAAGCAAACAGCTGAATTGAAGAAGGTCCTGAAAGTCTTGGTGACAAGCACCTGTGGATAAGCTCTTTTCCCTAACACCACGCAGCACAGCCACATGTACACTTCTGAAGCTCTACACATTGGGTACTCTGGGAGATAAAACATCATATACATTTGAAAAGCAAACTGAGAAGCTTTCAAAACACTGTGTTTAGAACTCAGGTACTCTGTAAAAGTAGCAAGAGCACCGGCCAAAAGGTGAGCAAGGCAGGGAGGGATAAAAGCACCAGTGCCCTCTGCCACCCAAAATATGTAAAAGATTTTTATCTCACCTGTTACTCTTCTCAGAAATTATGTCCTCAGGTATCTTCTGAGCTGTGCTGGACTCCTGGTGAGCTGAGAACTCCAGAAGATTTCTGGTTCGGTGGTTAGAACTCACAGTGGAATCTACTCCATTGGGATCCTTTTCAAATACACTGGAAAACACAATAAACATAGCAAAATGTATCATACACATAAGAGGTCTGCAAGGCACTTTCCTGTAAGGCATTAAACACTCAGGGGGAGAAGTTTCTGGCTGCTGTTACATTACAGGGATAAGGTTCATGTCGTATCTACTGTAAAAAACTGATGTGTCATTATAACATCATTGTTCAAAGCAGTAGTAGTCAGAAAAGCGTTTCTGTTCTCTTTTTCAGCATTAATTGTTTGAAGGATTCTGATGCTCTAGTTTTCACATTCCCTCACACAAGCTTCACCTGCTGAAACTAAGAACACTCTGCTTGCAACCCAGGTCTACAGGGATAAGAAAATTATCTACAATCAAACCAAAGCACGCCTCAACTTCAACTTTCTTCAGCCTCAAAGTACAATCTACACAGTTTATATGAAGACAACATGTAAAGAAAACTTAGATATCAAATTCCATGCAGCTGCAAGCCTGGAATGTTATGCCAGACATCTACCAGGACTGTACACAAACCTAAATATGTTCAATTCTACTTGGATTTAGAACAACTTGCAGGGCCAACAGCCCCATGGGCAGCAGGCCATGGTGCCAGACACCCTGATCTGGGGTGTGCTGGCATGGACTGAAGGATCCTGGCCTAGAGGCTGCTCAGCCAGCCAGGAGTATCTGTGCTGCTCTCCATGCAGAGAGGGAGCAGCACTGCACATGTGAGCAGGCAACTGCTGTACCAGACTTGCATCTTCAGAAGGGTGAGCTACAAGGGAGAACTGTCAAAAGCACAAAAGCAATACTTCAATTTCTCCTCTCCAGAAGCTGGCTTTCCTCTTTCATAACATGGTTGCTTCCTGGAATATGCATGTTTACAAACCCAAGTCCTAACCTTCTCGGCTGCCAACAGCAGAGCATCACCAACAGCAACAGAGTGAAAACATAAAAATGCAATGCAGCACGCTGCATTGAGATCTCTGCCATTCATGCTGATAACAGTTCACAGAGTGTATTTTAACTCATGCCCCACCCCTCCTGTCCAGCAGAGCATTATCTCTGCAGGTGAGTATTTCCTGGGGATCACTGTGCAACAGGCAACAAATACAAACAGAGACAGGCAAAACCTAGCAAGGAGGGCAGCTTAAATACTCCACAAATAAGCAGAATGCAGACAGAATTGCCTAGAAATTCTCTCTCTTTTGCCAACTCTTCTGGACTCCTATTAGCAGTAACCCTGTGATCAACTGTGCCATGTTCTGAACCAGAGGAGTCAGGACAATCCTAAACTCAGGCTGATGTTGCTTTGATTGCTTCCTCTCTTCCAGGTTTCTAGGCAGCAGCATGGAACGCGGGCAGCAGAAATGCTACAGGCTCTGCTTTCACTTGTGCCAATGGGCAGAGTTTCCTTACTCCCTTTGTACACTGTTATCCACACGTGTCATTGCTTCTACTGCACAGGAAGCTGAATGGTTTATTCATAACCTCCTATCAGGCAACACCAGGCCTATCCAATTTTCAGAACCAATCCCCACTACCTACTAGGTTTTATGAGATCACATCTGTTCCCTGCCAACGAAAGCATCAGTACAACTGGCAGCATCTCAAGCCCAAGAACCAGAGCTCAAAACTAAGGCTGATGCTCAAATGGATGTCTCACATTCCTGCTGGAAGCCGCTCACCTGTGAAATGCCCTTACTGTACTTAATCTGGAGTCATGACAGCCAGAAGTACATGGTACTTTATTCATTAGACCAAGAATATCCCTCAGAAGATCTGACAGTTGTAAACTCTTCTGCAAATTCTTTCTCTACAGCCTGAAGTGTATCCGCCATCCAGTGTGCTGCTGGACCTCCTGGATCTGGTGTTTTAGCCTATCCTACTTCTCTCCTTTCCCATTCAAAATGACACACAGAACCAGAGAAACTGTCCATGTAATTAGTTAAAGCTGAGAAAAAAACTAAGCAGAAGAACTGCAACAAACTGGTTTTTTTTCCATGATGCTTCTTCCTTCCTATTTGTCTCATTCTGCAAAAGCAATTCTTGTTTTTTCAGGTTCTAGCTTGGCAAGGTGAAGTGTCACATACAATTCATTTCTACTGCAGCTCACCCTGAACTCTGAACAACAGAGACAAATCCAAACCAAAGATAAAGACACACACTGCTCCACAAGCACAGTTAATCTTCCTTTCTGTGATTTAGTTGTTTTAGCTACACACCCATTCTAAACCACACACACCACATTTACTGCATCAGCTCTAGAAGAGAGGAAATGTTTATTTTCCTTCTTCTCAAGCCTAAAATGTCTGTATCTTTTTATCAGCTGAGCATGGGATGTTTCAACCTGAAAGAAGATACCTTCAAAAGCAAAAGACAAAGAAGGAGGTGAACAGAGTATGTTTTGCCATCCTTACAAGCATAAACCATGGTGCCCACTTCTGACAATGTGCACACAAACTTGAGAACAAGACATGATATCCGGTTATTTTTTCCAATGCCCTTTCCTTCATCAGGATTGTTATTTTCCTTTTGAAGCAGAGCCAGCAGCAATTTCTGCTATATGGGCCACTTTTGCACTCCCCCTTTCCCATGCTTTTTCTAGGACATTGCATATGACTGTTCCTTCCCAATGTCTCAGATATGTCTGAAAAAAAAAAAAATCCCCTTTGTTGCTCTTCTGGTTTGTGGCAATGACCCAAAACCAAAATAACTTTAGTTCTGGATAAGGAAAAGCCCCACAAATTGAAATCCTGCCCCACTTCCACCTTGTAATTACTTGGGGAGTTTTGTTAGTTTTTCCCCCATCTGAACATAAGACACTGTCCTATTGTATCATTTCTTCCTCTTCCCTTCTCCCCAGAGGGAATGCCAGTGAAGCTTGTCTATAAGTAGGGCTCCATCTTCAGGAAACAAATAGGACAGGACGTGCAAGTAATGATCCATGTCCTCCAGCTTCCTTGCCACGTGGGTGTACCTGAGGGTCTGAGGCTATCAGAAATATTCCTCCTTTGACATCTCAAATTAATATCGGGGAAAAGCATAACTTAGGAGAAAAGAATCCCTTCAAGCAGCTGGGATGATGATGGACCTGTCCTGCAGAGCTGCATCTGGAAACATCTGCCGACCTCAGGCACGCTGAGCTTCACAAGTGCCAAGCAAAGAGCAACAATACAAGCAGCAACAGCAAGGGTCTACAGAACAGATCCCAGCACCATGACACTGAAGAGGAAGTAAATATTGGGCATTTGAAAGCATCAGGCAGAAGAGAACAGAAAATGTGAAAAAGAAAGGTAGAAGATCCCATTCAGAGGGAAGAAAGCTTCAGAAAAAACAGTATTTTCAACTAAGACATCAACAGTTGGTTTAAGAACTGGTTTAATATGACAGATAGCAAAAGCACTGACAGTTTCTTCATCCTGTTGAGCTACAAGATGAGAAGCTAGAAAAGGAAGAGTACTTTGGCATACCTGCCCTGTGCAAGTCCTGCTCATTGCAGGAACTGAGTTACTGCCCCACATTACAAGTCAAAAAAGACTGAAGCTAAGAATTGGCTTTATTGGGCAAGACAGTCTTTTAGAAGTTGGAATCTTTCCTGTTTGGCTCACTCACACACCTGGGGTGCCTAGCAAAGCTTTAGAGCCTGCATTTGGACATCTCAGATACCGTGAGCATGAAAGGGTTTTCATAAGCCACACACACTCTGTCCAAGCTGGCTAAGCTCTTGGCTTGTTTCAGATGCAAAACCAGATCCAAGTGAAAAAAGAAAGAACCACTAAATACTTCATGCAGATGTTTGTTACGACGTGTAGATAAATTTGATTATAAGAGGGAAAGAAAAGCAGCAGTCCTGCCACGGTTTCTCCAGGCATTCAACGGCACCTGATATTTTAGCTGTATTTTTACTTCTTTGGTTTGAATGTCAGTTTGATAAATGTGAAAGCAAGTCTTGCCAGGAGCCCAAACTAAATTTCATTTGTGCTTCTGGCTGAACAAATCCTGGGCACTTCAAGTTTTGAATACTGACATTTAAGTTGTACAGTAATTTGTAGACGAAAGCCAATAATGGTATCATAACAAAGAGTTTTCTGGGGACCGAACTCTGAGTATGAACTGGGAAGTTTCCAACAAGCTGAAGTTGACATTGCAAGGAGACACCAACCAAAGACCTTGTCCTCTTCCTAACTGATTCCAGACAAGGCTGCCATAGTGCCAGACACTCTCTGGAAAGTATTTCTCATTTCTAGTCCCGATGAGTGCACCATCTGTTGACAGCAAGGCTCTGCCTTCTCCTGAGGGCTGCTCCACAGCCGCCCTCTCTGAGTGCTGGGCTGGAAAGAGCAGCCCAGCTTTCTTCCTCTGCAGCTGAAGAGGAGGAAAGCAACACAAAGTGGAGTTTTGGAATATTTTTGTTGTGTTTTGCATTCTTTAAATAGCAATTTTTTTAATAAAGCCTCTGAAAAAGAAAGGAAGAAAACAAATATTGACACCCAGAGCACTTTTTTTTTTTCTTGCTTGGAAAACTCTGTATCATGATCTGGCCTTTATTGCCAAAGCTTGTAGCTGTGATCAGCAGAGGACAGAGGAAGGAATCCCTTCCTGTTCCCAGAGTTGTAGTCTGTAAGAAAACCAAAGGTATCCAATTTTATTCAAGCATCAACCTATCAAGAGAGGTATTGAAAGGTCTGGAACCTAGACCTATGTCCAATTCACTCAGCCTGTCCTTTTTCTCTCGATTTCTCTCTCTGTCTTCAATAAGAAACTACAACACAAGACCAAAGGTGTGCTGCAGAAGCAGTTTTATATCTTTGGGCCATCTCCAACACAAATGTACACTCAGCTCAGCACCGAAACATGTTCTTTCAGTGTCACAAACATTATATTAAGTTTCCTGTACTATAAGTGTTAAGAGCCTCAAATGTCCTCTGATGCTTCTGCTGTTTCTGCTCAAACACCCAGAGGGCTTCATCTTTACTTGGTAGCCAGAAGCCACGGGCCTGGCTAACATGGCACTCTTTCATGCCTCTTGCAGCCTCCTGCACTCAACTCACAGTTTTTTCTTCACATTTCACCAGTTCCTCTCTACTAGTGAGTACGAAATTAATAGGCATTTGACTGTCATCATTTTTATGCAGGTTGACTATACATCACATTTAAGCTTATCAGCTTCCTGAAGACATATGGGAGGCTACAGAGGCTTGCAAAAAGCAGAAAACCAATCTTTTTCTATCCTTCACCAAGTGCAAAAAAGGCCCAGGAGTGGATGAACTGAAGTACAGCCCATGATCTGCAGCTCTCTGCTCTCAAAACACCTCTTAGAGATGCTTCAAGCACTCACTGGGAGTTTGGGAGTTCCATTCCTCCTGCAAGCCATCAGTGGTTCCAACCAACCTGCTCCATTTTGCTCTGGAATGGGGCAGGAAGGAGCACACACAGAGTCCAGGAAGAACTGTTAGGGAAACAAACAATGTAAGGCCAAAAGAATGCTGTTTGAGCCGTTGGACACTGCCCTTCATGCTGGGCAGGTGCCAGACACATGGCTTTAGCCTACTCAGCACATGCTACTCAAAGGGCTGTTGGGATGTTTTTGAACATACCATGTCACTGCTTGGGGCCACCTGCCAGGGCAGCACAGAGGTGACTTCAGACCACACCAGGACCTTGGCCTGGCAGCTGTGGGTGGGATCTGCACAAACACACAGCTCCCACACCTCTGCAGCAACAACAACACTTGCTGCATGTGATGGTATGAAAACAAGATCAGCTCCTTTGCCCACACAGAAAATGCTCCCTGCTGGCACTATTCCTCTAACTTTCCAACATCCCATCACTGAGGTATCCCTACGCTCCTGCTGACCATACAACGGGTCTGTTTCTTTAATCAAGGAGTCCAGCATAAAGTCTCAAACAAAGCAAATTTACACAAAAACACTGCTGAATGCACCAGGCACCAGAATAATCCTGCTCTCCCACACACCAGCTCAAGATTGCTCAGCTTGGGTAAGGGCACTAGACCACACTGATACCAATAAAGGTGTGCTCAATGGATGGTGCTGTCAGCAGCCCAAATTCTTCACGCTCCAAAAGCTCAGCAGACCCCAGTAGTGCTGACTAGCACACTGCACACTCTAGGTGGGATGCTAATCTGGGTACTGCTATAAGGGACTTGTGTTTTCATTACTTTAGCCTCACAAACAGAAGGTCATGGTAGCTTGCAAGCTGAACAATCCTTGGGCAATTTCCTAATTTTCAGTAAAAGATGATTAATCTTAGCACTTGTGGGATTTTTTTTCCCTGTTTGTGCTACTAATTGAAGAAATCAGACACACCCCTAAGTCTTTCAGGAATCAAAAGTCACTGCTTCTTCATTTGCTGTAGTCTATGACAACAGCAGACAAATCACTTTGCAGCCAGCCAGGCCAGTGTCTTTATTTGCAACTGCTCAGTGGATCTAAATTTTTAACAGATATTCCGTTTCCAGGATAGTCCTGGAAAGTAGAGGAAAATCCATGAGGACACCCTGGAGAGGAGCTGCAATGAAATCTCTGCTAAAGGCCAGCCATTCTACTGCAGCTGCTTGAGGTCAGTGAGACACAAGAGGTTTTGAAGCAGCAGCTGAACATCAATCACCACCTCAGTCATCCTCCACCACAAATACAGCTTTCTGCATATCCCCAAGTCTGTTTTCCAGTTTGAAAGGGATTCCAGCCATACAGAGGCGGCCAACTTGTAAGAAAACACTAAATTACTAATAATACTAAAAAAAACCAGTATCACACCATCCTCTCAAACCTCCTGTTCCCATCTCTTTGCAAACATACCTTTCCTCCCTCCAACTCTGTATTTGTTTTCTGTCCACTACATAGCTAAAGTGGTAGTTAGGACACATTTTGCCTGGCTGACATCTTAATAAATGCTCTAAGACTGCTGCTAGGTGACAACCACCATGTAAGCTTATGCAAACTGATTATGGGGAAAGAAATAACTAGGTGAACACTTTTTATAGCCAAAAAGATAATGCTACAGCCACCAGCTTACATGCTTTGAGGCTATGGTCCCAAGAAGAAATGCAGAAAATTTATCTTTTGCATCTTCTGTGACTGTTCTCCTCTCCCTGCTTTTTACACATGACTTGGGTTATTTTCCTGCAAATATTTTACTATCATATGTAGGACTTGCATTAAAAAAAAAATCAAAACAAACACACAAGATAATTTATATTGAAATGAGAACAGAGAAGAGAATCAAAATAAAAATATTCCCAAAATAAATACATGGATTGTTTAGACTAGAACATGTGCTTGGTTGCCGTTTGTTTCAGCCTTGTTTGTGCTTGTTTAACACATTTTCAGATCTGCTTACTCTAAGGCATAGTCCAACACAAATGTGGAAATGAAAGGAGAAAAAGGCATATAGGAACTGCAATAATTTGAAAATGACCAGATTTGATGTTGTAAGTGCTAAAAAACCAGCACAGCTAATTAGCTGTTTGTCAATGCCAGCAGTCAATCAAGTCTCAGGTATGCCGTGCCAGCTGGGAGTGGGACCAACACCGGCTCCACAGAAAGCACACAGGGAGGCAGGAGAGCCTGGCTCCCTGGACACCTGGCTCCAGATGCCCTGGTTCCAGCTCTCAGCCCTGCTGTGTGCCAAGGCCCGTGTGCTCACAGCCTTTGGGCAAATGCTGCTGGTTGCCAGTTCCTGCCTTGCACCTCATGGAATACAAAGCTGGGGCAAGGGGATGATCTCAGCAATGAACTGAACCAAAATGTACCCTTTTCCCTCCACACACCTTACCAATCACTCTTAAATAATAATAAAAGGATGTTTTTATATGTCTTGAATCCAAATCCAAATAACTCACGAAGATTACAGAATAGTTTACTGACACACAGATGGGAAATTCCTGGGCGCCTCTCTTCTAGCATAAAACAAACAGATAAAAGAGAAACACTAATAGAATTCCTGCTAAATTAGTTCTGCTTTTAATAACTGAAAGCTTCAGTTTTCAATACAAAGTAACAACAAACCTAAAGAGTTTAGTAACACAGAACTACCTATTGCAGAGTGATCACTAACTCCACACAAGCCTCTTCTACGTCCTCAAATTGCACTGGCATTCAATTTCTATATAATAAGACTTGCATTCTTTTCTTAGAGATACCATGGTGCTGTGTCAAAGACTGAAGGATGTTCTGAAAGGCTTGTCAGTAATTAAGCAGATTGGGAAGCACTCTCCCTCCAGTATTTTCAAACAGACTTCTTGTGTCAACAGGCCAACTTCCCTACCAGACTTTCACCCCCAGCCCCGAATTCCCAAGTTCAGCATTACAGACTACCCCCACCCTATCTGTCAGCATGAAAATCTGTGTCAGCAGAATAATTTTATCTGCTAAACTTGTTTACCAAGGGCTGTCACATCCTGGACTGCTTTCCATAATCTTAAAACAGCTGAAGAGCAGTCTCAGAGTCCTCCATGAAACATTACAAACATCTCACTACACACACAGGCAACAAGACTTAAGACCGATTAAAAAAATTATGTGTTAGTCTTTATTAGTGCAACACACATCCACTAATGCAGAGGAAAACAGAACTAACTACACAGCCACCCATCCAGATGGGATTGTTCTGTGGGATGCTGAGTGCCCAAACACTGCACCTTCACTGATCCACTGCAGGCTATGGAGGCTTTGCAGGACTGTCTGTTCTTCAGCCTCACATCTCCAACCCTGAACAATCCAACTGTTTCTCTGCTCTCTCTGATTAGACAGAAAGAGGTAACCTATACATCTGTCCTTTTGTTTTACCTCTAGTCTTCAAAAACTCCTACCACTTCCCACAAGAACCTAAGAAGCATCTTACAATAAGGCCAGCTAAGGGAATTTCAAAGTCTACTACTGATTTTAGGGGGTGAATTTCCCATGATTTTGCTTTTTTGGATGTCACACTCTCTTTGCAATGGTTCATTGGTTTTAAGTAACAAAATATTCACTGCTAGTATGCTTGGATCAAAACATCCTGAGCGCAAATGCTGGCACACCTCCATTCAAGTGTACAAGTGAAATGACTTCTTACATAGAAAAAATGGCAACACAAGGTTTCAGAACATAAATTTACCTCCAGCTAACCACTGCACGGAAATTAGGGATTCCACAGTTAGCTAAGTGGGGGAAAATAATGTTTTTGTTGAACTATAAGCTAGCATGGATATTATCAGAAAAAAATTACTTATTTCTGTAAGAAATAGCAGGGACTGAAAAAAGGACATATATTGGAAGCTTCTGTTGTTAAGGACTAAGCAGAACAGCAATCCTGTCGTGTTCATAGAGCTGCCATTCAGTGACACCTTTATAAAAGGAATGAAATGCGTACGGGAGGACTGAAATCTAAAGAAATGGTCTGTATATCCCACATTCTGGGTCTTCTAAAGAGTACTGCACAATCAAACATTCACACCACCTTGATATAGCCTAGGATTTTAATTGCAGTGTGAGCATTTCTTCTGCTAGGGAGGACAAAACAAAAAAACCCAGGAAGAGTAATTCCTTGCAAATTTGCAATTACGTTTCTTTTCTTTGCCTAAATCCAGCGCTGATGCAAACCACCTGGTTCAGGCACAGCTGTTACACTGGCATGCTCAGCTATGTACTGGCCAGGAACAGTCAGACATCCAAGGATTTCTTCTTGCTTTACCTACTTTATTAAGCATCAAACCTGTCAGGAAGTTAACGCTGTCACATTCCTGTAGTTACTGAGTGCTGCAAAGACATGAACACTACACGACCTTCCAGCCCACTCGGACAGCAGTGCCTTGCCAGTGAGCTCAACACCTTGCTCATTCCTGGGGGTAGGGAAGATGCCACAAAACTTGAGAGCACTGTGGTAAAAAGATTTTCCACCCATCTCCCTGTGTTCCCAAGCCTTTCATCACTAACAAGAGTTTCATGCATTCCATCATCTCACTGCAATGCAGACACAAGTACATTTCCCCCAGCTTCAGAAAGATGACTGGTTCTAGTAATTCTCAACCAGTGTCTCCCTCAAGTGAGCAATAATGCTTCAAATGCAGATGGAATGTACAAATCAATCCCTAAGTATCTGGAAGATTATTTTTCTGCCTGATAGTCAAAAATCACAATACAAATCCTAAATACACTAAGAAATGGTCTAACTTAACCTCATCCATATCAAAGCAAAATTATCAGCTGTATTTCACTTCCTGACATAAACAATATTTGCAGTAAGTGCGAATACTTCAGAAGTCATTTCAGCTTTAGCAATTTTTATAATACTAAAAATACAAACATCACTTTCTAAAAATTTATCACAGTCAGAAACAAAGTCTTCCTCCATATTTATCCCATTCCTTTAGTTTGACTGGGATTTTGAGAACAAATGCAGACACTGCTGACTGGGATCCCACTGAAATATTATGCCTTTTTGAAAAAGTGAACAGCTCAATCTAAAAGATCTTTACGTTCCAAAGCCAAGTTAAATAGACAGGTATGTGCAAGAAGTATTTCTTTTTATTCTCCTTTCTTCCACAGATTTTTTTATAAAGTGTCTGTCAAGTGATGTAGCTTTTCCCTGCTGCTCTCTGGCTTCTACGCCCTACTGATAACAGTTCAAACAAGAGAGGTTTCTGATTACCACTTCAACTAATCAAGGAGAGGGAACAACTTCTTCACCAGACCTGGGAGACAAGGGCATACTCTGTAATGAGGGAGATTGCAGCTGAACACATCTTAAGGGTGTGGACTGCAAGGCATGGAATGTACAGCAAGATTTCCTGAGTATTTTGAGTACTAAAGCAGCTTCAAGTCATAGCTACTGAAATTAGCACAGGTATGAGCAAGCAGATAAGCTCTCCAAGTATGACTTTTTTTCCTAAAAGGATTCTAAATGCAGTTCTTAATCTCTGCAGGTATAAATGGAGCAGACAAACTGCTGTATGCTGGCACTGAATAAAAAAAATGCCAAACCAGGAGAAATGAGATGTAAGAGATCCAGCCCTTATTGTCAGAAGGATTCCAAAAGAGGAACCATTATACAGATGCATCTTCCCCTAAGAAGGAGGAGAATAAAGGACAGATTTCAGATTTCAAGCTCAAGGCTTTAAAACACAACACTGGCTGCTATCAATGATTCAAAAAAAAAATCTCAGGACAGTAAACTTGCTAGGCAAAGAGGAATTTCTAAGCAGCTTACCTCAATGGACCATAATTCAACATTATAAAGACCAGTATCACCATCACACACAGCGTCCTTCTCTTTGGAGATGATACTTTGAGCTTCTGGTTCTAGACAGAGAAAACAGAAGACACTGAGTAGAAGAGGGGCACACATATGCAGGCGTATGTCAGAAGCCAAGTACACCAAATTATACTTGATTTTTAGATTTATACTTGTGTGAATACATTCCTGAACTACTTAAAAACAAAACTTTGGTTTATACACTATGATCAGCTTCTATCCAGTGAAATATTCAGAAACACCATGAAGTAAAGAATGAAAATCTACCAGATAATGTGTCAGCTATCCTGACCTAGAGTTGGTGAAAGTCATGCTTGGACTGGGATGCTGGGCTAGAAACCCTCAAAGGTCTCACAGTCAATATTTCCCCAACTCTGTTGTAACACCTTCCACCTGAACAACTGTTTTCATATAAAATCAGACTTTCATCACTGTCTCTTACCTCTAATACCACTTCATCCAGCTGCCTCTTCAGCGTGCTGTTTTCTTTCTTGAGTTTCTCATTCTCCAGCAGGGCTGCCTCCAGCCTGGCCTCCAGTCCCAACATGTATTCCTTCTTTTTCTTGCGTGACTGAAAGGCTGACTCACGGTTTTTAATCATGCGCTGCTGCCGCCTCAAGACATTGACCTGAACACACAATACACAGGCTGTTAACAATCCACAAATTAAAACTGCCTACATTCCACACAGAATTTCTGCTTCTCTGCTCTGTCAAAGGTCTGTACACATAGCTTCCCATACTCTGCTTCAAATGAGCTGGAATGGTCAGCACAGACGCACCTCAGTATCTTGGTACACCTAAGGAAAAAACAGGTCTTGAACTGTCTCAGTTTTCTTCTGTATTCTCAACATTCTATATGCAGGGGTCATCAAACATATACTCAAGTTTGATTTGATCAATCAAATCTCAAAGACAGAAAATACCTATCTTCAGGTCTGCAAGGCAACAAGAACATCTTTCACCTTGACTTCTCCCTGCACCCCTTTACAGGCTACAATCAGTCATCTGCTTTCCTAACAGAAAATTTCTAGGGTTTTTCAGTCTGCTCTGTACGGAAGTAATTTCCACACTGATTACACCTGCTTCTGTACCTTTTCCACCTATGCTACACAGTTTTTGAGATTTTGAATAGTGTTGCTGATCTCAGACTGCACATTCTATGTGTATCAAGCACTTACACGACAGTTTAAATGCAGTCTCTGGGTGCATCTACACCAACATCTTAATTCAGATCGGGAATGTGGCTTGGGTTCACATTTCCTGACTGTCCCACTAAAAGTGCTTTGCTTCACATCACACAACAGTCTCTGAGAGCACACAAACCGGATTCCTTCAGGATGAAGCTCAACCAGCAAACGTATTCCAGGAGAGCACACAATCCATTCTAACCACTAGCAGGCATTCAGTCTGCAAGACCAGACTGAGACAGCTCAAAGCAACCCCTCCACATCTTCCAACAGTCCTGACGACTGATTTTTTTTTTCCCAAGCAAGAACACTCCATCATCTTCTACCACTTACTCATTTTGTGGTTTGCACTGAGTGGGATGACCCAGACCGAAAGCATCTTGCTGCCAACAAGGATAACAATGATGAATACTGCAAAACTATACAAAACTACTTGAAATCCTAAGTTCAGACACTAGGTTGTTGATTTCCTCTCCCTCACAGATTAGCAACTCCGTTTTCATTAGGAACAGAAGACTTCCATCACATTTTTAAGCTGCAACTGGATGTGCCTCAATGATAATTACACTGACAGATAACTGAATGATCCATCTTACGCAGACCTGAATATTCTTCAGTACCTACCAGCACAGGCCCCGGTGTAATCTGTGTCTCTCAGAGCAGGAACATTAAAGAAAAAAGATGAAAGAAAAAAGATGAGAACTATTCCAGAAGTATTATTCTAGGGAAATAGTATAATCACAAAACAGTAACATTAAGTAACTCAGATTTTGAGTCCGGCTATGTCAAAAACCTTAACCACAGCTTTTCAAGTCTCTCCTTGCATCTACCTGCACACAGACAATATGTTGTTCTAGGGCACTGGCATCTTCAACAAAAGTGGCCACAAGCTGTTTGAAGACACCATTCTTCATGATGCTGCAGTTTGGTGACAAAGATGAAGAAAATGTGTTACAGTGCATTAAAGTTCTGGGTTGCCTCCATGTTGGTCTAACTGTTTTTTATGAAGATCATTTATTATACGTCTAGTCTGCTTTCACCAACCAAGTCTGTGAAAGTGAAGTTGTTTGTACTTACTCCAGTTTCTCTCTTTAGCAGGGAGTGGAGAAGGAAAAGATTTTAACATATTTTCATTAACACTAAGCTTTGTCTTGAATTTTTTAAGTACAACATTTAACACAAAAAAACTTCTGCAGACATATAAAAACTGGACCAAAAAAAAGATTCAGGCTAGCCAAGAACTGCAGTGTACAGAACACACCAGTCTGGGGCCAGGATCACTTAAACTGTTCAGAGATGAAAAAACAAGGCATGAGTTCATGCAGCAGCTTTGGCTCAAGTTGTGTGCTATTCCAAACAAGGAGTTATATTCCCCTTTTTAAAAAGACGTTCTGCATCATGAACTCAGAAAAGACCAAACTGTTTACATCCATTCTTGTTTGCAGACCTGCTCAGGATTATTCATTACTGGACAGCTTTTAATTATATGTCTGGAACCTCTGGCAAATCTACATGCTTCCCTGAAGAAAATAAGGTGTTAGAGCACCAGCGCAGTGCCTCTACACTAAGAATACATCCTAACGTGCATCTGTCACTGTTTCAGACACTGCCATCTACATTTTATGTGTTACTTATCCAGATTGCTCTACTTTACTCACAGTTATCCAAATGCTGTGAGGAACAGCAGCTCTCCCCTAACCCTGATTCCAGGTACTCTGTGCAGTACCTGCACTTCAGTATATGCCAACTACATTTTGACTAATTTTTAAACCTTGCTTAAATGAAATCCAGTATTTGTGTCCTTAAGTTATTTTGTTTTAATTTACAATTCTTAAACAGTTTAAGGTCCTCCTTGGGCAGCCCTCCAGGTCTTGCCTGGCTTTTCTCAAGGAATATGCCACAACTGCACACCCAATCCCACCTAAATGTGATGCAGGAAATGGAAAGAGCTGTGTGAGCGAAGTGGTACAGGAAGGCTGAACCTGGAAGCAGTATGGTAACCAGCATTACACAGCTGGCCTAGCACCAAGGTAAACATGCCCCCTGCCCGAGCACTTTGATACTCAGGAGTGAAAGGAACTAATTTATAATGTCAGTCTGCTTCAGCAAACTGCATTTGCTTTGCACAAATGCTGAACCAAGATTAAAGGTAGCAAACACCTCTGCTAACTTCTTTTACAGCCTGCAACTTTTAAAGTTCCTCTCAAGATAACAACTCCTAGGTCTAAGGAAACACAGACCGTAGAGGGAGAACACTGGCCTTAAAAACAATCAGTAATCAGTGATGCAACTTCGGCTTTCTAGCTCTGAAAAGCATATCACCACTAGCAGAGACACACACAAAAACGCTGTAAATATGGAGAACTGGCAGGTTCATTGCAAACCCTTGCTTCAAACAGCACTAACCAGATTCAGATTGTCCTCTGTCTTCAGAGGTTTTCCAGAGCCATGCACTTTACAAATAAACACTGCTACCTCAATTTACTTCCAAAGAAAACTCAATTATGAGCAAAATTTAACCTCCCTTCCAACACAAGCTGTACTTCTAGAAGCAAGAATGTCTCCCATACTCCAAAGAGTTTTTGTACATGTGCTGGGAAAGTTAACAAAGAGCTGGAAGTATAAACCATTCAACGTAGCATTAGCTGGCTTCTTACCTCACCTTATGAAAGCTGTCTTTGAAGATGCATCTTTGATTGCAGGAATACAAGACATATGCAAGGTGGTTTTGTTCTAATGGAAGTTCTGGGTTTTCTTGTCTCTAACTCAACAGAACACAACTTGCTCAATGAGTTTGTTACATAATATTACACAATGCACAGCACAGAAATGAGGATTCTTCAAACTGAAATCCACACTTATGCTGAAGTTATTTTGCATAATTAAACTTTTTTAGATTTTCTGTATTCTGGCACTTCCTCATGGCTGGCAGGCAGCACGTGTGCCACCAGGGCCTCACACCTACAGCTTGCCATCAGCCCATCCCAGTGTAATCCACTGGCAGTTTGAATGTTAAACTAACAGTTTATCCCACCTAAGCCCAAAAGAAAGTACTGCAGTGTTTCTTTTCATACTGCAACATTTGCTCAGATTAGCAAACAATCACAAGTGTTACAGAGCTCAAACAACAGCTCAATCTGTGCAGCCCTGAATTCCGCACACGGTGTCCAAGGCAATCAGGAGATGTTTTAACCCTGCTGGCCCCAGCTGAATCCCAAAACATTTGTTTCTTCTCAAAGCGCTTTTTCACAGTATGTGCCAAAGAGCAGCTGCAATTTTTTTTTTCACGTTGTAACCAACACAGGTAAGATGTGCAGCATTTCACAAGTCTTAAAACTGCTTCCCTAAAATGGCTTTGGGTGGAAATACCAACACCTGTTTAGTACCCCAGCTACACACCTGACTCCTGATGTCATGGATATATATATAGAATATGATGACAAGAAGGGGGTTTTGTCATTAAACCTTACATTCAGACAGTGGCAAGATGCCATGCTAGCCCTGCTTACTGGGAGTCACAAATCTATTGACTGCAGGTCATTGATTTGTGGTCCCTTGACTTAACTCTGCATGGCAGGGAATTATCACTAAAAAATGCAGTACACTTAACTGCTCCGCCTACTACAGACCTTTGCTTCCTGCACATTGAATATCAAGTTTCCACTGTACTATGGCTGCTAAACTACTGGTAGCACAATATTTCCATTATAAAACACAGCCCACACACAAATATGATTAGTGAGAAAAAGTTACCATCAAGCCTGAGTGACAGTCCCAGACACCAGGAAATTATACAGCAACATCCCTCCAAAAAAGCTGAAGGAAGAGGCTTCCCACTGCTTTTGGGAAACAGTGACCTGCACTGCTAATAAGCAGGTGCCTATACAGCAAAATTCCACGTGTTTTCACCAGTGTTTTCTCCCTTACACTGAGATGTGATAGGACCCTAAACTCACAACTGTGCTTGGAATACCACACTGGGCAATGACAGAGTTTTGAAGTCATCAACAAGAAGCTTTGGTCCTTTCCACAAGCATGTCTTCTTTGGAAAACAAAATGCAATCAAAGCAGCTCCAAATTACTAGAAGCTACATCAAGTTAACACCCAGCTGGTTAAGATGTCACAGATGAAGGGGAAAAAAAAGTCCACACACATCTCAAAAGCTACTGTTTACACATACTGCTTACTGAGAGCTACTATGGAAAAACTGACTTATTCACACTGTAATTGTTGAGAGCTTAACCCTCTTCTATTCATTCAATAAATTATCAAAAGGGAGCCTGAAGAGCTTAGGATCATATGGAACTCGGTAACTGAAGCTTCTAAAAATCATGAGTAAAATCTGGAGAGATAAATGGGGATTTCAAGAGGCATTGAAATTTCCAATTAATCTGCTTCCAAAGAAACATTTTTATTATATGGATTAGAAAAGTGATTTAGCACTAATCAAAAATCAGATCTATCCAATCTTCCTGTATGTAAGAGAGGTCCAGCCACTGAGAGTTTGCATTTGAGAAGACAAGTTACAGAAAATATCAGTCAGCACTGTCTTCTGCCATTGCACTTGCATACCTGGTCTGCAACTCCAGCAGGCCAGCAGATATTTAGCTGTTCTTCCCTGTTCTGTGCCAAGCTGCTAAATTCCCTGCTCACAGCTGGAAATCCTGTTAAGAGTTTTCCTGAGACTCTGAAGGGACCATTAGGTCCCACATGCAAGTAACTGAAAGAGGTGCACAAGCCTTGGTTGGCAGCTATCACAGAGTCAGAACTTACATCCAGCCCCATGGCTGGGGAGCTGCTTTGGAGCAAGGGCTTTGCCACCGGGATTTTGCCATTGCTGGAGGTGTTCCCAGCAGCTGGAGACAACGCCTTCACCGTGTGGTTCTGAAGTGCTGGGGCCCCTCCAGTGACTGCAATGACTGGTTGGGAGGCAGGAAGCACCCCAGAAGCCTGGAGCTGTACCACAGCAGGCTGGGGCAGCACCACAGATGGACCTGGAACACAAGAACAGCAGCACTCAGCATGGATGAAATGGATTTGTACATGACCACTTCATAGGGGCATACCGCTATCCTCTCCTGCCCTGCACAGCTGATCTCAAATCCATTAGCACATTGCACAGAACAGGATTGGAAAGAAGTTGTTCCAAAGTTTACAGGACTCTTAATCCATCTCGCAAACCAAAACTACAGATATTAAAGGAATCCAATAAACCAAGCCCTGTCTCAAAAGCTCTTCAAAGTTAATAAAATTCAACACTTGTTATATACATTAGTCAGTACTGCTAATACTTGAAGCACTCTCAACAACCTTTTCACAGAATTTAGCCAACTTACCTCAATCCTCCTTTTCCCTTTTGTCCATAAGTACTTTATTGCTGTATTCAATGGAAAACTTACTACACAGAAGTGACTCATGCCACACAGATCAAGTCAAACTAGCAGAGAGATGGAAAATGAACAAAAAAGAACAACGCCTTCAAAACTTACGCTGAAGCTTCAATTCACACTAAGAGCATTTTTCTAGAAAAATGTCTTATGTAAGAAAGTTTATACACAAGCTGAATCGAGCTTAAAGAAAAGCCAGCAGAAAAAATGAGGTAATTTTGACAGAGTTTGAAATGGAATTAAAAACAGTCACTTCCAAGAAATTTCAGTCCAACAACTACATTTAACTCAAGCAGGTGCTTGAGTAACATTTTGTTGTCTGAAAACACATTAATGTCTCTCTAATCCTTTGTAACAGGATGACCTTGCCAGCTTTCAGAAAGAGCACATTCCAGCTGAGCATTCCAACCAAAATGCTCGACAATGGATTACAGCACTTATCCAGCCTTCTGGAAGGTGAAAAGTGAAGTAATTTACCTAGTGCCAAGATCTTACACAGGGGGTAAAACTAGACCTTCTTTTTTTTTTTTTTTTTCCAGACACAATCTCAAAGACATCATAACTTAGTATGAATCTGTTTAAGAATCTTAAATGATGAATTTGAGACTATTTCAATTTTTTTTTTAATGTATAAAAGAGATGATGCTCTAAGACCATGCTTTCTCTTTTAAGCTTTTATAAAAGGCTGTGAAAATAAAATTTCTCATGCTTCTTTGAAGATAACGGCACATTTCAAACCGCTATTTCCAACTTGTCATACGCAGGGGATTTAGACTGATGAGAAAAGATCCTTATGGTTTTTGTTATGGAAGCTCCACAAGAGACATTTTAAACATACCATCAGATAAAGGAAGCATGGACATACTTCCACAAAAGTATTTCCTCTATACTGTCTCACAGAAACTACTGTCCTGACTTTTCTTCGGGCAAAAGGAGAAGCTGCTCTTCAGAATACTAGACTTATATCCAAAGAAATCCATATCCCCAGCATTCCTTATTCCAGATGGTATTTTATCAGCTGGAACATCAGAAGGAATAAGAATTAGGTCACGTTGACAATGCTGACCTGTGTTTTAAGCAGTCTAGCAACCTTAGGCATGTTACAACAAATGTCAGCATCTTCAGATTTGGCTGAACCCCTGATGGAAGAGAAATCAGTAATGGAGATAAATTTTTCCCAACTGCAATAATTTCTAGATATGTGCCCTTAAGAATTTGTCTCCTTTTCCTTGCCTCAGTGTCTGTGAAATCAACTGCAAGGGACTGTGGCCATCAGCTGGTGAAACGAGCAACTGCAGCTGGCAAGGGCTGCAAGGCAAGCAGTGTCACTCCGGTGCCCGCTGGAGAGTGAAACAATGCTTTGGATCCAGAAATGAAAGCTCGAGCTACTTCAAAAATCAGTAACAGGGTAACTGAAGCAATGAAGAATTATCCTGGGGCAGGTAGTCACTTTTCTCTTGTTAACATCAGCAACTTTTCTAACCTTTGACACAGCTCTCAATTTTTTGCAGATTTCACAACATTTAATGCTGTTTAGTGAACTAAAAAGCCATAAACCCATGCTCCCTCCATCCTGTGGAAGTTTCATGTGAGTAAAAAAAATGCTTCTATCACTTCTCCCAAGCTTTCCAGCTTCCTTCAAGCCATGCTAAGTAATTCTACTGGATCTTCCTTCAGTTATGACAGAACAGCACTGTAATCACCTTATGCACCACCTGACATTGCAAGCAAAGCAAAGCATCCCTACAGAGCAAAGCATCCCTATAGATCCTTCCAAATCAGCAGTTTTATCTCAACAGCTGCCAGTGTTCAGCACAGCTGCTGTCTTCCATTCCAAATAATGGAATTATATAATGCAGTCTTCCATTTTACACCATGCCCATGTGAGTGCTGTTTCTCACAGGACAGGACAAGAGGAGTAAGGCCATCTTCTCAACCTAAAGCGTTTCCAGCAATGCATGTAGAACTCTTTTTTCTCCTATTCCTCCTCTTTCACACACCAAACCTAACTCCATTCTGTCAGCCATCCCAAACAGACAATGCTACCAACAAGACCTGGCCCAGTCAAGACACTTCACCTACCTTTAGGAGGTGCTGGCTGGATGTTAACAACTGGCTGATTCTTTGGCAGTGGCACAAGCGTGGGAAGAGTCTGAATAATGATGGTTTTAGCTGGGATGCCAATGTTAGCCTGAGCTTCAGGCACAGCAGGCAAAAGGGGTTTGGGTTGTATCAAAGGCCTGGACACTGTCTGACCACACTTCTTCAGGCTCTTCACAGAATTATTTGCTAGAAAAGGAAAGAGTCAGAACTGGACCAAGAGGCATAAAATACGTAATTCAAGCAATAATGAAGTAGATTTTAATGTGGGTTTTTTAATCTGTCTATAATATTTGTTGAAAATAAACATATCTGATCAAATATCCAAGTCATAAATGATAGGACATCTAGTGTCTGTTAATTAATAGCATTAATTTGGATGCAAGACAACACGCATATTATCTATAGGATAAAAGTAACTTTTTCTCTCGTACCAGATCGAGAAGAGATGCTCACAGCAGGCTTCTTCCCTCCATCTCCTTCAGGGGATGCAGGGCTTCTGCAGCTCTTGCTGTAGAGAGAGATGGGAGACATCTGGGAGCTACAGCTGAAGTCCACTTCATCCTGCAGAGAGAAAGCACAGGAGATTAACACTTCAGAAACCCAGAGCAGTATCTACCAGCAGTTCAGACTATATCTGCTTCTCATCACATCTGTGTTGCTGCTGCAGCCAACAGGAGAAAGGTTTTACTCTGCAATTTGATGCTGGCCAATGCCAAGTACCACTAAAAAAAAAACCCCAACAAGTACTTGTCCCCATCAGCAGAGCAATGGGAGGCATAGACCAACGTGCTAGACCCAGAAACCTTTAGAAGACATTTTGTTTGGCAACAAAGCTAATGAACATAGCTGAGGAAAGAGAGCTGAACATGTTCTTATTTGAATGGGTCACAAAGAGATAAGAAAACACCACTGATGGGTTTTTGCAAGGGTTGGGAAAATAAACTGTTTCCTCTTATGCCATGAATTTGGTCAGAGGAGTAAATCACAGGGCTTTTGTTTTGTCAGAGCTGTTGCTGTGTTACATGGGGGGTTTTGCATACAGGCACATTCTGCACTGGAGAGTCCACAGACGGTGGTGAAGGGACCGAACAGCTGGAAGTGGCTGGTGATAAAGGTTCTGTCTTCACATTCGCATCTGCAAGAGGCAGGTAAAGACATTTCACTGCACAGGTTTGTAGCAATGGGAAAAGTAGAGAACACACTGTCCTACACCAGATATTTAATTCTCAAAGCAAGGCACAGCAGAAAATGTAGGGAGATTTGAGCTATTATACAGCTTGGCTCATAGGGCAGCCCTTGCCAGCTGCACCCATCTCTTACAGAAACACAGCCAAATTCCCATCACAGAGCAAAAGGCTGTAGGACATCAAACAGTTCCACATGAGTTTTAAGAGCTCAGCCTTGTGGGGCAGGAGGGGAAGAGCAACAGCTGCAAAATATAGGAGGTTAATTACCTGCATAAGCATGGCCTGTAATATTCCAAAGGTCCGAGTCCCAAGACATCAAATCCAAATCAAAATGAAAGTTATAGAGATCATTTTCCTGAAATGATAGTTCAGAAAAAAAGACAAGACAAAAAGAAAGATGCTTTGACACCATCAGCCATTATGTTCACATTCTTACAGCTCCAGAAAACTAAACAAACAGCATAACTATCAATCACTTCAGGTGCCTTAAAGGTATGCAGAGATGAAAGTCCTTAAAGGAGAAATTATCAACTGAAACACACAAAACAAGGCTTCTTTTAAACTTACACCAGTAGGAAGGGGCAGGTCAGTTTAAGATCATCACTAATTATTGTACTCTTCTTTGTAATTTGCAAAGCAAAAGTTCTAAGTTCATTGAACCATCTCACAAAAAATACAAGTCTTAGGAACCTGGTGCCAGCCTTTCCTTCATCTGCCTTGAAAAATTTCTTTAATGCTCTTCCACCATTACATCTCAAAGCACTTTACAAACAAAAGCAGCACAGGGACAGTAGCAGGAAAACAGACACAAGATTGATTTGCCCAAGACCTGATTAACGGTATGTGTTAGGTCTCCCTATACTTGAACACAGTGATGTCAACATCTAAAGCCAAGGACATCAGTCTCCTTTTCCAACAAAAATCAAAACAGGCTAAAATCACTCCATACATATTATTTATCATACGACCTTTAAAACAACAACTGGCATTTTTCTCCATTTATCCTGCTTGTGCATCTCTTAAGTCTCAGTTTCCTACACAAATGTGGCCCTTAATGAGCACTTGCATGAAAAATACAAACATGACCTACCCAGCTCACACAAATATACAAAGATTTTCCTGAAAACCATACTGCAATCATACCTTCCCTTATACTCTCAACTTGCCCTGTGAAGGGAGGCTCAAAAAGCCTGCAAAATGCATTGATAATGGTACTTGCAATTAGAATGAAAAGAAAGCTCATCAGAGCACATTTAAAGGAAGAATGACCAAAAAACCACAATGTGAGCTGTGCATTAAGAGCCCTCACCTAAGCAAGTAATGCCGACCTGCTAACGAGGAATACCTTTCCCTTGTACAATCAGTCTGTTCCCACATTTTCTCCAGTGACTGGTTCTACACATGTAGGAATGCTCTTAGGACATGGGGTTTACATGAGATGATAACCCAGGCTTGTGCTGGAGGTGGATTGGGACACAGCGAGCAGAGACACGGCTGGGGAAGAACATGGAGAGGAGAATCCACGAGGTAAATGCCCCGGGAGAGAAAAAGCAGTATGGACAAGTGGGCAGTGAAAACGACCTGGATTAATGCAGAAGGTGGCAAGCAAAGGTTTTTTCGAGAAAATCCTACATTAAAGAAGAAATCAAGAAGTAATTAAATAAGCAAAGGGATAAAGAAGAGCCCGGGTGGATGTAGGTGTAACACACCCACCGTTCTCTCAGGTAGCCCTGAGCCAGCGCTCCCCCAGCACTGCCCTGCGGGGTTCACCTTCCCCGAGGCAGTGACAACGCCACTCCTCCTCGTCGGCGCCTCGCACCCTCACCCCAGCCTCCCTCCCTGGCACACTCCGCTCCGCAGCCGTGCCCCGCAGCGCTTCAGCCATCGGTGTCTCCAGCGCTGACGCGGAGTGCAGGCCGGGCGGCCACGCTCTCCTGCCAGGCTGCTTCGAGGCCCCCCGAGCCGGGCCGGGGCTCTCACCGTCGGCAGAGCGCGGACCCGGCCCCCGCCATCCCCGGTACTCACGTCGGGCTCGTCCTTCGGGGCCGCGGCGCCCAGCAGCTCGCTCAGCTCCTCGCCCAGCACAGCCTCTGCGGAGAGAAAACGGGCTCAGCGCCGGCCCGGCCCAGCCCGGCTCCGCCGGAGAGCTTCGTGCCGGCCCGGCCCGGCCCCGGCCCCCCGAAGCCGCGCTCACCCCAGTCCAGGCCGCCCCCCGGGGCGGGCAGCAGCCCCGCCGGCTCCCACTCGGCCTCGGCCGCCGCCATCGCTTCCCGTTCCTCCCGAAACACACGTCTGCTTCCGGCTGGGCCGGGCCCGCCCGCCACGGCGGCCGCCGGCGGACAATCGGCGGGCGGGCGGAGGCAGCGCGGCCTCGCGGCCTCGCACGGTCACTGTCCGCGCTCCGAGCTCCGCAGAGAATCACAGCTTCAGCTGAGTTGGGAAAGGGCTCTGAGATCAGCGAGTCCAGCCCATGACCCAGCACCACCTTGTCACCCAGACCATGGCACTGAGGGCCGTGTCCAGTCCTTAAACACCTCCAGGGGCGGTGACTCCAGCGGTGCTCCAGGGCAGCCCCTTCCAGTGTCCAGTCACCCTTTCTGTGTAGAAATTCCTGTGAATGTCCAACCTGAACCTCCCCTGGCACAGCTTAAGGCTGTGTCCTCTTGTCCTCTCAAAAATAACCTGGGAGAAGAGGCCAAACCCCCCCTGGTTACGAGGCTAAACAACCCCAGCTCCCTCAGCTGCTCCTCATCAGACTTGTGCTGCAGCTCCTTCACCAGCCTCTCTGGACACACTCCAACACTTCAACATCCTTCCTGAACCGAGGGGCCCCGAACCAGACACAGCGCTCCAGAAGTGGCCTCACCAGTGCCAAGTGCAGGGGAAGAATCACTTCCCTAGTTGTGTTGGCTACATTATTTAATGAAAACTTCCCCCCGCCCCAGGCACACAGGAGGCATTAGTTAGACAAAGGTGTTTATTCAGACCCCGATGATACAAGCTCATTGATGAAAGCATGAGTGGAGTGGCTCTCGGGGAATGTCCCAATTCCCAGGGACAGAATGTCCAAGGGCTGGGTGGCAGGCTGCCCCCAGCACGTGGCTCTTGGCCCCTGGTGGGTCTCCAGCTGCCTGCACTGGAAGCAGCTCCCCTTCCCAGGGGAATGCTGCACACGCAGCATGGTGGCAGTGTCCAGGGGCAGCTCTGGTCCAGGCTACAACCACAGGCATGGAGTCCCTCTGTGCTCCTGCAGCAGCTCCTGCTGGGCCTGCAGCCTTGGGGGACACGGTGGGTTTCAGTCTCAGGCAGGCTGGAAGCACTGGAGAGATGGAGCTGGTGTCACCCACTTCAGTCCCAAGGGGTGTCCCCACCCAGGAGCACCCCAGCCAGGAAGATGGCCACCCAGATGAGTTTTGAACAGGGTGCTGCGAGGCTCTTGCCACCCTCACCTCACAGGTTGGCATCGTATGCTGCATTGGTGAAGGTTCCTGGTGCTCCCAGGTCACTAGAAGGCAAACACAAGGATGTCACCTTGGGGAGTGCACGAGTGTGTGAAGGCCAGGGGTTAGCACAGCCCTGTCAGCCCTAGAGATGCTCCCGTAAAAAACCAGCCTCACACAGGCAGATCTGGGTGTCAGCAGGGTGGACATAGGGCTGTGACAATCACAGGGCAGAGCCACCCTCCTGCACAGCACAGCTCTCACCTTGTGGGTTTCAGGAGCTTCTTCTTCTCCTCTGAAAACAGTGTTGAAATGTCCATTGGGATAAAGCACATAGAAAAGAAATAACCAGATCTGTTTAGTGCAGGTCACAAGAAGCTGCAGCAGCAGCGTCTGAAATTGAGTGGAGTTTAACAGGCATGAGGTGGAGCTGCCTTAACAAGCATTTGCTGCCTTCTTCAGAGTGATGATGTTTATCTGGCTCTGCCCTCTAAACCGGGCTGCTGACATTTTCAGCTGGGCCAACTGCCAAGGACCCAAGCAACTCAGCAAATAAAACATGTAAATGGAGGCAGTCACACTGTTAAACTCTTCTGATCACCTCAGCCTCCCCTGGGACTTTCACCACCTTGCCTGAGAACCCTGGCCAAAGTTAGGGTGGGCTGCAGGAAGCATTTCTGTACCTCTGTCACTGAGCCTCTTCGCAAGAAGGGCAATGAGCCCCCCAGAGAGCACAAGACCAGCTACTGCCAGGGCTGTGCCACTGCTGTAAGCCAGGACTTGCTTTAGGAAGGCACTGTCCTCTGAAAAAAAGTCACAGAGCCACGCATTAGAAAGTTGTTGTCACTTCACAGCCCCTGGGGAGTACCCCTGCACCACATTCAAGATGTGCTTGGAGTAAAGCTGGAAGCACTGCAGTGCTAGAGGAGCTGGGGGGTCCTGCTGTACCTGCACAGACAGGGGGATCCCTGGTCCAGTTCCCCATGGCCTCACAGCGGAGCATCTCTGCTCCCATCCGAACAAACCCCTCCTCGCAGGAAAAGGTGCACGTGGAGTTGTAGGTGAAATTCCCGTGCACATGAGAGCAGCTCAGCTGTCCTCTGCTGGGGGGGGACAGCACTGGGCAGCTGATGGCTGCAGATAAAGCACAGCAGGAGCATCAAGAGACTGATAGCAGTGAGATGGGAACATGTGGGCTGGCAAGCCAGGGGATGAACTGACATAGCCCAGGGTGCTGAGGAGAGCACTCTGCTACAACAGAGCCCTCCCAGACATGTGTGAGATCACAGGATTTTTACCTTTGCAATATGTGGGGTCCCCAGTCCAGGTCCCCAGGGCTGTGCACTCACGGCTCTCTGGCCCCATCAGCACAAACCCCTTCTGGCAGGAGAAGGCACACGTGGAGCCAAAGGTGAAGTCCCCATGGAGATGGAAGCAGGCAGCCTGGCCCATCTTGGGGGCAGTCAGTGCTGAGCATTTGACGGCTGCAAGGGTAAAGAGGCACAGCTCAGAAAGGAGCCTGGGAGACTGTACTGTTGGGACCAAGGGGCTGGGGACACATCATAGAGTAACCCCACATAGTGACACCCTGAGCTGTGGCAGTAGCTCTACCTTCACAGCGTGGGGCATCCCCTGTCCAGATCCCTGTGGCTGTGCACTTGTGACTGTCTGACCCCATCAGCACAAACCCCTTCTGGCAGGAGAAGGCACACGTGGAGCCAAAGGTGAAGTCCCCATGGAGGTGGGAGCAGTTCAGCTCTCCCTGGTCTGGAGCTCTGAGCACTGGACAGGCAATGGCTGCAAGGACAGAGAAACATTTTCAAGCTGAAAAGTGGATACTACAAGGCTAGACTGTTGAAAGACCAGGACCAAGAGGGTCCTCTAGCAAACCTCCCATGCTCACAAAAGGCTTGTGACACCTTGAGCAGCGGCAATACCTTCACAGTGTGGTGTGTCCCCAGTCCAGGTCCCCAAGGCTGTGCACTCAAAGCTCTGCAGCCCCACCAAGGCAAATCCTGTCTGGCAGGAGAAGGCACACATGGATCCATAGGTGAAGTTGCCATGGAGGTGAGAGCAGTGCATCTCTCCCTGGTCAGGTGCACTTAGCACTGGACAGGTGATGGCTGCAGGGCAAAAAAGCACACTTCAGGCAGCAGCTTGGGGACTATGAGGCTGAATTCTTGTGATGAGAGAACTAAAAAGAGAACAAACATTCCAGAGTCTGCCCAAGGCCTGTGACACCTTGAGCAGCAGCTCTACCTTCACAGCGTGGGGCATCCCCTGTCCAGATCCCTGTGGCTGTGCACTCACGGCTCTCCAGCCCCATCAGCACAAACCCCTTCTGGCAGGAGAAGACACACATGGAGCCAAAGGTGAAGTTGCCGTGGAGGTGGGAGCAGTTCATCTCTCCTTTTTCTGGAGCACTGAGCACTGGACAGGCAATGGCTGCAGGGACACAGAAACAATTCAAGGAGGAGGCTGGGAACTACAAGGCTAAACTGTTTGGTGTGAGAGACTGGGAAAACCCTAGAGTCACCCCACAGGCAGTGACACCCTAAGTTCTAGCAGCAGCTCTACCTTCACAGCGTGGGGCATCCCCTGTCCATGTCCCCGTGGCTGTGCACTCACGGCTCTCCGGCCCCATCAGCACAACCCCCTTCTGGCAGGAGAAGGCACATGTGGAGCCAAAGGTGAAGTCCCCATGGAGGGGGGAGCAGTTCAGCTCTCCCTGGTCTGGTGCTCTGAGCACTGGACAGGCAATGGCTGCAGGGGTGGAGAAGCACTTTGAAAAGGAGTCTGAGGACTACAATGCTAAACTGTTGGAATGAAAGGACCAGGACACTGGAGAACATTCCAGGGTGAACCAGATGCCTGTGACATCTTGAGCAGCAGCAATACCTTCACAGTGTGGTGTGTCCCCAGTCCAGGTCCCCAAGGCTGTGCACTCAAAGCTCTGCAGCCCCACCAAGGCAAATCCTGTCTGGCAGGAGAAGGCACACATGGATCCATAGGTGAAGTTGCCATGGAGGTGAGAGCAGTGCATCTCTCCCTGGTCAGGTGCACTTAGCACTGGACAGGTGATGGCTGCAGGGCAAAAAAGCACACTTCAGGCAGCAGCTTGGGGACTATGAGGCTGAATTCTTGTGATGAGAGAACTAAAAAGAGAACAAACATCCAAGGCCTGTGACACCTTGAGCAGCAGCTCTACCTTCACAGCGTGGGGCATCCCCTGTCCAGATCCCTGTGGCTGTGCACTCACGGCTCTCCAGCCCCATCAGCACAAACCCCTTCTGGCAGGAGAAGGCACACGTGGAGCCAAAGGTGAAGTTGCCGTGGAGGTGGGAGCAGTTCATCTCTCCTTTTTCTGGAGCACTGAGCACTGGACAGGCAATAGCTGCAGGGACACAGAAACAATTCAAGGAGGAGGCTGGGAACTACAAGGCTAAACTGTTTGGTGTGAGAGACTGGGGAAACCCTAGAGTCACCCCACAGGCAGTGACACCCTAAGTTCTAGCAGCAGCTCTACCTTCACAGCGTGGGGCATCCCCTGTCCATGTCCCCGTGGCTGTGCACTCACGGCTCTCCGGCCCCATCAGCACAAACCCCTTCTGGCAGGAGAAGGCACACGTGGAGCCAAAGGTGAAGTCCCCATGGAGGTGGGAGCAGTTCAGCTCTCCCTGGTCTGGAGCTCTGAGCACCGGGCAGGTGACGGCTACAATGGGAGAGCAGAGCTCAGAGATGGGATAAATGAGGTTAAATCTAATAATTCAGGCTGAATCCAAATCAAATCTTACCCATACTCATCTCTTCAAAACTGTAGTTGGTGCAATGATTTTTCTGCCCTACAAGTGATTTCCTCATGGAGACACAGTTGCTGCTCTGCCAGAGCCCTGTTTATCCCTTTCACTACCCTGGACCAAAGCCCCTGCGAGGAAGGACCACAACTGCTGCAGTCCCATTCATCTCCCTCCTTTTACTGGAGCAGAGACCAGCCTCTGTCCTTGTCACAGTGGCAGAAGGATGACTTTGGGACTGTAAAGCACTGCAATGGCTAAAGAGGTTGTGTACCAGCCTCCCCTGCCTGTTTCCAGGGTGTGTTTTTCTGCATGCCAGGGTGATACCCAAGGTTTTCTGGGGTGAGTGGCTCTGCTGCCTGCGGAAGCACCAAAGGTCAGTGCCAGCAGGGCACTACCACCACCCAGCCCAGCTGAGACAGACTGCATTCGCTGCATCTTCTGCTTTCAAACTGACACCAAGCACTTTCCTGGGGAGACTTGTCCTTTCATAGCTATTTTACAGGCAATTCTGGTTTTCCAGTCTCCAGAGGTGCCTGTTGGTGAACATGCTGTGCGGGTGGGAACAGCTGACCCAGCCCCTTTGGGGGGCAGCCAGCAATGGGCACACAATGGCTGCAGGCAGGCACGGGGCAGAGTTTGAGGCAGGGCAGGCAGCCTTGCCCTGCACAGTCCTTGCTGCACCACCAGCCTTGCTTGCAGCCTTGCTCTGCTCATTTCTGGAGTAAGCCCAGCTGGCAACGCTTGCTAACACCATTTTGTTATCAGCACAGGACACCAACTGACTCATCTGATTGTTTGCAATAAAACAAAAAAATCAATCATATTACAGCCAGCAGGAAAAAAACAACAAGCTGGGAAAGCAAGCCCCTGGGAACCTGAAAAGTCTGGAGCACACAGGCTCAGCCCAGCTTGTCTGTGGGGATTTTTGCAAAATTGGGAGCCATCTCCTGCCCTTGCCCCTGCTGGGGATACTGGTTACAGAACAGTCACATCACATCTCCATGCTTGTTCCCCTTAACTGCAGACAGTTTTGCTGGTCTCAGCTACCTAAGATCCTGGCTTGGACCACAGGCACAACCTGCACAGGCAGCAGCAGCAGCACCACTAACTTCAAGGCAGGCTTCTTTTAAAAGGAATATATATATATAGATTTCTTCCCACTCCCACTCCTTCCCAGTCCCAGTTGTGTCCCATGTCTGCTCAACTCACCCCATCCTTGTGCAAGGCTGCAGGTGTACCACACAGGTGGAGGAAAGGTGGAGCAAGCCTCTTGCACCCCCAAAAAAGCCTGGCAGTTCTCTGGGATGCCTGGTGCCTAGCTGCAAACCCTCAAGCCACTGACAGGAAGATTTTCTCCTGCAGCATAACACACCACAGCTTTCTCTCCTTTGTGGTTTCCTGCCACACTCTGTCCCACCCAGCTTGTATCTAACCTCATTTCATGACTCCTTATCCCTGTCCAAGGTGGCCCACCCCTGCCAGGATACACCCTTCCCCTGGCTGTGGGACAGCAGCCCCTCTTTTCTCTTTCCCAAGATGCCAAATGCCTTCCCAAGGCAGATCAGGGTGGGCTAGGGGAGAGAGACACTGCCACAGAGTTGACAGAGGAGCCAGAACACCATCCTGACCCCACATTTGATGCACACAGGGTGCTGATATCTGAGTGCAGTTCAGTGCAGTAAGCATGGGCACTGGGACAGCCAGACAGAACAGGGCCTCACAGCTCACAGCTGCTCTGCCCATTGCAGCCTCCTCAGGGAATCCCACCCCACGTGCAGCAGCAGGAGATGCTTCCACAATAGGTAAGGGCACAGCAACACTTGTCTGCACAGGGCTGGTTCCCGTAAAGCATCAATGCTGCACCCCTGAGAGCCCCAGCCCCTGCCAGGCCCTACCTGTGCAGGTGGGGATGTTTGCTGACCATTCCTGGGAAGGCAGGCATCGCAGCACGCCCACCCCTCGCCGCTCAAACCCCTCGTGGCACCCGAACTCACAGGTGGAGTTGTAGCTGAAGTCTCCGTAGGGATGGCTGCAGTTCATGGCCACTCCCTTGGGCTCCAGCTTGGCACACTGCACAACTGGGAAAGATACGGTGCCACAGCCCATCAGGAGCACCAGAACTCTGCTTTGTCACCAGGGTTTGGACTCTGCAGGAGGGAGGGAGGGGTGGGGATGGATGTCTCACCATCCGTGCACTCAGGGCCATGGAAGCCGGGGTAGCACTCGCAGTGGTAGCTCCCAATGGTCTCCACGCACTCGCCATGCTGGCTGCACGGGAAGGGCTGGCAGGAGGCTGCACGCACAGGGGACAGTCATCAGGAGCTGCTGACCACCCTGCCGAGGTCCCCAGCCCACCCAATCCAGCTCTGGTCCGCAGTCCCCCTGCTCACCCCGGTAGCACAGCGCCTTCTTCTTCCGGTTGCAGGGTTCGTCATTCCACTTGCCGGACTGCTGCGGCCGCTGGATGTAGATCTCCACACAGTCCTGGTTGGAGCGGCGGTTGTTGGGCTCCCCCACTGCCCAGTTCTCTGCCTCCTTGGACAGCACCTTCCCCGTGCCCACCCAGGTCCAGATGCCGCCCAGCTTGCGGATGCCAATCCAGTAGTAGCGCCCGTGGTAGGGCAGGCTCTTGTTGAGGTACTCGATCTCCTTCTGGTTCTGGATTGCCACCAGGTCGGTAAAGAAGGTCTGGCAGAAATTCCTGGCCTGCTCCCACGTGTAGTCCCCTTGGTCACTGTAGTGGTAAGTCCAGGCACCCACCTCCACCCACAGCACCATGCCTGTGAAAGAGGATGAGGTCTGGGATTGATGCAGAAAGGATGCGAGCTGGGTCAGGGGTGGGATCCCTTGGGACATGAGAGTGGGCTAAGCCTGACATCACGGCCAAGAGATGCCAGGGATGGGCTGAGTGAAAGGATTGGATGAAGGGATGAGTGTGGATGAGAATGGGACTCCATGGGTACACAAAGGTGTGGGTAGATCAGGCATGGCAGAAGGAGCTGAGGACAGAGGCGATGGCACAGGGATGAGGAAGGTGGAGGTGACAGGTTAAAGGCTGAGATGGGGCAGCACAGGATGGGGCAGGCAGAACACAGGAAGCAGAAGAGCCCCAAGCAGTGATGCCAACCCTCCTCCGGCATAAGGATTGAAAACTCAGCCCCGTGGCCCTGTTCCCCTGCCCACAAAAGCTTCCCAAAGAGGAAAGTCACACTTCAAGATGGTTCCATAAACACAGTTCCTTCCTTGAGTGCAGATGTGCATACTTCAGTTTTCTTGCTTTACCCTGGTACATTAGAGCTAGATTGGAGCAAGGCAGAGCAGCCGATATGCCCTCACCCCCAAAAGCATTTGGACCCCAACCTGCTCATCTGAGACAGAGATAGTCTAGAGTCTTGTAAAACTCAGTGTTGCAAAACAAGGTCTTTCAAAAACAAGTTCATATTATGGTCATACCCAGCAGGCAGGGCAAAGCCAGAAAGTAACTGGCACCCACACCCAGAAGTGAAGGGCACTTCGCTGAAACCCTGTTCTTATTTACAGCATTTCATGCCACAACTTTATGCAATCAAAGGGTTTTAGCCACAGAAAGAAGCTTCCTCCATTCTCCCCAGGAGCAGCTATCTCCACAACTGCAGAAAGTGATGTTGGAATATCTTATCCCCATCTGTGCAGAAAGCAAGATGAGGATCAAAGTCTGCTCCAAACAACCAGCCTAGTTTACACTGTATCTCAGGAGAGCATTTTATCACGCTGCAGTTGTGCAAAGATCCGGGCAAAGATCTGCAGATTAGATGCAAATACACATCTTCTAAAGTCTAATTAGGGCTGTACTTTGGTCCATTGTTATACATTTTTGTAAGTAATTTCCCATCATTTGTCTGGCTTTTCTTGTGAAAGAGGAAACTATTCTCTGAAGCTGAGGAAAGTGTGGTTCACTCTTTACCCTTTGGGAATTTGGGGCTGCAGGACAGGAACTCAGGGCACCTTCTGGGAGCCTGCCCTATCCACAGCTCCCACCAACCTCCTCCTGGCCCCTGCTGCTCCCCAGCATGGCTCAAGGCAGCTGCCTGCTACCTTCACACAGCCCATCCCCAAACTGAGAAGGGCCAAAGTTTGACATCTGCTCCATGTCTGTCCTCCCCATACTCTCCTACCTCTTTCCTCCAGCTCCACCAGTTACACCCTCTCTATGGCACAGCTCATCTTCCCAGTCTTATGCTACCTCTCCCTGCCCCACCTGGTGCTGAGCCCCCAAATGAGTGCTGTTTTCCTGTTTTGACCCCTTGGCTCCCATGGCAGCCCTGATACCTCTTCCCAGGGTGGTGCTCAGCACCCTCCGCAGTTGAGGTGCCTTTGCCTTTTTGTTTTCTCCCACAGCCAAATCTCAGCCTCCTCCTGACACTGCACTTACCTCATTTCTGTTCCTTAGCTCAGTCACTAAGGTTCTTAGGAAAATAATTCAGCTCACAGAGGATTTCTGGGGACAGAGCAGGCACCAGTAGGTTTTGCTCTGTGCAATGCCAGCATGTGAAGGAAATACCCTACAGGCAGCAAAACCAAGTGAGTTTCTATACTCTTGATGTCAATTAGCAGCTCTAATTCTGTGTGGTTCTGCCCCAGCTGTGCTATGAACCGTTACACCCAGGGGTGCTGTGACTCCATCCATGCCCAACTCCCCAGCATGAGCATGGGTGTAGGCAGTGGGTAGAGCTCCCCTGCCTTTCCCCGGTTCACAGTACAGTTCACAGCACCAGCTGCCACGCTGCATTTGCGGAACCAAACATCCTGCAGGGACCTCAGCCATGGCCTGGCCCTTCCTGGGGGAGCACGGTCTGCTTGGAGGGAGCTCTGCACAAGCAGAGGCAGCCCCCGCCCAGCCCAGAGGGATCCAGCCCTGGGGATGGGCTGATGAGCCCCCAAAATAACAGTGCTACATTTCTCCAGTTTCTCAGACCCGCAGACTCCTTGGCAGCAGGGTCACACTAGACTTACTGAGTGGGTGGTGGGTGGCTTACCCCATGTGATGGCAGCGATGCCCAGGTAGGTGCCAGGAGAGCCCAGAGTCCGTGTCCTCCCAGCAGATTGCAGTCCCACAGCAGTGCCCTGACAGAGAGGGAGACATGAGCGTGCACATCCCAAGGGGTCCACACGTGCACCCACACTGCTGCCAGGCAGTCCTGGCTCACACAAGGGCAGAGGCTTGTGGCACTGGCACTCAGGCACACACGGTGCTCCCAGCCAGGTACGGCTCTGCTGCAGGAAGGACCCCTTGCAGTGAGGCACTTGGGGGGAGCACTTCACTCCTGGGGAGCCTTAAGTCCTGTGTCCCCCGAGCCCCTTCCTGCCCAGCCAGGGCTGGCATCTACCTCTGCAGTTGCTGTGCCCTGTGTGCTTGGCAGTGTCCCATGAGCCTGGGGTCGCTCGGGCAGGCTGTCCCCAGGATAGCCCCCAGATGTGGTTCCTGTCAGGGCCTGCCCACAGTCCTGCCCTCCCCTAATTCCCTTGTCTAGGCAGATGCCCAGTCATCCCAAGGAAAGGAGCAGAACTTACCATGTTGGTGCCGCAGCTGCACCGTGCCCAGCCCGTGGCAGCTATCCCTGGGTGGGCAGTGCTGCTCACGCTTCCTCTGAGTGTGCAGCAGATCTCTCTGCCCCTGGCCTCTTCCCCTCCCATCCCAGCCCTGCTACCAGCCCACTTCCTGCCCCACAGCCTCACCTCCCCCGCCACAGGGCTTTCCAGCCCCAAGAAACCCTTCTCTGAGCCCAGGGTTGGAGGCAAACAGTGGGGTCAGCACTGGCCACGGTCCTCATGGACCTAGCTTGGCAGCAGTCCCATGGCATGGGAGTTGGCTGCATCCCCACTGCCACAGGGATATGACAGCCACAGGAGATGACCCACAACGAGCCAGTCTTGCCCGAGCACCCCAGAAGGAGGAGAAGGATCCCCTGAAAAGTGTTCAGCCCCAGTCCACAATGCCTAGAGCACCGAGACCTCTCTGACCCACTGTGTCCATGTGGCAGCACCTACACTGGTGGAGGACAGAGGAGGCTGAGGTGTGCTGAGGTCCCTCGTAGGCTGAGTGGGAAAGTGGCTCACAACCTCCCAGCTCCCAGGCCAGATGCTCTCCTCGCATGCAGGCATTTTGTTCTGGCTGTGAATCTTCATATACCATTTATAAACAGTTACACAATGTATTTTTCTGTCTTTGCCTTTAAGTCTTTATGAGAAAGGTCCAGGAATATGCTAGAGGAACTTCCCCCTGACTTACTAACATCCTTTAGGAACTTCCACCAGTGTTTCAGGAACATGTCTAATTGTGTCCACCGCCCCTTGGATCATTATAATCATTATAAATCTTTTCTTACTCTATCCTGCTCATAAGTAGAATTGCCTTGGCCAGGTTTTCTGCAGAACTTACTCTGCTCACAGCTAAAGCCAAACAAGAGCCATGCAGGTCACATGTATTTTCCAGTTCCAAAGAAATTGATGCTGCTCCACAGGACATTCTAGACAAAAGGAGGAACCCATTCCACAAGAGCCATAACCCACTACAATTACTTTATCATTGGCCAGTATAAATGAACCTTGTTTCCTGTCTCTGGATATCTTCCTTGAAAAATGTTTTAATGCAGTTGTCTCTTTTTATGGAATTGATGAATCTGTACGTCCAGTAATTCAGGAACACTTGCTTCCTAGCAGCTCCTCTGCCAAGAGTAGTCAGTTATGGGAAGGGAAGGAGCAGCCAGGCAGGCAGAGAGGCAAGGGGCAGCTGCTGGTGAGGAGACCAGTGCCAAGTGCTGAGGGTCACCTGGGCAGGGCAGGAGCTGCCTCTCCTACTGATGAGAACTTCTGGGACTCAGAGGGATGTTCATGGGTACACAGTCCCAGGGCAGAGCAGGGTGTGCCCCTGCCAGTTTCACTTCTGCTCGAACCCGACATGGTAGGGCAGAGCGGCAGAAAAAAAATACTCCCACCTTTATTTTTGTAACTACAAATAGTTGTCGGTATTGCTTTAAAAATGGAATCAAGGTGTCTGAGATGCAGAGGCTGTTGCGCTGCAAAGACAGTACGTGACCAAGTTCGAGCTCTGTGTGAAGGCAGGTGCCCCATGCCTGTCCTACATGGCAGGATGGATACTTGGCATGTTGGAGGCTGGCTTTGCAAGTAGTAGAAAAAGATACACATGATAGGAGGGAGAGAAGACCCGAATCAGTTCTGCTGGGAGGTGGTTAATCACAAGGAGCCCTTTCACATCTCAGGTTATTTCCAAGGTTGGCTTCCTGAAAGGGATTCAGGATGCTGCAGGGCATCCTCATGCTGGATTCCTGCTGCTCTTCTCACCAAGGAAGGGCCTGAGCACTGTGGGGATTTCTCAGGTGTCAGGATGGTGCATCCTATCCCCCAGCCATCCCTCTGAGGACACAAGGCAAGCTGCCAGCTTTGCTCAGCATGGGCTCAAGGGAGCAGATACAAAGACACTTTCCTGTGTCACCTCCGCCCTGTCCCTCTGGACCCAGGCACAGGAATGGAGAAGTGCCTCCTTTGCTGTGCCCCAGTGCTGAGCACCAGTCGGGGCGATGCTCTCAGTGCCGTAGCGCCGTGCCGCAGGCTCTGCCCCTGGGGAAAGGGCACGGCCGCGCGTTGTTTAGGGCAGAGGCTCCCGCCCCAGGCTGGCACAACCTGTTCCCCTCCTTGTGCAATGTCTCCACAAACCGCAGAGGAACCGAGTCACCCGGCACTGCCCGGCCGGCTCGGCTGCTGCCCGCGATACGGCGGCACCTTCCTGGGAGCCCCGCTCGCCCCGGGGAGCGCTCAGCAGCCCACTGGAGGTACCCGATCCCGCCCGCAAGGGCTGTGGGCTGCTACCGGCGAGGACACACACGCCTGGGTGCAGCCCCGCTGCTGCCATCCCTCCGTTCCTCCCTGGGGACACGGGCGGCTCTGCCTGACGCTTTAGAGGCATCTCCCGAGCGCGGGCAGGAGATTCCCTTCCGCCACAGGCCCCCAGGAAGTGCTTGACCCAAAGGGTATCTCTGAGCTGCAGGGTGCCCTTGGGCAAGCCTGCCAGAGCACAGCTCCAGCAGCCGGAGCCTCCTCCTCCACACTTTTATCGGCTGCTGCCCCGCCTCAAGCAGCATCTGATAAAATCTTTCTCACAATTTCAAAGCGTTTGGACACGGGGAGACGCATTAAAGGTGCTACCCTGGCTTGGAGGGGCTGAGATGATTGCCAGGATTAGCCACGACCAGAAGTCCAGGGGCAGGTACCGTGTACCCCCCACCCACAGGGACCTTGAGGCACTGGGACAGCCCTGGCTGTGGAATATAGGGATAATTTTGGGCAAATCGCTCCTGCCCACCCTATCCAGACCCTCTCAGAGATGTTTCTTTGACCTCAGCTGTAGGACAGTTCTCTGCCTCCTGCCTTTCACTGCGAAGCTGGTGCTGGAGAGCCTTTTCACTGGGCATCACTGCCACACAGGTACCCCTGCCGGTGCTGCCTGCCAGCTCCCTGGCACCTGGCAGCAGCCACATGTGCACGGCACAGATAAGGGTTTGCCAAACAGGATGCCTGGGGCATAGATAACACCAACATTATCTCACTGCTTGAGTGATAGGGAGTAAACAAGTGACTCTGCCCACCCGGGGAATCCCAGGCAGCACCTCTGCCCTGCCAGCGAGCTGGGGCACAGGGTGGGTACGGACTGCTGGGGTGCAGCTGCAGGGATGTGCCACATCCAGGGGCAGCCCTGAGTGACAGCCAAACCACCCTGCCTACAGCTCCTAGGAACTGTGATTGCTCTGCTTCTGCCCTGCCTGGCTCTCCATGGCACTGTGCATCCCTGGAATGCTGAGACAAGCCACCGACTCACCTGGCCCTACCCCAGTAGAACCCATCCTCCTAGCAGGACAGTGGTACCAGCCACACTGGCTTGGTGTGGGGGCAGCTCAGGCACAGGAGACGCTGGTAACCAATGAACCAGGCCACCCTCACCCTGGACACCACCAGTGCTTTTGTAGTATGTCTGGTTTAATGCAGAGATTTCAACCTTCTCCCGTCTCACATAGCAAACCCAGAGCCAGATTCCTCTGCCTGTCACCTCTGTCACCCGCTGTGTGCTATTGCCTGCTCCCCTCCCCGGGCAGCAGATGAACAGGCTCAGCACCAAGAGCTGTGTCTCTAGTCAGGGCTAGCCCCTGCACAGCAAAAGACATCCTCTCCTGTGGCCAGGAAATCCTGTGGCATCTCCTCCAGCTGTGCCCAGCTGTGTTTCACCTGAGACAGAAGCAACTTTGAGGGCATTCTTCACTTCTGGCAGGCCAGGGCTGAGCTTTCCTCTTCTAAAAGTTCCTCTCTCTTTCTCACCTCCCTGCTTCAGCACACAGCCTGTCTGGCTCAGCTGCTGCCAGTGTTGCAGCAAGCACTCTCCTGGGTGATGATTTCTCCCCTGGGATCTTGGTTACCTTTCTGCTCCAAGGAGTTATTGTGTTGTCTATTTGGATTAGTGATTTATTAACTGCAGATAGGGCAGGCACTGGCACAACATGTTTTAAAGTCTTTTTTATGCCTCAACCACCTTGCTTTTGTAGACCTACAAAGTGCCCTGTCTGTACTGCCCCAGCTGTTGCAAACTGCTGGGCTCTGCCCAGTGCAGCATCCCTTGGTGCGTGACCCCAGGGACAGGGTAGCTCCATCTGAATCACTGCCTCTGTGGCCATCCAGTGCTCCATGCACAGGGTGGGTGGCCCTTGCTGAAGCTGGCTCTGCCTAAGAATCCTGATTTCTGGGGAAAGCCCCTGCAAGAAAGAAACAAAAGCTAAAATAATGAGGGGAAGGATGTTCCTAGCCACTTGTTGTTACCTTTGAAATTAATTCTTACTCCTGTGACCTCTTGCAGCTCTGCTTTAAGAGCAAGATGGTCACAGACAACAATTTAACAGTACTTCATCCATGAGCAGAGGGGTACAAGCTCCTTCACATCTAAGCAGCAAAGGCAAAAGGTCTTTTCTCCACTTTTCTGACAGGAAATGGCAAGGCAACATTGGCTGTGCTTTCCTAGCTTCTTTTTATTTTTATTTACCCTTAAGGAAAAGGACTATTTTGCAGAGAGGCATCTTGGGAGGACTCACTGGCCCGACGAGAGGTGAGGCAGAACCTTCTACTCCCACCAACTCCTGCTGCCCTGTGGGACTCAGGTGGCCCAGCCCCGTACCGGCACCGTACCTGGCTTCCCAGGGCAGGGCGCAGCTCCCCGGGCTGCCCGGCTCTGGCCGCAGCCGGCCCTCCTCTGCTGCCTCCGCGGCTGTCACACCATCGTCACACGAAGGCTTCCCGGTACTCTGCAAGACCTAGAAACCCGCTTTTGCCCTCCAGGCGCTGAGGCCCTTCGGCAGAGGCGCGGGGCCGGGAGCAGTGTCCTCCCAGAGGGACGGCGGCGCGGGCAGCGCACGGAGCTGTGCCGGCTGCGGCGTCTGTCCTGTCTGCCGCGGCGGAGCCGGGACGGTACCGTGGGGGTGCCGGGGCCCGCTGTGCCGTGTCCATTGGCCCGCGGGCCGTTGCTCTCCACGATGAGCCGGAGAAGGCCTGCGCCAGGGAAGTCCATAATGACCACCCCCCAGCGCACGGGCTGCCCGCCCCGGCGCCGCAGATGCTGGCAGCAGCGGGGATTCACAAAGCGGGCCACCTCCTCTGGGCAGGTGAAGAGCCCATTGCCGGAGCAGAAGGTGAGGTACATGGTGCTGGGGTCTCCGCCGGCCGCCTTCTCCAGGTGCCGCCGCGCCCGGGCCCACTTGCGCTCCAGTGAGAGCACGTTCCAAGCGTCGCTGATGCTCAGCTTCTCGTAGGGGATGCCCAGCACCTGCCGCGCCAGCGCCTCCAGCACCACTATCTTCCCGCGCACCTGGCCCAGCGTTGGCACCTCCTCCCGGCACCACACGCAGCCCTGTCCCTCTTCCAGCAGGCAGCGGTGCAGCTGGGCAGCGAAGCCGGGCCGGGAGAAGATGGGCAGCTCCTCCTTGATGCGCATAAGCACGGCCTCGCCGGGGTGGGCGCGGAGGAAGTGCAGGGTGCGGCGCAGGACGCCGCGCAGGCTGGCCCGCTGGAAGGTGCAGAGGTGGTAGATGCGGAGCTCTCCCCGCGACAGCTTGCAGCGCACATCCAGGAAGCGGATGCCGGCCGCCAGCTGGGCCTCCAGGCCCCAGCTCTGGCACCGCAGGCGCCGGCCACCGAACAGGCTGAGGGAGTCGTGGGTGCCAGGGATGGAGAGGTGGGAAAGGGGCAGGGCGTCGGGGAGCTCCGCCATCCAGTCAGGGCAGCAGGCTGCTGGCTGGGGCACGCAGTCGAAGGCAGCGCTGCGCCGGGACCATGTCTCCATGCCACCAGGAGAGCGGGCACCCTGGTACCTGGCTGGCCCCCCAGAGCCCTGCTGTGGAGGAGAAGCAGACCATGAGTGGTGGGAGCATGACCCCAGGCGTCCTGATCCCACCCTCCCCAGTGGTATCCCCACTGTACCATGAAACCCTGGAACACACCATACCCTATAACATACCACATGCGCCCCATATACTTTGCTGCCTGTACTTCTGTTGAACTGTACTGTTCCCCTGCTACTCTCAAGCCCCCGTCTCAGTCCCCCCGAGCCCTGGTATGCTCCAGCCTCCCCCTCATTCACCCACCTGGGTCTACCTGTGGCTGTGGAGCAGAGCCCAATGAGCAGGGCACAGCCGTGGGTGCCGGCGGCACACTGGCAGGTGGAGCGGGATGCCAGCCATTAACCCGGTGACTGTCATGACGCGCATCCTGCCTCGCAAATGGCACGTGCATCTGGGATTCATCCTCAGCCCTCGGCCAAGGAGCGCACTTGACAGACACACCAGGCTGGAAAACCCCCTGGCTGATCCCGACAGCAGCCATTCTGCACCTCCCTCCCCAGGAATCAGGACAAACGGGATCATGGTGCCGCGGGGCCCCTTGATGCTGCCCACGGGAGTGGCTGTGCAGAGCCGAGGGGTGCCTGCATGCCTGCTCCAGAGCTATGTCCCGGTGGGACCTGGACCGCCCCGGTGAGGATTGGCGTCGTCCCTGTCAGATGGACAACGCAGTGTCCTGAGCGGGGGTCTGTGCCTGCCAGCACATCCCAGGACCTGCTCAGCGTGAGTTCCTAAGGAAGTGGGCTTCATCTCCTTGCTCTTCGGGCACCAGGGACTGCTTCACACTGGAGTCACTGCAAGGCTGCCCGGCGGGGAGTGACCCACGTCCTGCCCAGGGGACAAAGCTGCCGAGCACTGAACCCAGCGGGGTTTGGAGAGGAGCCGCCGGAGAGGTCACAGACCCCTCCGAGCATCCCTCCAGCTCACATCCCCTCCGCCTGAGCGGGGCCGGCACAGGGATCCTCGGGGGGCGTTCGGCTCTGCCACTGCAGGAACAGCCGGCGGGGACCGGCCAAGGGGCGCCTTCCCTGCGCGCTGGGCGCAGCGGCCGGGCTGAGCGGGGGTCCCCCGGGCTGCCCCCGCCCAACAGTCCCGCCCTGGCGCCGGCAACAGCCCCGGCTCACGTCCGCCCGCGGCTCCCGGGGCACGGAGCGCCCCGCCCGCGGAGCCGCAGCGCGGCGGCGCAGCCGCTCCCGCCCCGGCCCGGCCCCGTCCGCTGCTCTCGGCATGGCTGCGGCGGGCGGCGGCGGCAGGAGCTGCTTCGTGCTGGGCGCCTCCGGGGAGACGGGCCGGGTGCTGCTGCGGGAGCTGCTGGCCCAGCGGGCCTTCGCCCGGGTCACGCTGATCGGGCGGCGCCGGCTGAGCCTGGGCGAGGCGGCGGGGGCCGTGGTGCGCGGGCCGGGGACAGGGCTGGCCGTGGTGGCGGGGACCGCGCCGGCGGCTCTGACCCTCGGCCTCCCCGCAGGAGCAGGCGGTGGTGGACTTCGAGCGGCTGGGCGAGCACGCCGCCGCCTTCCAGGGACACGACGTGGGCTTCTGCTGCCTGGGCACTACCAGGGCCAAGGCTGGCGCAGTGAGTGGAGACACCCTGACCCCCGGCGAGCAGGGGTCCCGCTTGTCCCCTCCCCTGCCCGCTTCCTGCCCCGCCGACCCTCCTCTCCCCCCGCAGGATGGCTTTGTCCGTGTGGATCGGGACTACGTGGCGCAGGCAGCAGAGCTGGCGCGGGCAGGGGGCTGCAAACACTTTGTCCTGCAGTCCTCCCGGGGGGCAAACGCACAGAGCCGCTTCCTCTACCTCCGCGTGAAGGTGAGGGGGCTGCTGGGTGGGCTCCTGATGCTCGTGCAGGAGTCATGGGATACCGGGATGCTCGGGAAGCAAGCAGGAGCTGAGGTTTAGAGATGCAAATGGCTCGGGGAGTCCTGCTGCTGCAGGACAAGGGAAGGGCCTGGCTGGACAGCTACGCAACTGTCTTCTTATAAAGCAGCACAACCCCTGCATGCAACGTCTGCCTCCCTCCAAAAACTCTAGAAACATCTGCTGGGGTTGTCCAGCCCAACAACAGTTCCCCAGCCTTAAGCTGGGATGGCTTCACAGCTATGTGGGGAGGCTCAGGGCTGTGTCCAGGTGAGAAATGAACTATCCCGCGATGGAGAGCCTGCAGGCTCCCCAGGGAGGACCACGCCCGTCGCAAAAGCTTTTTTCTCCCTATGTTGTGTGCTGCCACTCCCAAAGCCTGCTGGACTCAGAGCTGCCTGCCAGTGTCTTGTGCCGCCTGGATCCATCCCCAGGCTGGATGCTGAGTCCAGATGCTCTCTGGAGCAGCCTGTTGCAGTTTAGTGTGATGGTTGCAAGGACGCACTGCTGACCTGTGATCTGTGTCCACCACGGGCCCTTGCCCCGGCTGCCTGGCCTGGAGAGCTGATCCCTGCCTGGTTTGTTCCAGCCTCACGCTGGCATTAGTGCTATCCTGCCCTTGGCTCAGCAGCCCTTTCCTGCCTGTTCATGGGGTGGCAGGGATGGTGCTTGCAGTCATCCTTGTCTCCTTTCATCCTGCCTGGCTGCTCTGACAGGGAGAAGTGGAAAACCTGGTCCAGGCTGTTGGCTTTGATCACTGTACCATTCTCCGGCCAGCGTGAGTAGTGGTGGAGGAGGGAGGGCGCAGGGTGGAGGGTTGCCAGGGCAGCAGGGAACTGCTTCACTGGGAGATGGAGGAAGAGAAAGGACATATGAGGGCAGGGCTCGGGATGGAAGTGAAGAATGCCAGCAGCTGCAAATGCAGTTCATGGATGAGCAGACTGCTTCCCAGTGCTGCAGGGAGCAAGCCCTGCAGTTTCCTATGGCCCATCCCAATGCTAGTGCCATGTGCCATGCAAGGACAGGAGCCTTGGGCTTAAAAACACAAGTTGAGGCACATAGGTCAGAGCTTAGCTCCAGATGGACCTTGACCTTATGCAGAGGGAGCACACACCTATGTCCTTTCAAGTGTACTGTGCTCTTGCCACCTAGGAGAACTGGAATTCTACTTTTGTCAGCACAGTGGGGAAAGGAGTTTAGTGTCCAAGGGCTCAGCTCTGTCATGTTCCATGACCCTGCCAAAGCCCATGTCAGTTCAGGGATCTTGTCTGGGCCCTGGTGCAGCTGGAGAACTCAGTCTCTAGCTTTCACCCTGCATTGTTTCGTGCTGACCCACCTCACCTCCTTGCTCTGCAGGGTGCTGCTGTGCAAGCGCCAGGAGTCCCGACCCATGGAGTGGATAGCCCAGCAGTTCTTGGGTGCTGTGGCTCGGCTGTTCCCCACTGCTTACTCAGTGCCTGTGGAAATGGTAGCCAGGGCTATGGTGGCCTGCGCTCTGCAGCCAGGAGAGGGGAAGGTAAAGGTGCTGGAGAACAGGGCCATCCATGAGCTGGGAAATGCAACGCCACAGCAGGACACATAGAGCTGAAGGGATGGCAGGCAGGAGCTTGGTTCATGCTTCAGGTGCTCTCTGGGCTGAGGATGAACGCATGCATGGGAGAGGTGTGGGGTGCTTGCATGGCTAATGTGGAGCCAGAGGTACATCCACTTCTTTGCACTTTGGCTCATTCTGTCAAGGGATCAAACATGCAGGTGCTGGCTGTTGGGTGAGGAGAAACAATGTGCTCTGCTGCCTGGATCCATAAAATGAATACGGGTAAAGATGATGTAATCCAGGCCTTGAATAAAACCCTGTGACTGATCTGGTTGTGCCGGCTTTGTGTTGAAATAATGTCTGCCACCCACACACCAATAACCCAGCCTCAGCCTCATGTGCTCAGATCATGTCACGTCAGGGAATGCTCACAGGCAGGTGACAGGCACAGGAAAGCAGAGACAAGGCACAGCTGCCTGTGTGGAGGCTGCACTTGACAGAGCACACGGTGGCACCAGTGCTGCTTGGATAGCAGAGCTCCTGGATGCTCAGCAGCAGCTGCTGAGGTGCCAGGAGTGGTGGCTCTGCCTGCAGCAGGCCTGTGCAGACACTCCTGGCCTCATCTGCTCAGGGTGCAGAGCTCTAGGGACACTGCTATCCACACCTGGCCTGCCACTTGGTACCTGTAGTCACAAAAACACTATGCAAATATTTGCAAATGCCCATCTCTCTGGATTTTCCTTGCAAGCACAAATGAGCCCGAGTCCAGCCCCGTTTTCCCAGGAAAGCTCTGGATGTGCAAAAGTTCAGGTCAGCCCTGTGCACATCTTACAGGGGGCTTGTTCCTGCCCAGGTGCCAGAATGGGAGCAGGTTCCTTCTGTGGGCGTGGAGGAGGCACGAGGAGCAGGCACGAGGAGCAGGGCAGTGTCCCAGGCGCGGCCCCGGCTGTTCTCAGGCCTCCTGCTCAGGGTCGAGGAACTCGGTGGCTCCCCACATGGGATGCAGAACATACGTGACTCCCAAGTTCCCTGCTGGCCCGAGTCCCAGTGCTCGGGGTAACACTGCTTTCCAGGATTCTCCCTGACCTCCCCCACGGCTCCTGTGTCAGTGACTTGGATGTGGCAAATGGAAGGAGCCTAGATCTCATCTCCTCCTTCTACACAAGCATTTCCATCGTTGCCTTGGGCCTCAGAAAGTTGGTGGAGGCAGTGAGATGGTGTAGGCCTGCACCTAGACAATTCCTCAGGCATGTGAGGGGCTCAGTTCAAAGGGGCCACAGAGCCACAGCTACTGATAAGACTGTCCCAGTGTGAGCAAAACAACACCTTTGGAATAGTATTTAATGCACAAAGGGAAATGAGAGGTAGCTGGTCAGCATCATGCAAATATGAGGAGCACAAAGGCTGGTCACCTGCAACACTGGGTTACACAGGCATGGTGCACTCAACGCTCAAAGAGATTTTTTTTTAAAGGGCTTGTGTGCTTATACAAGGGAGTGGAAATGAACACCTGAAGTGATAACACCTTAAAATAAGTGAAAATTGAGATGAGAGAATAAAAAAAAAAAATAATTCAAGCTCTGGAAAGTTACAGGTGAAAAGCAAGCCACAGAAGATGTGAGAAAGCATCCTAAAGGCATAAACCTGAATTATGACTATGTGAGAAGCAGAAAGTTCTCCAGGGAGGCTCAAGGACAGGATGTGATCAGGCTCTATAGGAAGGAATGAGCCATCACAGAAAGCCTCACTGTGTTACTTGCATTGCCCTTTGCTGTTAGAGAGCTCACATTACCATCATTCCTTAGGGGACACACATGTGCATGACTGTCCCAAAGCATTCAGGAGAAAAAAAAAAAAAATTTAACACCATTTTTAGAACACATGGTTAAAAGTCTGCCAGAAGGAGCACTCAGATGAATGGCCAAATACTCTCCTGGGTGAGAATTGCAGCGATCCCTTTACCAAAAGGTCAACATTGTTAAATATGATGCTAGTTCTTAAAAAGTTCCAGTGGGAACCAGGAAACAGCAAAGCAGCTAGGCTACCTTCTATAAAAGGCACGTTGCTAGAAAGGATAATAAAGTCTGGAAATAACAGGGCCAAGGATAAATTTGGTGTAATGGGAGATTCCAAGTGGCTTTTGAGGGGGCAGTTGCAAGACACAAGTCTGGAGCCCTTTTGGAGGAAACCAGCCATTGTGTACACAAGACAATCTGCTCCTCAGAGTGCACTCAGATCTCCAAAAAGCTCTCCCAGAAGGGCTCTTAAAGAAATTAAGCTGTCGTGAGAAGATGAGGAAGGTCTGTGTAGTTTCTTATTGGAAATATTTTCTTAGCACTCCAAAGCCTTGAAACACACAAAACAAACATTTCTTGCTGGACAAAGGTCTGTGGAAAACACAAGCCATTTCTGTGTAACCCTTGTTTCTGCTCAATGGTAACAGTTTCTTTTTCAGTGTTTCAGATAAATCTGTGTTAAAATGCACAGCTGAAATCCCAGCACACAGTATAGTTTCCTTATCACCCTTCCACATGGAGTGTCCTCACACACTTTGGACCTCAGTTGCCCATTTTGCTCTGTGCACTCCTTAAACCCCCAGCCCAGAGCTTTGGAAGAGATTTTAGACCATTGGTCACTGAATTACAGCAGAGAGGATTTGCCCACCTAGGGCTGAAGGAGGTAAAGGAGACTGAAGTCTGTAGGGAAGAGACCCAGTCCCTCCAGGGGGGTCTCACTGTGGAAAGCTCCATGTTCCTCTGAGCAGCAGGAGGTCTGCAGAGATGGAGCAGAGATGGAGCCGAGATGGAGTCCTTGGCACGCCGGGCTAGGCTCTCGGTGTTCCAAGGGCGCGCAGCCTTGGCTGCAGCCGCGGGGAGAGCGGAGCAGGGAAGGGACTCAGAGGCTGCAGGAGGACAGCAGGCTGCAGCCAGAGGGCAGCATTAACAAACCACCTGGTCCCCAGAGCCGCGTTCTCCTGGGATTCCCACGGTGGCTTTATTACAGCAGATTCATGATGAAAGGGTCGCTGCGTTCCCAAGGGCTCAGCAGTGGGCGTTTCCCAGGAGGTGCCACAGTCCCGCTGTCCCTCCCAGCCCTGAACTGTGAGAACCGCCGGTCCCTTTTGCCCGACCCATGCTGCCACTGCCTTCCCTCCGAGCCAGGGGCTGCCTGAACACCGGCAAAGCCTCCTGCAAACAGCACCACGCTTCAAAGGAGCTCTTCAAAGCAGCCTCTGAGCGGGCACTCAGTGACATCCTGGTGACATCCCTGCTGGCAAATGCGTGGCTCTGATGAACTCTCTGGCCCCAAGGGCACTGGCACAGCCCAGCAAAGGTGCAGCTTGCAAGGCTATGTTCCTCCAGGGAGCAGGGGCTGCACCCCAGCTGCTGGGAGATGGGGCCACTGAGCCTTGTGCTACTCCTGATTGGGGTGAGGCACCTCCAAGCCCCTCCTGAGTCCTCTGGGAGCAGGGCAGAATGAGAACAGCCTGGAAGAGTAAAGGACCTCTCCTCTGTTGGTGCTGCTCTTCCCTTCCCCACTCTGTGAGACACAAGGGAGGCTGGTGGGTACCTCCATGCCAGCAGAGGAAAGGGCAGCCCACCACACCCTGGCTCTGACGCCTTGCCTGAGTACATCTTGGGGATTCCAATCAGCCCAAACCACTCTTATCTGAGCATCTCATCCTCTGAAATTGTCAGCTGTACTTTTTTTCATTCAATTTCCACTACAAACCAGTACAGAGCCAGCCCAAGTTCTCCAGGGAGGCAGTTTCCAGCAGACTTCCAGCTTTCACTTACTGTACTCAGACGCCTGAACATAGGCAGTGAGTGTGTTGCTGCATAATCCCGCAACAGGCCCAAAATCCAGCCAGAAGCCAGAGGCAGGCAGGCACATCTCTGACACAACATAAGGGAAAGGGGACCAAGAGCTGAGTTTAAATGCAGCCCTGGGTTTTAACCAGGGAAATGATGGTTGTTAGTGCACCTGGGTGTGGACAGCCAGGTTGGGAGCAAAGTCCCTATTTCCAGCTCCCAGTGTTAAACAAAGCACAGAGAGGCACATTTTCATGGTCACCCAGGAGCCAAGGTTTGAAACAATAGTCACTGACAGCCACCACCACTGTTGAACCGGTGAATATTCTGACATTAGCCTCAGCCTTGAAATCAACAGCAAGACTTCTCATAAGCACTTTTATTTTTCTGAAAGTTCAATTTTTCACTGGAAAAATCTCACTTGAATGAAACATTTCTACCTGGCTCTTCTAAATACTGACCTAGAGCCTGACGCATCATTAAAAGAAATGCTGTGGGCTTCTTGAAGCCCCCTAAACATCAGCATGGCCCTTCCAATTGGATTACCTGATCTCACCCCAGCAAATCCACATTTTTCTTCCCCCTGTGTGAGCTTAGAGAGAAGAAAACAAAACCCAGAAGCCGCCGGGGCTGGGGCCAGCTGCAGCAGGCCGGCCGGCATTGGATACAGGGCTGGCGGGGGTCCAGCTCCGGCGCTATATAGGAACGAGGGAGGCAGCTGGGCTGCAGACAGAGCCTCTGCTGCCCGCTTTGGCCATCACTCACACTCTTCTCACGGCCGAGGGAACTACAGCCTGCCAAGATGTGCAAAGGACTAGCAGCGCTGCCCCACACGTGCTTGGAGAGGTGAGACCGGCCGGGATGTGTGGGATGCCAGGGGCTGGCGCCCCACAGGGCTCTGCTGGAGCGGCTGGGGGCACAGCGGCTCTTCCTGCGGCACATCCCCAGGATGGGCATCTCTCATGGGGACTGGCATTATCCAGCTCTGAACGGGGAGGGAAGGGAAGGGAAGCTTGCTGGGGGTGGTCCAGTGGGTGCTGCAAGTGGCTGAGATCCTTGGCGGGACGAGTGCTGATTCGGTCTGAACTCCCCACTCTGCCCTGGGGCTCATTCTGCTGGGTGATTTTGGGCTGCGCCAAACCCAGCCCTCCACCGTTCTGGGCAGGAGTGCTTCATCCTCAGATCTTAATTTCTGCAAAACACGGGGAGGAGAGGAGGAAAAAATCAGGACAGAGGTTTTGCCTTTCTGAGGTGGAAACAGCCCTGTCTCCGAAGTGCCTCACGATCTTCTTTTAATTGCCTGCGTGTCGCTCACACATGGAATAGCCAGACCTGACCCCTCTCACAAGGCTCACCCCTGCACAGAGCACCAGCTCTGTCCCCCTTGTGGCACCCATCCTCATCCTCATCCTCATCCCCATCCACCCTGGTTCTCCCAAAACCTGCCCCTGATGGTGGCAGAGGCTCCTCTCAACCCCTTGGGAGCTCAGGCAGTCTCCAGCCCCTGGCCATTTCCAAGCTGATTGGAACCTGTCCTCTCCTCTGCTCCCACGGGCTTTGGAGGGTGTCCAGTGAGAAGCAGAGGTGCAAAGCACCTGAGGTCTCAGTGCAGCATCAGGGCACTCAGTGCTTCACCTAAGGGGTAAACTTAGGAATAGACTCAAGTGAATCCCTCAGTGAGGGTTCCCTCACACCTGCAAATGCCTTAGCACTGGTTTTTGGATGAGACTGACAGTGGGAAATTCACTGCCCTGAGGGGAGCTCCAGAGAAGTTCCAGCTGAAACTGTGCCACTGGGGGCTGATGCTGCTTGCCCAAAAGGCAAATTGTCACCACAGGCACAAACAGGAGCGCAGGCCTGTGATGATTTTGTTGTTGGAAACCTGTCTTTCTGCAAAGCTCATGAATTCATGCTGACCTTCCTGCTCCCCCGCAGTCTCCTGTGCCATGGGCAGCCAAGAGCACTCTTCCAGTTTCATGTGGGTGATCCACATGTTTCTGCTCTGTTATCACCCATGTTGCTGCTCTTCTGACACTTTTTAACAATAAATTTTCTTAATAAAGATTTTCTCCCACTCCTGCTATGCTGATGTTTTCATCTGCTATGCCCTCAAATCCTCACTCTTGAAAGCTTCATTCACACTTTGACATGCAGAGTCAGAACTGCATTTGTCCCCTGTGCATCACATTGTATTGAGGCTTTCCAGCTGCTTCACTGCTGTGTCACGAGACCCTCCTGCAGCTACTCACAGCTCGTCCCCAAGTGCCACGCAGAGACCCTCCTGCAGCTACTCACAGCTCGTCCCCAAGTGCCACGCAGAGACCCTCCTGCAGCTACTCACAGCTCGTCCCCAAGTGCCACGCACGGGACTGCGGTATCTGCTGCTCGGCCACTGGCCCTCTCCCAGTGCCTGTTGCTCCCGGCCTGCATTCCCCCAGCACCATCCCCCAGAGGTGTGTGCTACCTTTCCCACACTGGCATCCATGGCCTGACCTTCCCCTGCAGCTGCCTGGGGTCTGCAGAGCCCATCCAAGGTGCCCTGCCGATCCAAGGAGCTGCTCCCCCGGCTCTCCCCACAGCACGTGTTTTCTGGCCTCTTCAGAGAAGGATGATAGGTTGAAAGGAATCTCTTCCTACGGCCAGAAGAGCCTTGACTCCTCTCCAATAGACCATATTTGTCCATGTGTCCACCATGGGTCTGACACAGCTGCCACTGACATGCCCATACAGCATCACTCTTGCAGCTTTATCACTCCTCAAATCCCCTCGAGAGGCTTTTGCATGTGAAGGGGCATTTCCTCTGGCACCTCCCTGCCCTCAGGCACAGCATCACCTTTAGCTTTCAGCTCCTTTGAGCTTCTATTTTTGTTTTGCTTTTAAAGCTGGAGTCTCTCCTGGCCCTCCCCAGCAGCCCTTCTTGTTCTTGGTATGTTTGACAGAGCCCATATTTTCTATTAATGCTTCTTGGAAGCTATTTCTCAGACTTTTTCTTGGCTTGCTCCCATATGTTCTCACAGTTGACCTTCCACCATTTACAGTCCTCTTGTTTTTTCTCACTTAGCCAGGGTTTTTTGGGTTTTTTTTTTTGTTTGTTTTTTGTTTTTTGGTTTTTTTTAAAGATGCCTTTTTTGTTTATAGCTGCCTTTTCCCCTCTGCTGTTTAGCCTTCTCTGAAGCCTTCCTTGATAGCTTGTAATCCATCTGCTGGAGGACGCCAGGATGGTGTCTTTAAATAGCCCTTCCCTCCCTCAGCCTTGGGCTTTCAGCCCGCTCCTGTACTTCCTTGCTTCCTTTTAACAACCTTCCTTATCTCTGCTGTCTCTACAGATGTCATGAAGGTCCCACTGCCAGGGAATTGCCCTGGCGCAGGGGGGAGGCTCTTGCTGCTGTCCCCACACCTACAGGGCTCCAGGGGTTTCGGCAGATACTGGGGGTCCCTTGGCAACACCACGGGATGGAGCAGGATGGGACTGAGTGTCTCTTGAGCCTGACAGCTCTTGGCCATAAGTCACTGCCAGAGGATGGGAATCAGAGAGCAAGGTTTTGAGTCAGATCTGAGCACTTGTTGTGTGAAGCCACCATCAATTGCACCTACCTCGTGTAGGTGTTGGCCTCATCTGCAGCAGGGCATGGAGTCCCCAGGTGCTGCTCTGACAGCAGCAGAGTCCTGCTCCTGTCTTCCCAGCTCCTTGGGTCATCATGGGCTTAGTTTGACTTTCGATCCCCTGCTAGCAGCACAGCACAGCACAGCAGGCAGAGGGGTCTCTGCCTGCTCAGGAACTCCTGGTGTCCACTGTCCTTGCTTCCCAGGTGGGCAGTCCCACCCAGTGGGTGCCTTGCTCTTCCTGCCTGCTCCTGCTGGATGAGCCGCCCATGATGTGACACGTAGTCCAGTTGCTTGGAAGGGACTGTCCCTGCTGCACAGCACCTGGCACTGGCAGGGGCTTGATCGTGGCAACATCCTGACTCATCCCTCTCGAGCACTGGGAGAGGGACAAGGTGGCACCCAGCATTTCTGCTCAGCCCTTCCTGAGAGATGCTCCCTGAGCCCATGTGTCCCCTTCCTGCAGGAACCTGTGGCCACAAGCGCAGATGTCTGGGAAAGGAGAGTCAAGGGAGAGGACAGCCTGTCCCCTCAGCTTTCCTGTGGCTCCCTCTGCACCCACCCACTTCTTTGGTGTTAAGGGGGCTGCCCACTTCACCTGCTCACTGTCCCTACAGCTGTGCCATCCCCATGGGTCAGGACCATGCCAGGCAGTCCTAGTATAGCAGCACTGGCCAGCAGGATGCCAAGGGGCAGCTGAGGCTTGCTGGAGAGCTGGCTTCAGGACATCAGGAGCCAGCTCTGGCTTGGAGCACTTGTCTGCTTTTCACCTATTTACTTATAGCAGGATGAAGGGCAGCATCCCTGTCCCAGACGCTCCGTGTGGGAGCATGGTGACCTTGTAACCATTTTCTTGTGGTCCTGAGCTTTCCAAGGTTCAGGTTTTCTCAGAAGCACTAGCAATGGAAACTGTCCCTGTAGCTGCTGACCCTGTCCATGAGAACAGCTGTGTTTCTGGGTGTGCGCTGCCCTATGCCGCACACCCGCTGCGGGCTGTCCCTGCAGCCCCAGGCTGGGCTGCTCTCTCTGCCTGGTCCTGCTGCCCACCTCCATGCAAGGGTGGCTGCTCAGAGGCAGGTTTCTGCAGCAGAAATGGGAGACAGGGAGCAGAGCAGAGCAGACACCCCTGTGCCGGGTCTCCAAATGACACCCATGGGGACTGGCGGGTGGAAACCAAAACACAGAGAGAGAGTTTTACAAGGAGGGAAAAAATCAAAGGAATTGAAATGAAATAGCAGACATAGCAATGGAGTGATCTTCCACAGAGGGCTTGTGAAAATAAACAGCAGAGAGGAAAATTGCAGGGAGTCCTGAAGACAGAGAGCTGCAGTCCAGCTTAGCCAGCCATGCTGAAAGCTCAGCCCAGTCAGCCTGTGAGGAGCAGTCTGACCCCTCTCCTTCACCTCCTGTGCCAGCAAGATAACCTGGAAGCCACCAAATGTTGCTGTGCCAGAGAAAAGCCCTGCCCTGCAAAGATGGGGATTAGGGTGTGTGTGTGTGTGTGTGTCTGTTTTCACCCCTTTATTTCTTCAGCCTCACACAGCACACCTGAGTGTTCCCTGCAAAAGCTCAGCTTGCTCTTGCTACCATCCCTGAGCTGCAGTGGGGTAGGGGAGGGGGTGGGGAGGCTCCTTAGCAGTTTTAGATGCTCAGAACCTAATTACTACTTGTGTTGCATGAAAGGGAACCTTTTGGGAGACAGCTGGGCCTGCTGCCAAGCCCCAGGACCCCCTGTTATCTCTGCATCCTCCAAGTGCAGGTCTGGAGCATGGCCTTGGTGCAACGGGAAGTGGCAGTCAGCCTTTGGCAGTCTTCAGCTCCTGAAACCTTTTTTCCCTCTCTGCCCAGAGAAGGCAGCACCCAGGAGGTGCCTGTTTACAGGACCCTTCCCATTGCAGATATAAGGCTTATATATTACTGACAAACATGCTATGTACGGGCTCTGAGTGCTGTCAGCAGTGTGGGGCTGGTGGCACAGCATGGGATGGCAGCATGGGGCAGGTACCCTCCAGCACAGTACCCGCACAGCCTCTTCTCCAAAGGCACCTCCTCACCAGCCCTTCTTCAAGCTCATCTCTATAGAGACCGAGTGCTGCACACACGCCCCTAATTCAGCCCCAGGGCAGCCTGACAGCCCTGCTGATACAATTATCCTGGCCACAGATGGGGACAGAGCGAGGAGATCAAGATCAAGAGCTGCTGCTAATGCGCAGTGCCTGTTTAGAAATGCCGCAGACAGGCACAGCCTTTACAGCATTAGGGTCCATTTGTTCATCTGGAGCTAATTACAGAGTGGGTGCAGGGCAGGGACTGTGAGTGTCCCACTGCCCTGTTCCTTTGCCTGACCTGTCTCTGTTCCTCCTCTGCTGCAGGGCCAAGGAGATCAAGACGAAGCTGGGCACACTGCTCCAGAAGCCCGACTCAACCATTGACTTCATCATCCCCTACCCTGAGAAGCCAGAGAAGCCACCCAAGGCCCAGAAGTGAGTACTGCGCTGGGCTGGGCTGCAGCAGTACGTGTGCCCAGTCCCTGGGGCAGATACAAGCCCTTTTGGGATGCAGAGGAGCTGATTCCTGCTGTGGGCTGGCACAGCAGGCTCTACATGGCAGGTAGCTTGTGGCACGTTCCTCATGACCTGCCTACCAGGTGCAGGCTCAGGAAGTTATGTCAGGGCAGCATGAGACATGTCAGGCAATACAGCTCTGTGGAAACTACATTTCCCATGGAAACTCAATTTACTTTTGGTGAGATTTCATGTTATTTGATAAAGGTTTTCCCAGAGGCATATGGCACTTGGACTTCTCTGAGTCACCTGCCTCAACCCAGAGGTGCCAGCCTTTGCAGCCGTCCGGCTTTGAGGTGGCAGCATGTCCCTGAGCTGGGTGCACAACCTCATGGCATGATGTCTGGCTCGGGGCAGCTTCATGGTGACAGGACCTCCTCACCCTATGGTCTTGGCTTGACCATTGCTCCCCAGCACCGAGCTGGTGTATAATACTGGCTTATCAACATTATTTAAAGCACATGAAACATCAATTATTTTGCCTGCCAATCCAGGGTGCGGGGATAACATGCAGGGGGACATTTGCCAGCATGGTGCCTGCCTGACACAGCACTCCCCGGCGAGAGCTGCCTGTGCCAAGGAGGGCTGGCAGAGCCCGGTGGATTTTGTGGTTCTCACTCCATCACTGCCATGCCCCAGATGCCTCTGTGACAGAGACACATTTATCTCCATTAGCCATCCCCACAGAAAGCCAGAGAACATCTCCACTCCCCGCTCTCTGGAGGAGCTGTTTTCTCCTACACTGCATCACTGTGTAGCCCTGGCATCACTCACCTGTCAGCATCTCACTCACAGTTACTATCATCCCAGGGACATTCAGATAATGGGAAAGTGAATTTGGTGGTTTCCAGGAAATCTGGATTGTGTTAGGTTGCTGCAGTGATGCTCCTCCTCACTGGGGTGAGAAGTCACCTGACAGGGACATGGGGGCAGGGATAGCTTTGATCCTTGACAGAAGTGCAAACTGTGTTTGTTCAAGATCCAGAGAGTGAAGGATAACAACCCCCTGTCATGGTGCCTACTGCTGATGGTTTGGTGACAAGTGAGGGCTGGTACCTACCCCTGAGCAAGCCTGGTATTCCTGCCTCTCCTCTCCCTGCTGGAGCCACCTGGACAGTGTGACATGGCTGGGCATCAGCACCTGTACTTCCCCCAGACCCACCCCATGGCACCCAGGACCACGAAGCTCCTCGGCCCCCAGGACCAGGATAGGCTGTTCTGCCCACTCTCCCTCCCTGCTCCAGGGATGCTCTCCTCAGACAAGGGGTTTCAGCCCCCATGTGTGGCCCCTGCAGCAGCAAAACAAGAGAGTGCAGCACTGCCTTCAAGGAGTGGAGAAGGTCCACAGCCAGCCCAGCACTCAGTGCCTGCCGAGCAGGGGGGCTTCTCTTGCCCTCCAGCTAACGCTGGCAAGGATGCAGGGAAGGAGCTGGGAGCCCAGGGCAGCTTGGTCAAACTCCTCCGGGCTTGAACAAAACAACAAAAAACCACAAACAACAACCAACAACAACAAAAAATAACCACCCACAAAACCATTCAGTCTCGCTGCAAACATCGCATTGAAAAATATATTAAAGAAAAAAAAAAGAGGAAAAACCGTGCAGATGGAAAACACTGGAGGTTTCCAGTGGGAAGGGCGCCGAGGCCAGTGACCTGGCCCGCCGCAGGGCGTGGGAGCGGGGCGGGCGGGCCGTGGGAGCCCAGGGCCCTGACCCCGGCCCCAGCAGCACGGGGCCGCCGTGACCCAGCCCCTGTGGCCAGCGGGGAGCATCTTTCCTCACCCCAGCAGGAAAACACAGGGATGCTTCCCAGCCGCCCACAGAGCCCTTGCGCTGCCCGCCTGTGTGTGGGTGCTGGGGCGAGGAGGAGCCCTGTGGCTGCAGGTAGGACTCGATCTGCAGCTCGGCCACAGCTCTGTCCAAGCACGGGGGATTCGCCTTCCCCACCCCATCCTCACCCTCCCTGCACCCGGCTATCATCCTCCCCTGTACTGTGATGCAGGAGCATCCCCATTCCATCCCCAGACCGCTGCCTCCGCTCTGAAAGTCTCTGCAACTTGTTACTCCATTCCTCCCCATTTTTAAAGGAATTATTAAAAAACGTGGAGCCCAGATGGGGGCTGTGGGGTAACCATGGACCACTTGGGCTTTCTTTACTCTCCTCAGGCCCTCTCTGGAGGAGGCTCTGCAATGGCGTGATTCCTTGGAGAAGCTCCTGCAAAACCCCTGTAAGTTCACATCCCCCTGTGGTTGGTCACCTCCCCTTTGTCCACATCCCCTGGGGTGCTCAGTGAGGGCTTGGCCCCCCTTGCACTGCCAGTGCTCAAGCAGGGGCTCACCTCCCCCTTGCCCCCCAGATGGGCTTGCCAGCTTCCGCAGCTTCCTGCGCTCCGAGTTCAGTGAGGAGAATGCCGAGTTCTGGGTGGCCTGCGAGGACTACAAGAAAACCAAGTCTCCTGTGAAGATGGCAGAGAAAGCCAAAAAGATCTATGAGGAGTTCATACAGACTGAGGCACCCAAAGAGGTCAGTGGCCATGGGGCAGGAGATGGTACTGGGAGGGATGAGGCTGCAGCCCTGTCAGCCTCCACCCCGAAGGACAGCGATGGCTGCAGGGCACCTCATGCCATGGCTGAGGGGCTCGGAGGGCTCTATCTTTGTCAAGGGGCAGCCCCATCCCCACATGCTGCACTCCCATCCTTCACAACCCTGGAGCCCCTGTTTGCATGCTCAGCCTCTGTTGGGTACCCCCAACACATGCCTGTCTCCCCCTTCCCCACAGAGGCATGACATCAATCATAAGGGGTGACAATATACAGTAACCTTCCTCCCCAAGTTAGCTTTGCAGCAGAACAGAGCTCACCCTGACAGCTTTGCCACCAATAATTCTACCAGAGAAATTAATCTGCTTCAGTGTCTCCCCTCACCCTTTGTGTGATTGTTGGTGGGACAGAGCAGGCAAGGGGAGACCATCACTTAGCCCTCCAAAGGCAGGATCCCATCCCTCTTACACTCTCATGACAGGTGAACATCGACCACTTCACCAAGGCTGTGACCATGAAGAACCTGGTGGAGCCATCACCAACCAGCTTTGACATGGCCCAGAAGAGGATCTTTGCCCTGATGGAAAAAGACTCCCTGCCCAGATTTGTGCGGTCGGAGTTTTATCATGAGTTAATCAAGTAGCAGTGCGGCAGGGCTGTGCGAGGCATCCCCGCTGCTTCTGTCTAAACACCTGCCCCTTCTCCTGCAGCTGCTTTGCTTTCTCGATACCACCTAGAGCACCCAGAGGTCTTGCTGAGCACCTCCCCCCATGCTTTGGATTATCCGATGTCCTGGTGTTTCCTCTCTTACCATCTCTTTCCTCTCCCACAAAAGACCAATGTGCAGAAACTCTCTGGAGTTGGGACCCAAAAGGGTGAGGGAGCAGCCCCAGCTCTGCAGTGACCAGGAGCCACGTGGCCAGCTGACACATCCCTGGTGCTGCAGAGCTTGGCATTAGCTGGAGGCTCTGAGGTGCTGACTTTGCCTTCTTAGGACTCCTTAGAATATGACAATTTTTCTCACAGTGTTGCCCATATTGCGGGCTTGGCCCAGGCTGGCTCCCTTCTCCCAACTTCTCAGGGTGCTGCTGAGACCTCACAGGTGCTCTGCAGGTGCTCCCCTCCCTGGCCAAGGTGACGTGAGACACATCCACTGCCCGATTTGCATCATCTTCCTTCCAAAAGCAGCCAATCAGCAGGCACAGTGACAGCCGGCCAGGGATGGGGGCACAGCAGGGACACCAGTGACACTGACACGTACAGCAAGGATGGCACTGTGACAAGGATGGCAGGGACCGCTGTACGGCAGAAGCAGGTGCTGCAGGATGTGCCTGGCTGGCACCAGGGTGAGCAGAGTGAGCCTGTGGCACCGCTTCCCCAGCAGCTCCAGTCGGAGTCAGCCTGTTTGCTTCCCTCTCATTCCAAAACAAGAGGATAAAATGAGACCTGTTGGTCCAAAACACTGGGACTGCTTAGCAACCCAGAGCTCCTGCTCACTCCAGCCTTTGCACGGCGCCCTGAGCTGCCAGGGCACATCCTGTGCCACATCTCAGTGCACAGCCCTCGTGGTGTGCTGGGATGCAGCTCCGGGGGCTGCCACAGGGCTCTCTTGTTTCAGTTGCTTCTCTCTGCAGTAGGCACACCAAAGCAATGCTTCTGCACAAACCCAGAATCTAGCACAGGAGGAAGGGAAGACATGATGGGGGAAAAGAAAGCTGAAATCCCAGCTGTTCAGACCCAATTTGAAAAAATCCAAACCAAACACAAACCCATCATTGGAAACAGGAAAAATAACCCCCTGGCTTCCAGAACAGAGTGTAGACCCTGCTGAGTTTGTGTAGCCTGAATCTCTCTCTCTCCTGTGTCCTCCTCTCTGACCAGGCCATGTGTTTCCATAGGCTGTCTCTAAAAAGGACTAGCTGCTTTCTAATGATTCAAAGCCAGTCCTCTGCTAACAGAATAAATCACACCTGAGGATGGGCCAAGGGCATATATGAAAAGCAGCCCACAGGGTCTCATTTCAGCCTTGAGGGAAATGTGATAAACCCCTGCTCCACGGGGCCTGGATGGTTCATCCCTGTGTTGGTTTCCTTGTGCATCATCCACAGGGTCATGGCTTGCAAAGAGCTGCTTCAGCCAGCAACCTGACAGATGCCAGCAAAACATCCATGGCCCTGCTGTTCACAGGCATCTTGGGCTGCTCTGCCTCACTGCAAGTCATGGGACTATGCAAAATGTAGTAATATAAACAATGGATTTGCCAGCCTGTTCAAGACTTTCAAAATCTGATCAAAACCCCACCAGCCCCAAATATTTACAAGTTGTCACTATGGCGATGAAGAAAAATACATCCCAAGCTGCAGGAAATGGGCTGTGCTTTCCAGGCAGGAGCGAGGAGTCAGGGGAAGGATGGAGGCGGTCACAAATGTGACTCTTTTTTTAAGCTCTGGAGCAAAAGGCCTGGGAAAGTCGGTGCTGGAGCAGCAGGGTCGATGCTTACAGGCATTCCCCTGGGGTGAATGCAGAGGGTGGCTTGGGTGACCCTAAAGAGGCCAAGGGAGCCCATGAGCAGCAGAAGGGTCCCATCAAAAGGGCACAGGACCCCCCAGCAGTGTCCAACGTTCAGGTGGGCAACAAGGGGGAGGCAGAAGCAGGGCTAGGTGCGGGAGGGGGGGCTTGGGCGGCCCCTCTGCTGCAGGGTGCTCCCCCCACCTCTGCCTGCACACGCTCCCTGCACCCTCCCAAAGTCTCCATGAAGTGGTGTCAATACAAGTGGGTTCAGCATGTTCAAGTTCCTCATTTACAGCGTGACTCAGAAATGCAAAACCGAACAGGCTTCCCTGCAGGAAGACCTGCTTTCATTTCTGCTTAATCCTTTGGCAGCTATTTCCAGATTCCCTCACAAGTTTCACAGTTAAATGCCACCACCACCACTGCCACAAGGTCGGGATGCTGCTGGAGGCTCTTGCTATGCGCCATCAAACCCTGGGACGTCACTGCTGCAGCAGCGACACATGGGGCAGGGAGAAGGTGTCTGGGTATGTATGTGCTGAAAAGAAAGGCGCAGGCTGGATCCAGGAGAAATGCGACAGCTCTGTTGACAACCCCTCCCTGGCTCAATTTCTGTTAAAATGCTAGAAGTCTACGTTGGCGGCTGCCCGTGATCTACTGGGTGGCCAGAAAATGTGGTCACTGAAGTGTTTTGGAGCTCTGGGGAAGTTGTGTTTGTGTAGAAGGGCCATTTGGCTAATTACTCGAGCAGACTTGCCCAGAAAGGTGGCAACACCTGTACCAACCCTATGGCCCAGCTTTTCACCAGCCCAGAGGTATTTGCTATTGGGCTGATGCCAACCATCATATTTCAGGTAGGAGATACTTCACATATTTTATCACTCTAGCTCTTGTGAAATTTGGCATATATAGCAGTATATGAACACAACATGTACATCTGTATTCCTGTATTCATATATACATGTACACACACATATATACATGTAACGTGGGCATCTTGTCTCCCTGAGAATCAGAGAGGCAAAAAACAAAGTTTCTGCATGTGGTGCTTGGGGTCCATCACAGAGAGCAGTGTGCATGGGTTTTGCATTGTTCCAGACCCTCATGAGGGAAACCGTGGCCATCCAGCTGAGCGAACATAAAGGTGCATCCTTCAGGATCACCCTGTGCCCATGGCCTCTGGCATGGGCACCTGGCACCTGGGCTGGTGCAGGAGGCAGGTCTTGTGCCCCCGAGGGACCCCTATCTCTGCCGTGGGGCAAGGCAACCCCACGCTGCAGCCAGGGGCATGGGGCACCAGGCACTGCCTCCACACCACCCTGGCACCCACTCCCTGCCACAGGCACATGGAAAATGGCTCCCTGCAGCTGCATATTCCAGAGGAACACCAGAGGATGGTTTGATGTGTTTTCAGCAACCCTGGGTGACTTCAGCAGTGACTTCAGCAACCCTGAACCTCGCACCTCATCAATCACAGGGTGAACCACCCAGCTCTTGCCCTGCATGCTGAGGCTGGGCACCACCAGGAGTGCCCAGTCCCAGACTTGGGCACTACCAAAGCCCAGTGGCTGAAAGTGTCCCAGAGCTCTTCCAGGCTCCCCTCAGGCCTCGGTCACTCCCTGGAAGGTGCTGCACACTGTGCCCAAGGGCTGGAGCAAAGGCAGGAGGGCGCATGAGCTCCTCCCACCCATGAGCTGCAGGTTTTCAGTCTGTGGCTCTCCATGGGATTTCCACTGGAGATACTCATGTGGGGCAGATGAGAGGTGCTGGTGTGCACTGAGGAGTTGTGTTAACCAATATTCATGTACCACTCAGTAATCCACACATAAACATGTATTTCTGCTACTGTCTCAATGGGCTGTTCATTTTGTCTCTTTGTTCTGAAGGTGCAGCACTTTATTACCCTCTACAGAGCACTCCCAAAATTTGTGCCCAAAAGCCCTGACAAGACCAAAAGCCTCTGGGAGTTTCTGCTGCAATGATGCTGTGGTTTCTCAGTGAACTGGAAAGGGAATCACCCCAGGGAGTGCTGATCAAGAAGAAAGACCCTCAGGCCGGTGCAGCACAGGCACCCCTAGTCCCATGCTGCCTCCGGCTTTTGCTCCCAGGGTCAGCTCAGGCTCCAGCAGCCGGGGCACCCCAGGGGCTGGGGCTGAGCAAGGGCCAGCCCTGCTCTCTGCACCCACAGGGCATGGCCCAGGACAGGCTCAGCTTTGAGATAAAATGTATTCTGTCTGCACAGGGTTGCAAAGCATCTGCATCAGGGAAGGGCTTCTTGATGTTCCCCACTCCAAAGCTGTCAAGGGGGGCCTCACACTCACCTCAGACCCTTGGTGAGGATGGCTAATCCCCATGCTGAGCTGATGGTCAGGCAAGGCATAGACCCATAAAAACCCCGTATCTCCCAGGCTCATGGTGCTGAAGGTGTCTGAAGAATATAATTGTTATTGCTTCACCTGCTGTTTCATCTTTCTGTGACTTAATCTCTGTGAAGCCACTTATAACTTTTTAGAGCAACCTCGTCCAATGAATTGGATCTCTGTGCATTTTCTTTTGTTCACATAATAGCATTTTAGAAGGGACTAACACAAACATTTTTATTTAGACTGCATTCATCATTATTTAAATATTGATACAGTTTTTGCAATAGTTACCAAGAGTTCCCAGTACCAGGGGAAAATAAAACATAGCCACATGCTTGGCTATGTTCAGCGCTTTAGCAAGCCTCTCCATCTCTTAGCTGAGCATGCAGGGTAATAGGTGTTATTACATTGAATAAATACAAAATAAAGCACATGTTAAAAAAGAAATTTCTCTATGGGCCTGGAGAGCCACAGCCTCCTCCTGCCATGCCAAAACCCCAGTGTGAGAGCTGCTGTCTGGACTGGGATGCAGAGCACAGGGTACACAGTGGCCAGAGCAGCAATACCTTATGAAGGAGAGACCAAGGCTGGGGGATAGTGAGACACCTGATGCTGTAGCTCACAGCAGCAATCCTGCAGCTGCCTCCTGTGCTTCCCACTGCGGGTGAGTGCCAAAGCCCACAGCAAAGGCTGTGTCTCACCACAGCAATTAAAAAGTCAGCTGCCTTCTGGCAAAGCCCTGGAGCAGTAATGAGATAGACACAGTCATCCTACCATCTTCAGGAAAAGTAAGCCATGCTACTACTGAAATACATAAATAACACCTTTAAAAACTCCAACATTTTCAAGTACTCCCAAGCAGGGCCTTTCCTCCTCAGATATGGTGGTCCTATTCCCTCACAATCTGCTTCTTACAAGTCAGGACAGGCAAACCTGAAATGGCACTCCCAGAGTCAGGAATATACACCTGTCTGGGAGAGAAGGAACATGTTTCTGTTCTGCTCTGCTGGACTTTTTAACCTGGGAGCGTGAAGGTCGCAATTAATAACATAGGAAATAATGAGCCTCCCCCAAAGTGACAGCTCTGCACAGCCCTAGGGAAGATCATAAATGGGGTGCTACAGAGGGAGCAGCAGCCAGAGGCAAGAGCTTCCCATGATGACCAAAGGAGGCTGAGCTTCCCTGTGGCTGTGATGATTGAGGGAGGCTGTCCGAGAAGTTTTGGTCTCCCTTCAAGAAAGAGTAGGAGCTCTTCCTACTGATACTGCAAGGTATAGTGTCTGATACTGCAATGCAGCACAGCCTGAGCTCTGAGCAAACACTCCTGACAGCCTGGACATTTGTGAGTTATGAACAGCTAAGAACCAGAGCCAGCCCTTTTCACCTAAACCTTCGCAGATTAGAAAGGGGAGATCACAGTCCCCAGCACTTCCTTTGGCTTCCTCTCTGCCCTGCACCTCGCTGGGTGTCACAGGGTGACCTCGACAGTCTGGTCCCTCCGTGGGCAGAGGCAGGGCTGACCGAGCTCCCAGCACCCTGCCGGGCTCGTGGGGCTCGCAGCGCCCGGCACATGCAGCGCCTGCCCCCAGCTCCTGCCAGACACAGCCCAGCGCTCCTGCACCGACCCATCAGAGGAGGGTTTGCTACACACACTGAGCCTGGATTGGGTTACAAATGCTGGCTGCTGCATGACATGGGATACAACTGGAACACTAGACAGCTACTGGAGACAGCTCTGTTGCTTCATGCCAATGAATGCTTTTGCTGCCATATATTCTGCAAGGGCCCAGCCCACCCCTGCCTTGCTGCAAGTTCAGGCACACTGAGAGATGATGTTGGAGTTGCAGTCTAAGCTGTGAGTGTGGTTTCTTTTGCAATTTTCGGGCCCACAGCCAGAACCAGGTGGGCTGACCAAGTCCAGGTAGTAAGGGGACTTGAGGAAGCGACGGTAAGAATCCTTTTCCATGAGGGTGAATATTTTTCTCTGAGCCTCATCAAAACAGGACAGTGTAGGCTCCAGCATGTTGTGGCTCGTCTTCTCCCGTGTGCATGAATCCAAGTTCACCTGTCAAAGGGCCAAAGGGACAGTGTAAATAGAACCTGCCCCAGACGGGGAATAGGAAAGGGAAAATCCAAGTGTCTCTCTACCATGTGTGCTTGCTGAGCAGTTGTCCAAAATTACTATTTGACACCCTGTAGCCTCAGCAGAATCTGTGCAGCTGGGTACCAATGCATCTCTGCTACCAGAAGAGCTGTCAGGGGAGACTGACACATGTCCCTCTGGGATGCAGCCAGCCAGGAAACTTAAACTGCATGGAAGCAGCTGAAACATTGGGAATAATGGTCCTCTTGGGCTTCTCCCATTTCAGTGTGCCCATGGAATGGCCATGTGGTTGTAACTAAACACACTTTCTCTCTATCCAAGTTTAATATAAAATCAATTAAAAACCCACCATGTCCTTGCTAACTAGCAGAGAAGCAGAAGCCTTCATCTCTTGTGAAACTGGTTCGGAATTTAGGGTTGTGCCTTTGCCCAAGGAATGTTCAGTGCACGTACCTCTTTTGTGGCCTGCACTGAGATGAACTCATCATATATCTTCCTGGCCTTGGGGCTGAGCTTGGCTGGTGACTTGGTTTTCTTGTACTCCTCACAACTGACCCAGAACTCGATGTTTTCCTCACTGTACTCAGATTTGAGGAAAGCACGGAAAGCAGCCAGTCCTCCTATGGATTATTCAGAGGAAAACCAGGTCAGGCAAGAGTGTTGGTCCCCGAACAGTCGCGCCCCCGAATCCCAGCAAACAGTGATTGTGGGGTCTCTTTCCCAGAGCTGAATGAGGAGCTGCCCTGGGGCTGGCAGTGGGGAGCTCGTGCATGCTGGGGAGGCTGGAATGCAGAAAGGTTCCATGGGGATGTCACACGTGGGGCCCCAGCTGCCTGTTCCCCCACTGTGACCTTGTGTCCCTGCCAGGGGAACACAAGCAACTTGTGTGTTCCCTGGAGGCCTCGAGGAGACAGCCAGCATGCTCCACAGAGTCTCAGACCATGGGAACAATGTGAAGGAAACCTCAAGGACATCCGTGTAGCCCACAACAGATGGGAAGACAGTCTCCCATGGGTTCAGCTGCAAATAATATCTCCACCTTTTGGTTCTTGTTTAACCCACCACTAACTGTGTGTCCCTCCTCTTGCACAAGGGCTAAACCAGCTGCTTTTACAAAACAGACAGCTCAGCAGTAGGCCAAAACCACACTCATGATGCATTGGGATTGAGCTTTGTCTTTGGATCTGAGCAAGAGGTTCCTTCCCCACCCCTCCCAGAGATCTGCGTGGCCAAAGGAGCTCCTGTGCGCCCCTAAGAGACAATAACAATGTCCTGTGTCCCCTCCCAGCACTGCTCAGAACACACATGCTCTGCAGGAAGCATAAGAGCCCTCTTCACTTACTGTCATGATGGATCAAATTTTCCAAAGAGTCTGCCCATTTTCTGACTTCCTCTTGGCTAAGCCTAAGAAGTGACAAAGGGAGAAACACAGGGCTGAGTTAAAGAGAGTACAGGAAGGACAAATTTGGGTTGTTTCTCAACATCACTAGAAAAATCTTTTTCCCTGATTGTTGTAAGAGCATTCAAAAGAGACTGAGAATGAAATATGAGCTTGTTTTACAGATAGCCCCAGAGATCCCAGATCTAACCTAGAGAAATTTTGGTTTGCAATCCTCATCACTAGCCATGGGCTAGAAATTAATTTTTCTGGAAAAAATTGCTGTGGAATTCATATTTATTTTGTGCCTGGCTGCATCTCCTGCTGGAGCACAGACCTGGAATCACTCTTACAGGTCATATCAGTGAACTCCAAAGGCTGGTTCCTTTAACCTGTCAGGGGAACAGCAGCTATGTGGAAGAGAGGAATGTGGGAACTGGAAGCACATGGGGAGCACATCCTGCATTCGTTCCCTCTACCACACTAGAACACCCTAGGGCTCATCTGTTCCAGTAGCAAACCTTGGCTCTTGGAGCCCTCTTTGGAGAGAATACTGTCTCCTTGCAGGCTGGGCAGCCCTGACAGGCTGCTGGCTGTTTTGTGTGCCTACACCTCTGTGCAGCCTTGCGGACCATTGCACAAATCCAGCCCAAAGAGGCATGGCATGCTGATTCTGCAATGTGTCCAGTTGCACTGGGTCTGGAATGGAGGCATTCCCCTGTGCAGGACACTGTACACATCCTCCCCTGTGCTCAGTCATGTTGAATCATGGCAGTGGTGGCAGAAGGGACCTATAGTTCAGCATTCTTCATGGAAATTGAAGTCCTCAGGTGTTGATAGTCAGCTGACAGGACTATCAACACCTGAGGGCTATTGCTACACTAGATTCAAGCACAGGTGTTCAGGAAGAACTGGGAAGCAGCAGCAGAAACACTAATGGAGTCCAGCTCAGTGAAGGAATAAACAACATGTTGCAGCCAGTCTGGGATTAACTAGGTGACAGCACCTGCTCTTACCTCTGGCTTGAAGATAACTTCTCCTTCTTGCCCTGGGAAGAACTGTAGTCACAGGAATCTGACTTCTGCAGCAAGAAGCCCAGACGGTGCTTCATGTCTTTGGCACTGAAAGAAAAAAAATCAAGGAGGAGATGAAGACAATGCTTTGCACTCCCTCTGCAGCCTCCTCACTGCACAGGCCTCTCCAGCATTACTCAGTGACACAAATGCAGGTCACTGACAGGGACTCCAGTGCTGATTTTCCACTCATTGCATAATGCACATTTTTCATTCTAGACAAACACAACAATGCCAAAGAAGTAATTTTTCATGTTCAACCTTGCTGAGAAGGTCATCAGCCTGGAAGCAGGTGGCAAAGGGGGAGAAGCTGCTGTTTTCCTACTGTTTACAGTAAAAATATTGTGATAGAAAAGCATCACCATGCTGTGTGTATCACCTCTTCTTGAGGTGATTTGCCCAGCTGCCAATGTGTGGTTCTTACACCCTTACTAATCCCTTCCTGCAGCCCCTGCCATTTCCCCACCTCATCAGCTGGGCCATGCAGGCCACCCCACCAAGCCCATGACACAGAGGGAAGGGAGGAAGTTAATGGCTTGGAGCAAGACTGTGGGGTGAGGTCAGGGGATGAGCCAAGAGCTCCACCACAACCAGCCCACACTGGCTGCAAGCTACTCCCTCGCTCTAAAGCAAGCTCCTCTGAAGATTCATCCTTAATTCTGTTCCACCTTCCAGCTCAGGACAATCCTTTCTTCACAGCAGCTTCTAGATATGCAGCTGATACTGGTCTTGGCACCTCTCTGGGTTTCCTTCCAGCTTAAGAATGAGGGGTGGGTAAACCATGCCTGCTTGCTCAGGGGTGCAAGCCCTGGCCTGCTCCAAGGTGCAGCGATGGTGTAAAGCAGGAAATTCTCCTCCTTCTCCTCATATCTGAGCCTGGAAAAGAGCAAGAGGCTATGCTACAGGGCTGAGCTCTGGTAACTAGCACTGCTCTCTGCTCCAGTGCCCTGTCAGGGGTCCTGGCCACACCTGATCTCACTGCTTGCCTCAGAAATGTTTCCTTAACAGCTCCAGCACGTGGAAAGAGCAAAGGGAGCTCATAGCTGCTTTAGAGCAGGGTGTCTGTGGCCAACACCACCACCCAGGCTGTGTCCAGGCACCCGTGGGGACTCTGGACTGCCAGGCTTGGGCTGCCTGGTGCTGTCATGCTCCTTGCCCAGGAGAAGGAGACTGCTCAGGTCTGCAGGAGGGTGGCAGCAGGAGGAAACAAGACACTGCTGCTTCCAGCCAGTCACACAGCTTTCTGGAAGAGAGGGATTTTGCTGGGAATCCTGGACAGAGGTGTTTAAAAGATGTGAACTATTTTTCCTTGCATTTTTCAATTTTTTTTTTTAATCCTCATCAAATGTTCCTGCAAATTGGAAGTGTCAACATTTTTCTTTGCATTTTCAGCACCTGTTTTTAAATCCAAGCAGGATGAGTGAGCAGGAAGCTTTATTCTCAGATAGGAGCCAGCTGAGTCTCTGCTTGCATTTTCCCAAGGCACTGCACTGCTGCTGGGAAGCAGCCTCGGGAGTGCTGCTGAAGGACGGGTGGGCAGAAAGGCAGCACTGCACCAGCAGAGTTTGGATGGGCTGGATGAGAAGGGAGAATTGTGCCTCCCTCCTGTGCATCTCCAGACTCCAGAGCACCTGAAAGGGAGTAACACCCCTCCAGCAGGGCTCATGCCAGCCTACAGACCCCTCATGCTGGGCTATGGGGCAGACCATGATGCCAAGGGCACATCTGGGGTTGTGCAGGCTCTGCTGATCCCACACACCAGGGTGCAGCCAGGTCCTGCAGGGCTACAGTTCAGCCCGTCCTGATTGGCACCACACGGCAGGGGTGTGATGAGCCCCACACCAGCCCCACGGTGCCGTGCACTGGGGTACAGCCTAACCTGGCCCCTCAGCATCACCCTGGAACTCAGGCTGATCCTGCACCAGCTGGTGCCGCATCCACACCCACCATGCCCCGCATCCCTGCCTGCTGGCACACAGGTCTCTGGTCCTGCCAGGCTGCAATTCTGCATTTGAAATGCATTTCAGGGGATAATCCTTAATTTATATCCTGTCTGTCTTGCTTTCCCCTCAAAATAATCAAGAAAATTTAGTAGGGAGGAGCCAAAGGAGAAAAGGGGTGCAAAGACTGCAGCAGAAGCAGCTGACAGGAATATCAAAATATCGCAATGCTAAAAGCTGCTGGTTTTGATGATGGGGATGATGGGAAGGAAGGCTTTAGAGTTCCCCCAGCTCCGTACAAAACCTTTCTGCAGTTCTGCTTCTAGCTGAAAAAAAGCACAAAAGCCTCTAAGCAGTCATTTGTATCTAATCTTGCAAAATAATCAGAGCCAAATCCTTCCTCCTGCCTCGGACACAAAGCGCAACGCATCAGCGCGTCTCCGGGCTAACGAGACCATTACCAGATGCTCAGAAATAAACAGTACCTTTTTAAGCAAGTGGCTGGCAGCGCAGCGAGTCCCTTGCACATCTTGCTCCCGAGGTCGGATCAGTATTCCAGGAAGAAGGAGAAGGCAGGAGGCGGCAGGGGCTGCGCTCGGCTCCTGCGGCGGGTGCGGCTGCGGCGCTGCCCCGGCTCTGTTTTATAGCCCGGCCCCAAGCCCGGCAGCGCTGGGTGACCCAGTCAGGAGTCAGCACAGCAGCAGCACCCGTCCCCTTTCTGCCCACCCAAGAGGAAGAGGGTGACGTATAAAACGCAAAGGAGTGAGAGAGATTGAAAACCTTACCAGAAACGAAGCTCGCTGTCTGACTGCAGAGGTGGAATCTTTGAAAAAGGCTCGAAAAGCTTCGGGGATTTCCTCTATTGCAGGAAGTTGGAATGGTGCAGATGAAAAGCAGATTTTTGCGGGGGGACACAGATAGTAAAAAGGGTCAAAGAATCAGTTCTGAGAAGTGAGATGAGCTTTGCTGGTTCCTCTGTTAATTTCCTTTCCTCTTCTATTTAAAGTAACCTGGATCAAGAAAGGGACAAGAATTTTAAACAGAAAAGGTTACCATAATCCAAATGAATGTAGAAAATAAAGCTCTTAAGAAAAGAAGAATGTAAATTCACCAGGGAACTACCCAGGCAGATGAGACTTTCCTGTTTTATTCCAGAGTCATGTGAATATATATTTTTGGTGAGGCTGCAACAAAAGCCTGGGGGGTGCAAGGCACTATTGGAATATCAAATGTGCATGTCTCAGCACACAAATTTGAGGACAGCTCACGTATATGTGTGGAAAAAAGGAATTTAGGAGATTGGCAGCACATCTGCCTTAGATGTGGGTGTCACTGCAACACCTTCTCCATTTGCATTTGCAAAATGGACTGGGGACTCTGGTATTACCAAGGAAAGATGGTTAATTAAAATAAAAGGCTTAACTGTGCCTGCCCAGAGAAGTCTTTGAAGCAGTTCTGAGGGTACTTTATGCTAAAGAATGAACCCATGAAACACCTGTTGGGGTGCTGTACTGCCCTGGCTCTGCTGTAGTTCCAAGAACAGAATGACTTCAGCTACTTGTCCTCAGCCCTTGGGTGGTGCAAAAGGCATCTCTCTCCCTGATTGAATTGGCTGATATTTATCGAGTTTCAGCTCAGCACAGCCTGTACCATCCTTATCAAAGAGGAGAAGGCTTTGGGCAGACGGAGGTGCATATGGGCTACTGCATTTTAAGTCCTGCTCCCCCTGTGAAATAAAGGAGCTTCTGATTAGCAGCAGGCTGCACGCCCACACTATCCACTGCTGCATCCCCTCTCCCAGAAACCTTTCAGTGCTTTGCTCATGATCTGCAGAAGTTGCAGGATGAGCCTTTCCCTTGTGTGTCTCTAGAGTCTACAGCCAGCAGCATCGAGTCCAAATCCCCAACGAGTTTACCTGCCTCGGCATACTGCATTCTCTCAGATGGTTAATTGTGCTGAAAGGCAATGCTCTAATTAACTGTAAAATGCTTTTGTACTGTCCTGCTCCCAAACCTGAGGCAATGAGCCTGTGAGTCCTGCACTGTTTGGACTAAAAGTCAGCTCCAGCTCAGGGCAGTGTAAAACTTTACCTGAGTGAATGCCCTCATCCTTTTAGTGTTGGTGAGTTGACAGTGCTTGGGTGGATCAGTAACAAGCAACTGAGCACCGGCAGAGTTGGTGCCTAAGCTCTGTGGTGTCTTCTGTCTGGGGAGAAGTCGAAGGGCAGATACGGCCAACAGAAAAAACTTAACTAATTATTTACTAAATATCTAATTTAATTTGACTATCAAACTTGTGCAATGTTACTGACATTCAAACAATTCAAGAGCTCATCTGGCTGACACAATCAAGGTATTTACAAGCTCTAACCTTGCCCCTCTCTCTGGCAAGGCAGGAGCTCTGGCTCAGGCAGGTCACAAAGGCTGCTTGCTAAGGAAAGGAACTTCTGTGCAGAACACAAAAATTCTGCAGTTTGTCTGCAAAATGTTGTACAACCAGATTTAGGAATGTCACACTTCTCTGTGGATTGCAAGCACGTTTGCTGCATGGCTGTAATGGCACTCAAATGCTGGTGTTGTCAACATCAGGTCACCTTCTGCATTCCCCAACTTCTGTGTGAGCAGGCTGTAATCAGGAATTTCCAGCACTGCCATCACAACAGCCAGCCTAAAGGGCTTTAAAATTAAAACCATCCTCCCTGGACGGGGCATGGAGACTCCTAGAAATGCTGTAGCTGAAATTTCCCTTTTTCCAATTCATTAACACTGACTGGCTCTGCGTGGACCCCATGAAAGCAGTTTGGGCTTGTGCACTGTTTCTCCTCTAAGCTGTGTTTTCCAGCTCTTGCAGTTTAATAACCTCTCAGCTACCCCAGCTGGTCTCCAATCTAAAGTATCCCTTCCATCTCCCACCATCACAGGCAGGCCTCTTCTCCCAGGGTACAGACTGTGCTGTGCTCAACACCAAACTCTCCTCCTCCTCCTCCTCCTCCCTGCCAGCTAGTGAAGCAGCAGCTCACGCCATGTTTTACGCCTGACACGTCATCCCTGGCTTGCTTCACCTGCTCATGGAGAACTCAGCGGTGAGGATCAGCTTGGGTGCAGGGCCGGGGGTGGGGCTGGGCCATCCCTGGGCTGTGCAGTGCTTTGGAGGCACCCAGGGGCTCTCAGGAGCCAGCACATTTGCAAATGTCTGTGGTACGCACCGTGGCATCCCTCGCCCCCACACTTCATCCCTGCTGCATCTCGAGCAGCTGGAGACGGCTCTGAACAGGAGCTTTCCTCCCCCAGTGCCAGGGAAGGACGTCACACACGTGTGCTCATCCCCGCACACGAGCGCGTGTGGGATGTGTCCCTGGGCTCCCCGCAGCCAGAGGCAGCCGTGGGAGAAGGCAGGGAGCGCGAGGAGCGCCTCTGCTTCCGTGGTCATTGTCCGGAGTTGAGCTGCCCCAGGCTGTTGCCCTCCCGCCCCAGTCCCATCCCTTCCCATCCCAGAGCAGCTGCCGTGGGATGGGAGTGCACCGGGAAGATGCCGCTGCTTTGCGTCACTGGGAACAGGCAGGGTGTGCCACGGGCTGCGAGGATGAGCTGCTGGGCCGGGGCTGCTCCTGCCACAGCTGCCTTCCCCAGCCTGCCTCACAGGGGCTGTGAGCCACTCCTGCTCCTCTGCCATCGCCCACGGAGCCAGCCAGGCACCTTGGGAAGGGGCGAGCAAATGCCCAGGTTGCACAGTGCACGCTGGGCAGGGCACAGCACATCTTTCCCATGGCCATCCACATCCAATACATGTCTGGCAGACAGTACTGGTGAGGAACTGGAGCAGCTCCCACACAGCTGAGAAGCATCAACGAGGGTGGCACTGGTCCCCAAGCCCCCAGGCTGCAGAAGCTCTCCACATGCAGCCACTTTGGTGACATTTCTGCCCAGGTGAGCGGCCCCAGTGCTGAGCCCTGCTGTGGGGCGGGGGACCTGTACACCTGTTTGCAGGTAGGATTTCCTTCCAGCACCGAGGGCTGCATCTTACCCACGCAGGCATGTGGCTTGAGCGAATTAGAGATAATGAGCTGGGAGCAGAGAACCCTGGAAGGACCGTTGGGATCTGAGCTTGGATGGATGAACTCAGCTGGTGTCTGAGCCTGACACTGCATGCAGCCACATTTCCTATCCCAGGGCACTGACTGCAGCCTGACCTCCCTAAGAGACACATGGAGAGGCCACACTCATCCCCACAGGGTCCCCCAGCTAGTGCTGGGATTCCCAGAAGCAGTGTCCCACAGCAGAGTCTGAGGGAATTGTCCTTTCCCATGGCTCTGCAATGCACTGTGTGACTTCACGTGTGACCATGGCCCTGGCTCTCATGGCCAGCCCCTGGAGGCAGCCTGAGGAGTGGCCATCTCCTCCCAGCTCAGCCCTGGCAGGAGGGATGAGTCACCCTTCTGCAATATGGGTCATTTGCTGCTCACATGGACAATTTCTCGAGCGCACGGATGTACCTCCAGGCTGACCCAGTCCCCTCTCTGCTCTGCATGCACGAGGCAAAATGGAACTCTTAAAGGGAGAGCAGCTTTAGTCTGCTCTCACAGTTTCTTGATGAGCCTGCTCTACCCTGAAATTATGCTCTGTAGACGTTAGCACGTTCATTTGGAACCTCCCTTAGCTCCAACTTCATGCAGTTCATACAACCAAATACACAATCCAGACAATTTCCCCATGCTCTCAGTTGTTTCCTACTTATACATGCACCTACAAGAGCATCAGTGGCCTTTTGTCATTTCTATGGGCTTGGAATTTCCTAATCATTTTGAGGGAGTGGTGGGAGTCATATTTTTCTTTGCTTCAACTCCAAGGTTTTGGGTTGCCTACTTGTCCTGTTACAACCCAGAAAAATATATTTCAACTTGTGTCAAAGGAAGAATTTTGTTCAGCCCAAATGGACGGGGTTTTTCCCTCTCCTGGTTTGGATTTGCAAATGAAATATGTTGTTTTTTGTATGACGGGAGCCGGGAGCCGCGGCGGCAGGGTCGAGCCCGCTGCCCCCTGCCCGGAGGTGGCACGGGGGGCCGCAGAGCGGGCGGGCAGCGCGGATCGCCGAGCCCCAGCAGCCGATGCCCTGGACCACAGCAGCGGCGAAAGAAGGAACCCAAGCCCACCAGTTTCCATGGGGGAGCCACCAGAGGAGCTAGAAGCAGTTTTCAGCTTTGCCCGAGCCCCGCATCCCCCAAAACTGCTTTCGTCAGTTCTGTGATCTCTTTCCCTTGGTCTTACTCTGTTTCCCCTCGCTGCTCCTTCTCCCTAATTCCATCCCTAACTCGCCTTCCCCTTACCAAACCCCCGGGAATCCACTCCGTCTTTCTAAACCTGGCACTGCAGCCACACGGCTAAGCCTCAATATTTCGTTGAATTGAAAATTCTACTTTATGATCTCCTTCCCCTGTTACCCCAAGAGCAGGATGATATCCTTCTCTGCAATCCATACCCCTTTTTTCCTTATTTTGCGTAGATCACCGGGAGCAAACTGCTTGAAGGCACAGGGTACCCCAAAAAGGTTTTCCTTTCGCAGAGTCCCTGGCTCCCCGTAACCTCCCCAGTTCCCAATCCCAATCCACTTGTTCTAGCTGAAAAGAGCTCATCAGCTAGAACTTTTATCCTAAAACCCTCTAACCTTTTATCATTCTTGTCCAATACCTGTCCTCTCTCCATTTCCTTCCTGTCCCCATGAAGTAGTTTATACAATTATGCTTTTCTAGTTTAAATGTGTGTTCATATTGCAGATTGTCCTGTTTTCAGTTTTAGAAAGCAGGGGCCTGTCAGGTCACAAGGGCAGATCAAACGAGAAGCAGTTTTTGATTGTTTCTTTAATAGCGAGTGTTCAGATAGTATTAGACTGCTGAATCACAATCGCTGTTGGGTTTATGCTGTCCTCAGTAGGTTCTGAGGGTGACTGATAACCCAAAATGGTGTCTGGGAAAGTATTTTGACAGTTTTTGTGGTAAATGCTCCCTGAGTATAGGCAGTAGCTGAAGCCAAATTTCTTTTTTTTTGTTTTGTTTTTCTTTTAACGACCTAAAACCGGGGGTCTTCTGGGTTAAACCAGTTGGAAGGTGAAAGCAGCAGTAAAGCTCAGACTCAAGAGTGAGAATCTGAGGGCACAAACCTGCCTGGAGTCCGGGTGGCTCCAGGTGATTCCCTGTCCTGAGAGGGGGAGCAGAAGTTGGTGCCTCAGCCTAAAACTGGGGGCTGTGGTGGTCCGAAAAGCCAGTTGGAAAAGGTTAGACACCATTGGGCCAGTCATGCTGAAAAGGGCAATCCCAAAACTCTCATATGAGCTTAGTGCCAAAGGCTGAAGGCCTTAAGCACTTGCCCGTGCTTTAAATTAGTTTAAAATCTGCAATACGGACCCACATAACCCATTTATTACAATTAAATGCTCATTTTATCTTCTCAAGAGTGAGAATCTGAGGGCACAAACCTGCCTGGAGTCCGGGTGGCTCCAGGTGATTCCCTGTCCTGAGAGGGGGAGCAGAAGTTGGTGCCTCAGCCTAAAACTGGGGGCTGTGGTGGTCCGAAAAGCCAGTTGGAAAAGGTTAGACACCATTGGGCCAGTCATGCTGAAAAGGGCAATCCCAAAACTCTCATATGAGCTTAGTGCCAAAGGCTGAAGGCCTTAAGCACTTGCCCGTGCTTTAAATTAGTTTAAAATCTGCAATACGGACCCACATAACCCATTTATTACAATTAAATGCTCATTTTATCTCTGCTACCTACCACCAAAAGCAAACATCAAGTCAAATGGACTGTTTAGAACATAATCCTCACTGCAATTGTATTTATTTTTTATGCTGCGAAACTGTGTAATTACAGCTTCATTTTTTTAATTGTTAATTGTCATATTTCTCTTTATCTTTTCTTCCTAACGAAAAAAAGGTGAAATGTGGTGTTGCATTTTAGTTAAATGGTATGCTCTGTCTCACCCCTCGATAATGTGCGGTTTATTCCAAGCTGTGTTCCTCCCCTGAAGTCTCATGTATCTGTAATCCCATTGGCCCAAGTCTTATTCCATGCCCACTTTGAATCTCCCTCTTAAGCTGTGTGAAGGAGACCAGACTCTCTCTTGGCTCTTCTCTCCCTAGGCTCTCCCTCTCTCCCCCTCCCTCCCCTTTCCCCTGCTTTTTCCCTCAAAAGCCATGCTGCTCCCAGGGGTGGGACCCCCAATAAACCCTCAGCTAATCAGCATCCTCAGAAGCCATGTGGAGTCTCCTAGCCTGCTGGCTGATACCAGTGAACACACAGCTCAGGGGGCCCTCCAGGACTTCCCGGAGAGCCCCCTCAAACGAACCGCTACAGTATGATGGTTTTTTGGTGGGTTTTTTTTGTTTTTTTGGTTGATTGGTTGGTTGGGTTTTTTTGTCGTGGATTGATTTTTTTTTTTTTTTTTTTTTTTTTTTTTTTTTTTTTTTTTTTTTTTTTTTTTTTTTTGTCTGGCTATTGTTCTTTTCTCATGGCCATCAGACCACAGGAAAATCTATTATTTGAGTAACTTGCCTTCCAATTTCCCGAATCTCTGTCTCCTCATCCATTTTGATTAACAGGTCCTTAAACATTTCCTAGTAATCACTAAGACCGTTTGAATAACACTCCGCCACAAACCAGTCAACATATGGCTGTTCACTGATGCTTTCTCATACAAAAATCACTTCAAAATGTCTCATTTAGCCACTTGTAATGCATTTAGTATGGATTTTGTGACACTTTAAGCTAAATATTGATAGCACGTCATATTCACTTATGAATCTATTTCACCACCATAACTTCCTCATGAAAAAACTATTAAGGTCATTAGAAAAGGTCTATTTTTCCCTTAGATCATGTCAGCTGGTATCAATGACATCACCACCTTTTCCAGTGTGCTCCCTATTGTCTGTATTAATAGTGCTCCTGAACTCATCAACAGGTTAACAGCTGTGTGACTGGACAGCTCACCCCTTCCTAGGGAACCACTTTAATCATGAGGACTAATCATGAAGAATCATTAAGGTTGGAAAAGACCTCCAAGATCGGCAAGTCCAACCTTTCACCAAGCACCTCCATCCCAACTAAGTCACAGCACTGAGTGCCGTGTCCGGTGATGGTGACTTCACCACTTCCCTGGGTAGCTCATTTTGATCCTTAACCACCCTTTCAGTGAAGAAATTCTCCCTATGTCCAGATTGAACCTCCCCTGGTGGAGCTTGAGGCCATTTCCTCTCGTCCTGTCAGCTGCCTGGGAGAGGAGACCAAACCCCACCTGGCTCCAATCTCTTTTCAGGCAGTTGTAGCGAGTGATAAGGTCACCCCTGAGCCTCCTTTTCTCCAGGCTAAACACTCACAGCTCCCTCAGCTGCTCCTCACAGGACTTGTACTCTCCAGAGCCTTTGTCATTTTCATCGTCCTTCTCTGGACCTACTCTAGCACCTCAGTGTCTTTCTTGTAGTGAAGGGTCTAGGACTGGAAACAGCACTTGAGGTGTGGCCTCACCAGTGCCCAGTACAGAGGGAACAATCCTTTCCCTAGTCCTGCTGCCACACTATTCTTGATCCAGGCCAGGATGCTCTTGGCCTTCTTGCCTGCCTGGGCACAGCTGGCTCATGTTCACCCACTCTTGACCAGCACCTCCAGGCCTTTTTCTGCTCAGCAGCGTCCCAGACACTCTGTCCCAGCCTGGAGCATTTCCTGGGATTGCTGTGACCCAAAGGCAGGACCCAGCACCCGGCCTTGTTGAGCTCATACAGTTGGCCTTGGCTGATGGATCCAGCCTGTCCAGATCCCTCTGCAGACACTTCCTGCCGTGCAGCAGAGCAACACTCCCACTCAGCTTGGTGTCTGTGAACTTGCTGAGGGTGCGCTCGATCATCTCTGCCACATCACAGATAAAGATATTAAACAGGACTGGGCCCCACAGTGAGCTCTGGGGAGCTGCACTGCTGACTGACCACCAGCTGGATGTAACTCCAGTCACCACTACTCTCTGGGCCTGGCCATCCAGTCCTTAACCCAGTGAAAAGTGCACCAGTCCAAGCCCCAGGCTTCCAGCTTCTCTAGGAAAACACTGCGGGGAAAATCAGAAAGCATGGCTTTCCAATTCCAGTACTGTTTTATTTTTAAATGAATGGAAAAGAACCACTCTTTGTCCTGAGAGCTCTTTGGTCTGTTACTCCAAGAATCCTACTGCAAGCCAGTCGCTCTTAGCTGATGCGAGACTGTGTGGATCACTCCCAGGGCTGTGTAGCCACAGGCAGGGAGACACTGCTGTCTTTACAATGGACACTGAGCTGCTGTTTATTTAAATACACAGTTCTGTGTTCCTTCCTGCTCTTCGTGAGCTGTTTGCACTGACTGCTTGAGGTTTACTGGGAAATCCCCTTGAGCCAGGAGCTGTGATGGGTGGTGCTGGGACTGCCCAGTGACCCCGTGGGGCCCGTCAATCACTGCTCGCTCACAGTCAGTGGCTGGCACACACCTCATTCGTAGGCCGATTGCTTCACCTTAAGGTATAGAGTAGGAGTAGGCATCAAGGGAGGCAGGAAGAGAGTTGATGCATCAGAAATTAAGATGTCTTTACGTACAGTGTGCAACAAAACCACTTCTTGTGCCTTCTGCACCCTAGCAACCCATCTGTGCAGCGGCTCCTGTTCTCCAGCTTTAAAAAGCCCAACCCTTCAATGTGAATGAACTATCTTCTGCCTAGACAAGCACTGCAGGATGAGAGGTTACCAGCTACAAAACGAAATCTTTCATCTCTGCAGATGTAGCGGGATCTACTCTCTTAACCTCAAATGGACCTTTCTTGCTCCCTTCCCTCTTATCTTTGCAGTGGCAGCTTAGCAAGATTAGAGGTGCCTTACTACAAGGCCCATGCCAGGGAACAAAAGCTAGAGCTTTATTGGCTCGTGAAAAGCCCAAGGGACGTTTTGTCAGTGAGGTCATGGCTCTGTGTCACAAGCACGTTGCTTGCTGCTCCTGTCACAGTTTAGTTGTTGAGTTCTCTAAGGCAGCTCACAAAAGGCAGCTTGGAAGCAGCAAGCATCTGTCAGTGCCTGTCTCAAGGGTACGCCTGTTATTTAAAAGGCAACATCTTACAAGCCTGTGAATGGGGTGGCAAGAATCAGGATTTCAGGCTAAAGAAACACAAAAGCAAGGACAAGCAGCTGCAGCAGAGAGACAGCACCTTTTCAAAGGCACTGCGTGATGCCAGCGTGCTGCATACAATGACTTGAGCAGAAGTAAAAGGTCTTCATGCGGCCCCATCCTGAGGGACAATTCTAAAAGGTGCCAGGTATCCAATGGATCAGTCGGCTCTGAGGCCCTGATGTGCAACTAGTTCAAACCTCACAAACTGGGAGAAGAGGAAACGCTGACAGCAGTTGATTCTTGCCTGAAGTTTCTTGACCTCTGTCTTGGAGGTGGCTGAGACAAATTATTTTGCAAGTGGCAAACATCCACTGCAGCAAAAAATGCGGAATTGCTACAGCGGGCAAATGTGAATTGCTGCAGAGACTGGTTGCACGGGACTGCATACCCTGTATAACAGATATGCAGAGGCTTCTGGAAAACAGACACTGCTTGCTGAGCCCTGTTTTGTCAGGATATCTTGCTATTTAAAATTTATGTTGCAGGAGTGCTGAAAATCTGGGCAGACCTGAGTTTCACTGTGCCACAGAGAAAGATTTTAAAAAAAGATAGAGAAAGAGCTGTAAAATATATGGCACATGGCTGTGCCCAGCAACTGAAGCTCAGAGGGACAACATTCAGTGCCTTATCACTCAGAAAATTCTGCTTTTTCAAAAAAAGAGGAAACAACTGTTCCATGTTGTTTCATTTTATCCTTCTGAACTTCTCAGCAGGATGCAGGTGCCTGAGATTTTAGTATCTCTTATTAAACCAGTCTTTCTGGTACTCCAGATGCAGGCTGGATGCTAAAGACTGCAACTACTGGCTCAGCAGATGAACTTCCAGTAAGCTGCTATCCCAAGGCACATTCATGCTTTGGTGTTTCAGCTAGAAATAGGTTTTGAGGAAAAAATATGGGCTTCTACACATGTTTTGAATCAAGCCTCCAGTGTATCCATAACTGGCTCATCTAACACAGGATCACTTGGATCATCCAGGAATCTGACCAACACTTACTGCAGCAATCCTAAATGGCCATCCACAAGGGACTTGTGGTTCTAAGGATGTAATGCAAAAAATCAAAGGAGATACTCCGTTTGATAACATTATAAATGGAGCCACAAAGGTACATTGGACTTCCTCAGATCAAGTATGTTCAGCTCCAGGACGTGTCTCTGATCACTGGAGAGACAAGTCAGCTGTAAAGACATGCATCACACTGAAAGGAGCAGCAATGCTCAGTATTGTCATGGTATAAATCATGCACAGAGAGTTTTATACTCCATAAGTACAGAGTGTTTATCTTATTTGTTCATCATTAGAAATTGCAGTTTGTGACAAATTGCATTTCCCCATTTTGTGAAATAATGCTGCAGTCCCAGTCAGTCCAGCTAAACCTCACCCACCGAAATCTAACACGGGATTGCCACTCAGTTTAATTTCCCCAATGGACTTGTCCCACCTGGAAAGGATTGCCAGACACAGGCCCTGGGTTGTTACACTGAGCACTAGACAACCATCAAAATATGCCAAACATCCCATCAGCCAGGAAATCCTGCCTGGGCATTGCATGTCCTCTTCCCACATCACGGAGACAGCTGCACACCATGGCCATGCTGCCCTGTGCATTCACCTCTGCTCCATGGGCCATGTCCTGCCCTTGTGCTGCCACCAGACACCAGCTGTATCTCTCCCTGTCCTGTGAGCACCAGCATTTTGTGGTGCCTGTGAAAGGAGGGCCAGGCTGAGAAATGGGATCGAGACATGCTGCCTGGGAATGGGAAAGGCTGGGGTCATGAGAGCTGGAAAGGGAAAGAATAGCCAGTGATGTACACAAGGGGCAGGAAACTCTGTGAGGAGAGGCCCTGAGATGAGCCATGGGAAGGAGGGGGACACATCCCACAGCATCTGGACAAAACAATCCTTGGGAACACTGTCCAGCAGCCAAGGATCTCCAGGGACATTCATCTGTCCCTGGAGGGAGCATCTGCATGTGCTGAGTGGCCTTGCTGACCTGCAAGGGGGGTCACGGTGAGCTGAAAGCAGCACTGCAGTGCTTTAGGACAGCGTAGTAGGATCCCTAAGAGAACTGTGTCACATATGAGCTCCAGAATGATTCTTCAGCTCAGCAACACCCAACCAACCATCTTTACTGTCATCTTGTGCTTGAGATGCATCATAGAGAATCACTTATATTCAGAGTAGGAGCAGCTAAAAATAGTGCTAATATAACAAGGATGAGAGATGAATTTCAAAATGGAGCAAGAAAACCCAGAAGCCTCTCACGGTCATTATATACTCCCACAGCTTTCAGACATGCTTTGAACAGCAAATGCTGTTGCTGTTCATTAGGCAAAGAGGCAAATTGCTTGTGACAGTGGCAGATGCCTGGAAGTGATTTCGTTTTGCCCTCTCTTCCTTCAACATACCTTGTTGCTCTCCATCTTTTAACCCTGTTTCCTTCAACCAAAATATACGGGGCTGAGCTGCCAGCAGGCGTGTGGAGCGTCTGGTTAGCCATCACATCAAACCTTTCACTGGCACAGAACAGAACGGGCATCTGTAATTTTCTAAGTTGGCATCAACAAGGCAACTCTCCCTGTCTTTTCTCGGGCTCGCCCTCGGGGTGCTGCAGTTTCTGCCACGAGCAGAGGGTCTGTACCTTCTGATGTGGGCTTGTGCATCTGCAGCGCGATCTCTGAATAAGCACTGCGGATCTGTAAAGTCTTTAAGAACTTGTTGATGAGACACAAGCAGAAGGCTCAAGAGTGGAAACAGCCAAGAGCTCAGGCTGCTGTGATACCCCGATCCCTGGTGCACACTCCTTCAGATGGTGCAAAAAATACTCCTGGCTGCAGGAGGAGCACACATGGAAAAAATCTACTTGCACCTCACCGGATTAGCTGCCTAGAGACTCTCAAAAGCTGCAGGATCCCTGAGTTTAAGCCTTATCTTAAGAAAAAAGGTAATTTCCCTCCCTTGGTAGGAGCCCCTTGAATACGGTGACCCCTGCCCTGTCTCTCAGCTGTCTCACACACATGCTGGCTCCTGGCTCCCCCCACCCTCTGCACAGCCCTGCACTGCCCCTGAGCAATCCCTGCCCCGCTGCGAATATCACGTAGAGGAAGTGGCTCATCTAAACTCTCTGAATCGCTCCGGGGGCTTTAGGGGGTGGTTACCCCTCCTGTTCTTGTAGACAAGGGCTCCAGGGAAGCTACTTGAAATCCGAGCTCTATTTAGAGAGACAGGCAGCTGATGCAAAACAGGCACAAAGGCAGTTAGGAAAAGATAAATTGGGTAGAGAGAGGCCTGGCTCACCCCTCCCACAGCGGCTATAAACTGCTTGATGTGTCCCTTCTCTGCACTTGATCACGTTCCTGCTGCCTGTGTTTCTTATTATGCAACTGATTGAGTTCACAAGATATGAGAACAGAGCGTCTCCTCGCCCTGCTCCCTGATGTGTGCTAAGTGTGTTAGACTGGAAGGATGGAGCAGAAATCAAAACAAGCCCCGAAGCTGCCTGGTTTCCCTGCTAATCGCTTGTGCTCAGATCCTTGTGCTACAGTAGTCTGAATGCACCACCCTGAGCATATTCCACTGGTCTGCAGAGCTGTTCTGCTGCAGCTGCCCAGTGAGCACTGGGATACTTTCTGTACCGAGCAAAAACTGTGCTCAAACAGGACTTTTCTCTTTGAGGGTTAATGAGCACCTCTCAGAGCAGACTCTGCTCCATGAGATGTGCAGGAAGGCAGCAGGAGGCACAGAGGCCAGCTGTCTTGCCAGCTGTATCCCCATCACACAACGCTGAAGTCACAGGGCCGTGGGCAAGGGCACGACCTGCTGAAGAAGTGCCCTAACCCCTGAAGGCATGGCTCAAGGCATTTCTCATGAAGGCTCAGACTGCTCCCATTCTAGAATCCACTGCCCTAGAGGCAGCATATCCCACTGCAGCATCTTCAGCCTGGTGCCAGCTCCCCAGGGATGGTCCTCAAAAAGCATTTGGCACCATGCTCACACTAGGAGGGAACAGGAGCTGTCAACAGACGACACCCACATTGTGTACGCTCATGTCCAAGGTACATCACTGTGATCTTGCTGAGCTTCTCACAATTGCTTTGCTGCTTGAAATCTGGTGCTGACAACAGTGGGTTTGCTGCTGTATTTTTCCATTTTCCTACATCCAGCTGTGGATTGCCTTTACTTATAGCTCCTGGATAACAGAGGCTGACCCCACTGTGCTTTTTAAATTCTCCAGTATATGCACACTTGGTCCAAACCCCATCAGGGTTTGTAAGTACAGGAGGCAGGATGGACTCTGTCAGCAGCAGAGACCAAAGTAGGCTCAAATTTTGAAGAAATTATCTCTAAAATCCTGCTTGTCTGTTCTGTCTGAGTCACACAAGGTAATATGCAGTACATACGGGAAGGGGAATGGGGACAGCTCTAAAAGCAGGATTTTTCTTCCTCCACTGCAATTTCCCTCTCATATATTGCCTAGAGTTGTTCAGAAGAGGGCAGGATGTTCTGCCCTCAGCCGTAGACCAACAGTCTTGCAGCAAATAGTATTGCAAATAGCCTGCTAGTATTGTTTAAAAAAAAGAGGAATGCAATATGATATTGGCTTTCACATTTATAGATACTATTTTTTGCATTTGCATCGTAAGTATTCAGATATAATATCATGTACACCTTTATTTAGCTGTTTGTCAGTATAAAAAAATCTATAAGTTTAAGTATGTAATGCATAGCTTATAGAAATAATAGTAGAGTGAATATACTATATTATAGACCTTAGCTGAACACTAGGTGTTCAAATACCTCTATGTAACCAAACAAATGGTGTAAAGTGATCATGTTCCCCTTTCTGTTGACTGAATCCTCCAAGTAATAAGATAACTGTGACACAAACTAAAGCACCAGAGGACAATTAAAGAATACCATGTTAAATTTAAGGAGGACATACAAAAATCTTATCAGAGGATATGAAACAGCAGGATGGAGACACAAGAAGAAATAAAATATATTGACCTGACACACAGGATGTTATGCAGATAAGCCAGAGTGTGAAGAACCCAAACAAAGAGTTCCCAAAACATCAGAAAGTTTAAAAGAATGCTTGAATAATGTATGAAACACATGAATATGCGTGTACCTCAGGTGATGGCATGTTCTTTGGCTGTCCACCAGGAGCACCCCAGCACTGGACTTTTGTCTCTTATTTTATCCCTTAATAAACTTTACAAAAAATCTTTATCTCGAACCCTGTTTTTCACAGTATCACAAAAAACCAGTAACAGACCTGGAGCACAAAATCAGATATTATTATATAAGGACAGGGAAATTATTCCAAGCCAAAACTCCATCAGATTTTTATCCAGCTGTTCTGTGTTCTGCAGCTGCTAATGCGTTTTCAGTTAACCTGTTTCTGTACTGGTGTAGAAACATGACTATCTCAACCAGCCTCCACTGATGAACTAACTGGCCTAACTATCCAGGGTTTGCAATTCAGTGAAGCAAATACTTTGTTTAGCAGCAAGTACATCTGATCAAACCTCCAGGGCTTGTCTGGAGACACTCTCGCCCTTTCCAATCAGTCCAGAACCCCCAAATATGCAGCCATGGAAGAGCAGTGGTGAACCTAACAGGTACAGAGCTTAGCAGCAGTTTAACTACAGACTGAAATGAGGAAAAGCAGGGAGATTTAGAACATGAGCAATCCTGCAGAGGGAGCGAGGCGGGAGGAGAGCAGAGTGTGCCATGCACACAGACAGGCTGCTGGAGGTCAGTACAGGATGAACGGATGAGACACAGAAGCTTTCAATCAACTACACGGCTAAGCAGACAAATTTTTTTCCCAGGAGGTAAAAGGCTACCAGGCTGGGACCATGCTGCCAAGAGCACAGGACAGTGTGCAGAAATTGAGCCTTAAACTGTGCACAGTGCCCTTCCTCTACCAACAGCACAGGCTAAACTCTTCAGATTTGAGGCTTATCTGCTTCTCCTCGTCTGGACACGTTTGCTTTCCTGGTGGCCCATCAGGAAATGCAGTGGTGTGTGAGTTGCCATTCTCTTGATGGGACGTGGGGTCTTGTGATGCCTTGTCTGTGCTGTGATCTGACCAGACTGCAGGTCTTTTGGTCATGCCATAAACACATTCTTCAGTTTTACAACCAGGAATGGCATCCTAGAAACCCAGTTCTGGGAGCAGTGCTCTACCTTACCAGTACAGGTCATTCATTTAATCCTCACCCTGTTGCTTTTCCCCCATTCTTTACACACACTACAATTCAGGCTTCACTTCAACCTTAGTATTTCTGTTACAAATCTCTTACACACCTACATGTGGGATAATCACAGGGCTCTGCCTCCTTCAAACATTTGGTAAGAGGCTGCAAGATGGAAATTGCTCTTCAAGAGGCTGCAGACTGACTGGAAAGAGCCCAGAGTGCAGACCTAAAAGGTAAGATGGAAGAATGAGAGTTTGTTCAATCTAGAAGTGGGCAGACCAAAGGGACGCGGGGTAACGATACATGAAGTACCTAAACATCACAGCCATAAAAGGCTGCAGTTATGGAGAGGAAGATGATAAACTGTTAGTGTGTCCATGCTGGGTAAGGACAAGAAATGTTTGCCCTCAATTACACCAAATAAGGATTAGATTAGGCAGCAGACAAGATTTTTCCAGCCGTAAGATCATGAAGTACTAGACTGGATCATCTGGAGAAGGGCTTTTAACACCACATCGAAGAGCTCCCACTAAAAATATAATTTGCCTCTGCCTTGAGCTTGGTGAAGTTCTAGAGCTTGGTGAAGCTCTTTCTGCATTCTTTCAGAGAGGGTTTATGGGGAGATGGTAAAACAGGACTTTAAAGTTCAGCTTTGGTCTCCAGGTTGGTGGAGATTTGTGGCTGAATGTTGGGGGCATGGCATGTCCTGATCCTAATGATCCCACCTGGATGCCTCAGGGACAAAAACCCAGCCCTTGCTGAATAGCAGGGACCCACTGTCTCTGTACAATCCTGACCTTCCCATTCTTCCCAAGCTTTGTTACCCTTTGACCACTGCCATAAACCAAGCTAAGCTGCGTCATCAAAATAGTTAATTTTTAATTTTTTTTAAGCTAAATGGATTTCCACCTACTCTGTGACCCTGGGGGAAAAGGAAGTTGAATTTCTGGCTGGAGACAGCAGTTCAGAGTGACCAGTCGCAAGGGAAAAGATGATATCAGTGTTTCTGAGTTTCCAGTTAATTGTGTTTACTGAAGAATACATAGCATTAGAGTGCCTTGAGCTTTGGCCAAGTCTTTATTTACTTCAAGACCAGAAGTAAATAAAGACAATTGCAGCCTAATGTTAGAAAACTGACCCTTGGATTATTTCTGAGCTCACTTCTTCCAAGAGCCAGAATAAACCCTGATGTGTATATGATATGTGAAATAAGGAGCACCAGACCCATACCTTATTATTTCAGCAGAGAAATGTGTTTGCTCTAGGGAGAAGGCACCTCTCCTCCAGGTGACAGGCCAAAGACATAGCAGTCCTTTCCTCCCAGGGCTTGCCTGGTGACCCCTCTGCAGCTCAGCAGACTTGCAGTGACCTTCTCAGGAGGATGTGCTGTGTAAGGAGGCGGCAGCAGGGGAGATGCTGCCCAAAGGGAGACAAGGCAGGAGCCCAGGATGACCCCAGCATCTGCTGTGTCCTCACTGAGGCACCATCCCACAGCACCTGAGTAAAGCAGCTTACACAGGGAGCAACCAGTGGCCATCCACAGCCTGGGATGGGTCAGAGCAGGGGCCATTTAGAGAGGCCTGGCAGGAGATGGCGTCGGAGACAGACCAGCCTACAACAGAGCTTGAGACCCGAGTTTAAACGGTGCTCCTGGTCCATGAGCAGAGGGTGTGGGTGGGAGCCCAGCTGGGGCTGGTTGGGGCAGCTAAGGCCTGTCAGTGCCCTCAGGGGCTCTGATACACTGTCCTGCACCCTGAGCCTGCTCCCAGATGGGCAGAGCCATCTCTGCCCTCCCATGGGGAGCTGTGCTCTGCCCAGAGGCCATAGCCAGCAGTGCTGGCTGGTTCCTCTCTGATCCTTTCCAGCCCCTCCTCCCCCTAGCACACCACGCCATGCCAGCCAGGGTCCTGATGACTCCTCCTGTGCTTCATGAGCACACCTTGCAAATTGCTCACAGCAACCCCAATGTGGCCATTTCTGCCCAGTACAGCCCCATTAGCCAACAACTCTCTCCTCGATCTTTAATGATTCAAACCACAAAGCCATTTGTCATGTTACATCTTCTTTCCCAGTGAGTAAAAGTCAATTAGTGTTTTCAACTTTGCTCTGAAACAGCCTGGCTCCCTCCTGCTTCTTTATGCTACCAGGAAACCATCTACAATTATGACTTCCTTGGATGTCTAGTGCTATGTTGCAGTGAATTACAATCTCTCTAAACTTCCCTCCCTGTGTACCAAACACCTTACACAGAAGCCATGTTTTGCTGCCAGAAATTCCATGATGAATTGGGTTTTGAACCTGTCATATGGCTGCTTTTTAAATTTTAATTTTTATGGTCAAGAAAAGAAATACAATTTTGGCTTCCAGACCTTATTTCCTAATTCAAACATGTAATTCTTAATCCTGCCTTAGTAGAGAAATAAATTATTGAAAAACAAATGCTCCAGAAGATCTGCAGAGTCAAAGCACGTGGGAATCCTGTGGCTGTCAGTGAACTCTGGTGGCCTGCTGTCACCCAGGGCCCTGGCCAGCACCTGGTCACACAGCCCAGGCTCCCTCTGAGTGGCTGGCTGCAGCCCACAGGGGCTTCAAACAAGGGGCTTTGTAGAAGCAAATCAGCTCCAAACACAAGCTCAGAGTCTCTTGTATTTGTCAGTGTTAAGATGTAATAAGGCATTAAAACTTGACTGGCCCTTGATAATTGTATTAGAGCTGCAAGGGTTTTAAAGTTAAAAGACAGTAATGTTCCTGAAATGAAAAACTCAAAACTTGTGTTTTCTATCCTATTGATATTTTGATTTGAAGGAATAGCCATTAATCAGAGCTAATTGAAATTAAATAAGATTTTAAAAATGAAATTATTTAATCGCCTTGCCATTTTTAATTAAAGAAAGCAATTCAATTATTAAATAAAATCAGATATGCTTAGGTTCATTGCTGGCCAGCAATGAGTTTATACATCTGCCTAAATTTCACAGAATCAAGCAATGGTTTGGGTTGGAAGGTTTGTCATACCACCCTCTTGTGAGCAGCAGATTCACAGCAGGTGAGTGACATCCCTGAGCTCCTTGACTGAAGTCTCCTACCCCACCAACATGCCAGCATCCTGCCTTCCACATTGTGGAAGAGCTGTGAATGTCCTTCTATTTGCAAATATCCCCTCCTGGGCAGGTTGTAGTGTATTACCTGCCTCAGAAAGCCCACACAATAATTCCTGCTCTGTGGCTAATCGACAGGCAGAGATGTGGGCTGGCCTTTGAGTCCATGGCATCCCTTCTGGCACCTCCTGGGGCAAGTTCCATGCAGTGCCAGGCTCCTGGTGCTCTGCTGAGTATGCTCCCTGGCATCCACGTCTCCTAGCTCCGTGAGGCTTGCCCTGGGAAGCAGCACAAAGCAGAGCCTGAGTCACTTCTGGGGAGAGCAGCCGCTGTTCAGATGGGGCCAGGCACATGTGCAGAAAAGTGTTTGGGAGGGTTCTGCTCATCTCGGATTCAGCCTTGAAAGCAGCTGGCAAAAGTCACCAGGCCTGGCTTCAGGCCCAGCTCACACAATTAGAAAAGTATTAGCTGAACTTAATAGGAAAATCAACATTAAGCAGATCGGAGCTGGTGCAGTTGTTAAAGACTATGTAGTGTTTTTCTCTGGCAGAAGCCCAGCCTAATGGAGGGCTTCCAGCACCCAGAGCAGCCTCCAAATGAAGGCTTAATTGACCTCTGAAGTCACTCATATGATTACAAACACTTTTAATGAAGGATGAAAAAGATAAGAGCCTAGGACTGGAACACAGAGGGAAGAAATCACCTCACTCATTTCAGAAAACAAAGCAAAGCTGCTTTACCTTCCTCCTCACACTGAAACCTTTCCAGCTCCTGCCTGGCCAGCAGACTCCTGTCAGGTGCTAAGGGCAGCGCTAAGACCGAGGGGAAATCTAACACAAGACAAAACTCCTGCTTTCTCCTGGCTGTGGGGGACACCCCTCCAGGCCCCCCACCCCCGGGTGGATCCCCGCTGGGTGGACACCGGGATGGACTTCGACTGCCCACTGCTGGCGTGCACAGCACAGCCCTGCCTGCAGCAACACAGCTGATCTGGCAGAGGATTTATTGCTTGATTCTGCTGTAACTTCAGCTAAATGGTCCCCTGATATCTCTTTAACAGCTGCTCCTTGGAACACAAGCCTCTGCCCATTACTCAGGCACAGCAGCAGCATCTGTAGCACCTGGTTTAGCCAGAGCCATGCACGTTCCCTGCCAAACCAGGGAGCTGCAGCTCCTGGAACATGTGTCCCAGAGCAAACTGGTGGAGAGCCCAAGGTACAGCTCCTCAGTTCCTGTGCTGGGTTGAGGCAAAGATCAAGGCGGGGTTTGTGTTGGTCTATGATTTTCTGGTTTGCTGGGGCAATTTGTTGGCTTGTTTGTTTTCAGGAAGACTCTCAAGTCCTACTGACAGAGTACCTGAGGTCTGGAAGGGAGTCAGAACCCATCTGGTCCAACACTTACAAAGAGCAAGGAGAGATAGGACATCCTATATCCTTTCTATAGATCAGGTGCCACCTGGTCCCACCAAAAGGAAACTTCAATCAGGAATGTTAGGAAGGATCCACAGGCAGTTCAAGTTCAATCAAGAAGACTTCCTCCCTGTATATATGAGCAAAACAGCTGTACCAGCACCACACCCAGCCTTGTCCACTTAGCCATGCCATCATCCTGGCTAATTAGCCTACTCAGAGCTTTGCAGGGCCACAGGAATATTGCTTATTCTTTCAGTATCTGTTCAGATCACACTTGTATTTTACCTTATATTTTACTTTATATTTTATCCCAGTGTTTATCACTAAGGCCAGGGTCAGGAGCTGTGTGCGTCCATCGCCCACACCTCTGTTGCCAAAGCTCACAGCTGCTAATGCAGGGAGAGGAAAAATTCAGGAGAAAAATTACAATAGTGGCATATGGAAGGCGAAAGGATGGCACAGGGACTACCAGGGCTGCCAGAAGGGCAGCAAGGAGGCAGCAGTCAGCTCTGTACCTGCTGTAGGGTAGATAAACACCACTGAGCATCACTTTGGTGCAAGCTGGTTTTCACCACACACCTTGTGGGATTTGAAGACTCATGGCCCTAACACACATCTTGGCCTTCCCTCTTGGACCCTGCGTCCCTCTCTTTGGGAGCTCTGGTGCTCATTTCCCATCTGCCAGACCCTGCACAGTGTCCATACAGAGCCACTGAGTCACTCAGGCCAGGAATGAGAGACAGGAAATTTCCATACTCTACAAGAAACTGATTTTGGCTGGACTTCCTCAGCCTCCTGTCACTGCTGTGGCATTCATGTGCAGTTACATGCTGAGAGATGGACACTAGTCACTGGACCACAATTTTTTTCTTATGACTAACATCGTTTGCTAGCAAATTGTGTCCGAGAATTCTAGCCCTGCCCAGGCCGGACTGTGTCAAGAAATGCTGCAGGATAATCTCACACGTAGTATTTTTATCTTAGGTGGCACCAGCCAATCTACTGAAGCAGAGTGTATTCAAGCAAAGGGAGAGCATCCGCTCCCACCCAGGAAGAGGGTGATTAACAGCTACAGTTTCCCTGGCACAACCTGGACACAGTCAGCCCCAAAGCAATGACTTTTTCCTTGGCTTTGCTGGGTTTTACTTTAACAGCTAAAATGCTAACATTTGATCAAATCACACTTGGCTAGAGCAAGACCTGTCATGAGCTTAACTGCCCTCAAGTGATGATAAGCAGAAAGTGCAGATAAATAAGGCACCTGAAGAGGAGCACGTTTTGCAGCAGCTGGAGTGAGACTTCAGAGAGGCTCACTTGTGCACAGGAGGCTTTCCCTCACATGTCCTAGGCACAAGCCCGGGATTTTGCTTTGAAGTATCTGCTCTGGCTCTGCCCTTAGGGCTTGCTGGGGTTCTTTGTTTTCAGCTCTGCTCAGATAACCATCACACCAGCTAAATGAGTGCAGCATGGCAAGCACTGGGGCAAAGCAGTGCCAAATGATCCTTCAGCAGCCAGAAAAGGACCCCAGGTCCCAGCCCACCTGGTTTTTTTACAGTTGAGATGACGTGGGTTCCCGCATGCACTCAGCTGTCAGATAATGACTACAGGTGCAAACACCAAGAGAACAGTTGTGTCTTTGGCCACGTCTGCACAGCCCTGCCACAAAAGTAACAAAGACAGAAATAAACAGTGCCTGTGCCATCAACACCAAAGAAGATTTGTCATTGATGGGTCTGGCAGCTGACAAGGATCTTCACATCATGACACATGTCTGGGATGAGTTGGTGTGAATCAGGCAGCAAAACCGCATATACAAGGGAAGTCTGAAAGGAGGTTGGAGCCAGGTGGGGTCCAGCCTCTTCTCCCAAGCTACTTGTGACAGGACCAAAGTTTTAAGCCATGCCAGGGGAGGTTTCGGTTGTATATTAGGAAGAATTTCTTCACAGGAAAGATGATTAGACACTGGAAGGGGCTGCCCTGGAGCACCGCTGGAGTCACCGCCCCTGGAGGTGTTTAAGGACTGGACACGGCCCTCAGTGCCATGGTCTGGGTGACAAGGTGGTGCTGGGTCAGAGCTTGGACTCGCTGATCTCAGAGTCTTTTCCAACCAAATTGATTCTGTGATTCTGTGTGACGCAGCAGGGATCTGCTGGAGGTGTGAGATGGACACACGGGGGTACCAAAGCTGCTCCTTCTGCTGGCTGCAGGTCTGACCCTGCTCACAGAGAGCTCTGAACCTCGGGTGAAACCCCAGGCAAGCTGTGGCTAAACTACATCTAGAGAAGAAAGAGAGCGTGCCAATGAAAGGGAGGAGGGTAGGAGGGCCGGGAGGAGCTGTGCCCAGGGCGGCACCGGGAGCTGTAGTCCCGCACCCTCCATGGCTGTGCCTCAGCCTGTGCTCTCTGCTGCAAATCAGGCCCTGTGTTCTTTTACCAGGGAAGCACCTGGGAAGAATATTTCCAAAAGGTGAGACTATTGCACTGATTATTTCTTAGTCCTTAAGAAAGGCTGCTCCGTTCATTGCTGCTGAACCAAGACCCCCTCACCAGCATGAGCTGGGGAGGATGGAAGATACCAGCAGCAGAGGGACACAGCACACTGCCCTTTTGGGTTTCACTGGAGAACGTGTGGGATGTCGATTCCCAGGCAGAGGTGTTCACGTCCTTGCGAGGGAGAAAGGACGTGTCAGAACTTTTCCAACAGAGGGAGCACCGGGACAGCCGTGGCTACAGTCAGCCACCAGCTGAGGTGCCTTATTTTGGTACTGGAAGGGCTGGATGCCCATATATCCATCCTCTGGGCAACATGTATCTACACTGTCAGGATGAGACTGGAATTTGATAATCAGAAAGCAAACGTTTTAAACTTGGAGATCATTCTGGGTTGAAAAAAACCCCCAAACTTACTTAGCCTCAGTGAAAATCTCTAAATTAGGATTTGAAAGGTGCTTGTGGATCAAGTAAAGCAAAGGATCTCCTGATCTGCAGACCTTCCCTAGGAATTGCAAAAAATGGTCACTGCAAACTGGAATGGAAATTGTTTTATACATGCCACAAGGACACATTTCAGATCAACGGTCTGTCCTCAGGCAATCTAGGCTGATCAGCAACAGATGAGGTGCAACATTTGTATTAGATTTGGTGGCCACAGCAATATCAAATTTATTAAAGATTCATATTTATCAAATTGACAGCAGAAGCTGATAAATGATCGCCTGTTTTCACTCAACAGAGAGACTAGAATAGCTCCCTTCCTAGTGTGCATACTGTAACTGCAAATATGCTTCCTCTCTTTTGAGGAAGCATTTTTGGCAAGTTTTGCAAAACTTATTTTTGTGATTCCAGTTATTCTGGCTGTGGCAGAAAAACACAGAGGAGAAAGACAGGAGCAGCAGATTGGGCCTGATGAAAATCTGGTGTGAAAACCAGAGGTCACCAAGGACAACTCGTGCAAAAGCTAAGAAGTGTATCATCAAACCCACAATAGTCATGAAGCATGCCATGACTCAGGCTAAAAGCCTGAAAAGTTTGAGGAATGGATAGTGCCCAAATGGCAAGGTCTTTTGTCATGGTAATAACAGCACAGGGTGACAGTGAGGAATTCATAAAATCCATCCTGCTGCCTAGCAGAATGAAGGATGGGTTCAATTGTTTCTGCTGTTGCTGCTCACATCTGCTGGGTCCCAAAATGTCTCAGATCTTTGCCAGTTCACACAGTCTCCAACACAACACTGCGAACGAATCAGATAAGATTTCTTGCACGACTGGAATTAAACATTCACACAAGGACTTTACTAGAGCAAAGCCTTGTCTCTGCTATGCCTGAAGCTTCCCTGAAGGTTCTCTAGGATTCACAGCCCTCAGCCTCTCACTGTGTTAGGTAACCAGCAAGTTTTCTTGAGGGTTCCTGCAAATCTGAAAAAATTGGATAGTAGTTTTGGGAAAGCTGGTACCCTGATGCCTGGTTGCAGAAGGCTTTTGTTGGAAATTCTGATATTAGCAACGAAAAAGAGAGACTATGACTGACTGGTAAAGGATGACAAAGAGTGTCCCTGCCTCAAAGCCAAACTCCTCATTAGATTTCTAAGTTTGGAAGGAGGAAAAGAAAACTACAACTGCAAAACTTCCATAATCTAGGAAATAAAACTGGCCTAGCTTACATTTTTGAATACAGCTTTTTTCAATCCTCAAATATCAGTTGAACCTTCCTGGAAAATTTCTCAGTCATTCTGAAGATTGTACTGAAATGTGATGTAACATTATTATTTTTACCTAATTTTTGTGATGAACGCCTTTGGGTAATTACTGAACAGAAAGATCAGATTGACATGTAGTTTTTATATCTTCAGATGCTGTCTTCTTTTGACAGACTTTGAAGATAATATATTTACATTCATGTGGAAATTTAGCTATATATTTTCAAGTTTTTTGGGTACCAAATTTTACTGCTCTGATGGGAAATCCACCATACCACTTTATAAACTGTTGGACTATTTGCCTCAGCTAAATTCAGGACACAAGAACAAAGTGTTATCAGGAAGAAGTAACAATAAAATATAATAACATATAAGCTGAAAAAAGATATTGCAGAATAGTTGTTTGACAATGCCTGCCCTGGTAGCTCAGCCTGGGCTGCAGCATCCCGAGATGTTCCTGATACTCTGACTGGAAAAGCAGAGTAAGGACATGCCCAGCATTAAGCATGTTGGCTCTGCTTAAACCACCCAGTAGTTCAGTGATAGCAGACTCAGTCCTGATGCAACACAGATTTTATTCCCTTGTGTTCTGTAGGGAGTTTGATATTACGGTTAACAGTCAGTGGACTAGGAGTCACAGCCCTCTTGTGCATGACCAAGCAAGTCCCACACCTTTCCCAGAAGGACCAGAAAATTCTCAGCCCAATACTTTCCACTGTTTGCTCCATTGCCATGGGTTGATAAAAATCTGTCTTTAAAAAAAAAACAACTTTAAAAACCCCCAAGAACAGGTTGTCATGTGAGGAGTCCTTCTGGGTTTCTGTAAGGCAGAAATAAATCCAGTAGTGCAGAACTGCAGTAGGAAGGATATTTTGGGCAGGATTTAGAGAACATTCCTGCCTTCAGCATTTCCAGTGAATAGCACAAAGAAAAAAAACTCTTTTAAAAGAGGCCTGTGAGCGTGGAAGGTGAGCCTTTCCGGAAGCTGGTCATTAACACGCCATTGTCTAATGAGCACTGATGTCAGAGATGGCTGCGAACACCGCAGGGCTCAGCCGAGGAAACGACTGCCTGAAGATTAATGGTGACAGTGATGCATGTCACTTGTAAACAGCACTAACCAGAGATGCCGGCCGGCAACCGCGGGCCAGGCAGGAAATGAATACAGCTGAGAACTTTGCAGACTCACTTTCTTATTCTGACCTTTCAAAAGACCAAATAAATTAATTCCGTTTAGCACGGATGTAAACACTTCCCCCCGCAGAAGTTCTGATGAAGCTACAAAGACTCCCAAGCCTGTGCCGCTCTTGAGTTTTCATCAGGGATGGCTTAAAAAATCCTTTAGCAATGCCTGGCTAGCAGACCCCAAATGCAAAGCGTTATGTTCCTGTTGGCAGTGCTTCATATCTGAAACAATGCAATTTTGTTTCCTTCCTTTTAAGCAGCAGCAATAAAGGAGAAAAACACGTTTTTCAACGCGAGCTGTGTGCAGGCGTTGCAATGATTCTCCTTGTGTAACTGAAGAACCCCACACGACAACCCCCTCCCCTGGGATGCATCTTTTAAGGGCACCACTAAACAAATTCCCTGAATTAGCAGACAGCAAGATCCTCTACATTTCCAATAGAACTCTCTTCCTTCTGGATTTGCTTCATGGGGAAGAGATAAAAAACCAGCCATGACTTGGATCATATTATTTATTAAATTTTACATTCAATTATTGTTTCCAAATAGGAATAAACAACAAAAATATTGAGGAGTGATAAATTGGTCAGAAGTGACTGAAGAGCAGAATTATTAATTAAAACCAAATTAGTTCAAACCAGACAATTTTAATTTTCAAGTCTTCAAATGTCTTTACATGGAAATGAAATATGGAAATTCATGTTTTCAGCCCATGCTCTTCAGTGAAGTTTCTTTCCATGCTTATTCCTTCCTGTAAGAAAAAACAGTAAAAACACTATTGGTTTTGGTATTTTGTTTTTATTCTCATAAATATTGCTTCCCTTCAGCAGAAACCTAACCCAACAAAAGCCATACTGGTAAGATTGGATTTGAATAAGACCAGTGCTGGAGCTTGGCTGTGGAGAAGCCCGGGCAGTGCCAGAACATGAGAATGGAAATGGAGGAGGCAAAGTTTGTATTTACCTGGGAAGTAAGGAAAACAGCTTTGGAGAGAGATGCTGTGGGATTACTGACAAGGGAGGATTTCCCATTGTGCTCCAGCTCTTTTTGCCGAGCTGAACTGCTCAGTCAGGGCTGCACTTCTATTCAGCTGGACTGAAAGCCTGAATCTCTCAGAGACTCCCTGTAAAAAGAAAACATGACATTCTCAGTGTACAATACCATGGCCTTATTGCTAACACTGTCAGTCAATATTTCTTTCACGGAGGGCAGCTACTGTGTCTATACAAATCAAGCATGACCTGATCATCAGCTGTGACAGGACCTTACCAAACACAAACAGAAACCAGTGCAGACACTTTTCAGCCAAAGAACAGGAAGGCCCAAAGGATCAGGACATCGACTCATCATCCAGCACTTTATTCTCTATACAATTTTACTTTTGTGTCACATGAAGGTTGTTATGAAAATACATTTAATATTCATCTAACCATTGAAAAATGTATTTCTGCAAGTAATAGAACATTAACTCAATATTGTTCTCACATTTCAGAGAGAATCTTGATTTGAGGGCTTAAAAATCAGTAGCCTCCTTCCCAACATTTTTCAGTGGTTAGAGAAATGGCTGGGAAACAGGACATTTAGTTCTCATCACAAATTTTTTTTGGAGCTTTCTAGATCTCTAGTCATGTTATCAACATAATATTCTGTGTCTGCTTTATCTGGTTTTAAAATAACTTATTCATTTTCCTGTATCGTCATCTTGCAGCACCCAAAATGGCCCAGAAGCATTTACAGGGTCATTAATACTGTTACTATAACTACTGTAGCTTACAATTCAAAACAGGGATGCTCATTAGCACCAGCAGCAGTGCTGACAAAACAGAGACTGACTTGGAGGCAATTTGGCTACTTCATGGCCTAGATTTAGTATAAGCTTTCTATTAATGGGGGGAAAAAATGTGGGTGAGTGGGGGAAAGATTGTATGTGATTATTCCCCCCCTCTCCACATTCCTTCAGATTTCCAAGTGAATTCTCAGGAGGTGTACAGCACACTGCTGCAGTCAGGACTGACACAATTGCTTGCAGTGTAGTACAGGAATAATTCAATAATCTAAGGCGTAAAACCCATTTAGGGTCATTGAAGAGTGAGTGGGACAGGCCCTTCAGACCATGGCTGGAGGGTGCTGAAAGAGGGACACAGCTGCTCATCCCCATCTAGAAGCTGCCTGGCACAGTGGCCCCTCATAATTCACCTCTGAATTATATTCCATGCTCCAAATCTTTCTTAAATCAGCTTAGATGGAATGTGGAGGCTACAATTACAAATATTTTCTGGGAGCTGAAATCAGCAGGTAACAAAATTATGGCAGATGAGCACAGTATTTTGTACACATAACAGGTAAAAAAAGCTCATGTGACCACCACTATTGCAGAAAAGTGAAATAAAGTCACGCAGTCTGTATTTATTTACTTATCTGTAAAAGGCAGAATAAATTATTAAACACAGCTGCAGTTAAAGCCATTTTAAAATATGCATGATATTATGCATAAGCCTTCTCTGAAATTGAAAATTAGGTTTAAACTGTAACCCTGCTTCCTAAAGTCCCTTGGGTTACAAAAGGCAGTTTGCACTGTTTCCCTTTCAGTCTGATTTTAAAATTTGTATCACACATGTAGCACATGAGAGTTTTTCAGTTAACTCTTAAAAAAAATCATGATAGATTACATCTTATTCTTCTGTTAATGTTTCACAAATTTGGATTCCTAGCAGAGTTGGTTTTTTTAAAATTTCTTTTGAATATTAGTGTCTCCCATTCCCATCCTCCTCAGCTCCACAAGAAAAAGGCCACAGTGGAACTCTCACCAGAAGTACCCATGTAAGTAAAACATAACAAAATTATGGGAGGTAATGAGGTCATGTCTTCTCCTCAAAGCTCAATGTCCTACCTGAGAAATCAAAACGAGACACTGCCATTAAAAACATGAGAACTATTAAATGCTTAATAAATTAACTACTGCAGTAATTTTAACCCTTTCCAGTGCCTCATTCAGCTAACACTGAAGATGTTTCTTTATTAGATGTATTGTTCCTATGACACCTCCAACAGAAAGTGAACTTAAACCCAAGAAACTTAACTGACATTAGACTTGTATGTGAAGAGATAACCTGTGCTGATGAACCTCAAAGATTAATACATTTTTACCTTATGCAAACTGAAATGAGAAGTTTTGGGTTATTTAGTAACAAAATAAAATTTAAAAAAACACAGATTTTTTTTTTTTTTTCTGAAGACTTTCTGTCTTGTGTGGGAGATTGCAAGTAAAAATAAATCCACAGTCAGAGAAATGAAAGAGGGAGCATTTAGTGGACAAACTGGAAATTAGAAGTGAGTGGTTGTAATTTCTGAAGAATGGTGCAAAAACTAAAATATCTGCTTGCAAAATGATTGATCAGCCAAAGCTTGGAGGAGACGCAGAGAAACTCTGAGTTTGAAGTCAGGGTGCCGTGGATGCACATGGCACTGAGGCTGCAGAGAGCAGCTTAAGGGCGGATGGAGCGCCTCTGGGGGCTGAAGAGAAGGCTGTATGTTATTTCATGTGGCATGACTGTCATTGAGGTTAATTTTAGGAGCCTAGGGCATGTACAGGTGTTTGGGAGCACGGGCTGGTGTCACCCTACCCCGAGCAGGAGCTGAGCAGCCGCAGCTCTGGGCTGTGGTTTGCAGCGCGAGCCCTGCGGAGCTGCAGTGTCACTTCCCCAAGGGACGAGGGCACAACCAGAGCTGCCCTCAGAGCCCAGCGTGGGCACAGCTGCAGAGCCACCTCCTGCCACCACCTCCTCTGGACACAGGGCTGGGGCCGGCCAGGGCAGCATGTGAGAGCCCGAGCCAGCCCGCTCCGGGGGTGAGGGAGCAAAGGGAACCTTGCCAGAAGCTTCTCTAGAAGAAGATGGAGAACCCACTTCTTTTATTCCCCCAACTCAACATTTCTGCTTCAAAGGATAAACCCTATTACAAAGTCACAAAATCAGCGATTAAGGAAGAGCCACACAAGGCAAGCAAGCCTGGGTAAGTGTTCAGGTCATGCCGACCCTCTGCGTGTTCTGTTTACATGGAGGATTCTTCTAGCATAGTTTGTGGGGATGAATTTAGGGCACAGCTAATTTAATTTTTGACTTATATATGAGATTTCATGAACTGCAATCCTAGAAATGGTGTAAAATATGTGTAAAATATTAACTCTTTTTAGAAGAGTTATCTCAAAGTACTCTCATTTTTTTTGAGGACAAGAAACAAACCAAATTAATGATCTAAAAATACTAAGAAAAAGAGGTTGCAAGAAGTTCTGAGAAATGCTTCTCTAAAGCCTGATTATCATCCGGGAAAGCTTTTTTCAAAAATGTCAAATGACAGGAAGCAATAGTTCCTTTTTTCTTTGTGAAACATTAAAAGTAGAAGACGCTGAGCCAACTGTTTACATTCTCTAATGGGAAGTTTGGCCCCTCATCTTTAAAATAAATTAAATGGATGCTGAAAATTAAAGGATTTCCATTTTTCTTTGCCAGTGTAAAATATGTGCTAAGCTATGAAGAAAAAAACATTGATGTGAATAATATATGTAGGAGAAGTAACACCAACATTACTGTAAGTGAAAATAGGGAGCTGTATAATGGAGAAGCAGAGAATGCTTGAGAGGGAAAAACCAACTTTCTACAATGGTTCTTGAAAAGCTACTTCAATTCTGTCGTAGAGCTAAGCAGAAGAGAAATAGGCTGAGCCTGCTCCTGCAGAAACCTGAATTCCATGAAAGTGATCACCTTGGCAAACCTGGAAACTTGACAAAAGCAGCAAGGTAAACATTGTAAAAGACTAGGTCGGCTGGGGATTCCCTCCACAAGAAGCACCTGTGTGACTCAGGATGTTTCCTGTACCCATGTGTGTGCATTCAGACTGGGCAGAGCAACACTGAAAATTTATCAGTGTAACCCAAGCATGCAAACACTACAGAATTACCTGGTATGTATCAATGTAATCAGCAGTGTTTTCACACCACTTGGTCTCCATACACTTGCAGAGAGGTTTAAACCTTGTGCCAGCAGCCTTGGTACGAGTCCACTGATTGTACAGAGCAATAATCCACTCAGAAATGCAGCTGGCAGGAAAATCATACAGCTCCTGGCAAAGCAGGTTTTCCAAAGACTTCTGTGATGTACAAATGCCATAGCTGTGTTAAATAGTGAATGCAGAGTTCCTTAGTAACTGCAGTAATTGGTTGAATACTCTTGTCTGCAAAATTCATACACTCTGGTAGTATTGTTCCTAGTATTTACCATAAAGATGCAGGGTACAATCTCGGGTTTACTGACTTCCACAAGAGTTTAATTCCTCACTTCAATGGAGTACCAAGATGTCACTGCTATATTAAGAATTACATTTTTAGGTCCTGACTGAGAAGAAGGAATATGTAGAATTCTACAACACTGTGGCCTATAATATGTATCGGCCCCTTCTTTCCACCACAAATCACTCCAGAACACTTCAGCGCTTACCACGGCCTTTTCCCTTGTTCCAGCAGTCCTCACTTTCCGGACCAAGCTGCCTGTTTTGACCACAGCTGCTTCTACAAGCCATTAATGTGCTAATTAATGAGCACATGGTAGAGGTCACCTAAGGACCCAAACTGTGCTTCTAGAACCCATAGAAGAGTGGCTGGGGAGGGGGTATCTAAACACTCCCACTGGTGCATCTGAGTAACCAGGCTGTGTTTGTTGCTCATGCTTTGAGATACCCTGGCTGCAGACATGTAAAACCATTCTAAAATTGCATCTGTAAAGAGAAAGCAGAAGCAGACAGTGCTGGGTGGCTCATATACCCCAGGTATTTAATACAAAGTACAGCCATTCACTGCATTCTTACAATCTGCCAGACAGCACTTTCAGAGCAGTAACAATTCTCTGAAGAATTTCTCCCTTTTAACATCATTTCCTCATTCAGCCAGCTGTCTTTTACCATGTTACTCTCAGCTGATGTTTTACTAACAGAGATTTGACTGTTCTTGTACGGAAGAGAAACTTGTAGATTTTTGCTGGTCTTATATTTGGATTAAAGTGACAATTATATTTGTCAAAAAATGGAAAAAACCAACCAAACAAATTTACTCTTTTTCAAATAATAAAGTGAGATAATAGTTTGAATTTTATTAAGTGATTTACTTAGGTTTTATTATTTCCATTTTTCACAGAGTTACTAAAATAAGTAGAAAGAGATTTTAATGAAACATTGCAGATGGAAATTGGGGTAACAGCAGAAAAGTTAATTAATCTGTTCATTTAAAAGTTCACTTTTAGTTGAAATGTCAAACCGTTAGTTTAAATTATTTTCTTCTCATATTTAGAAAGTGGCAAAGCTGAAAAAATCTCGGTTTCTGTCTATTATTGCACAAACTCTGCTGCACTCAGGTGTTGGGGGTCTGTGAGGCTCCCGGGTTGTTGCAGATGCTGAAGGAAAACAAGAAAGTCACAGCAGGAGTTTCCAAACCCAGCAAAGGAGTTTCCAAAACTCCAGCATTTCATGCCTTTGTGAACTGAGTATGTGGTCTGAAGTCATAAGGCTTTATCTTTCACTATGACCAAAATAATTTCTGTAGGTACAGAAACCTGCATTTCAGAGTTCACTGTACTTTCTGCAATTCTCACAACTAATGAACGCTGTAAGGGAGCGAGGTCTCATTTTCCCTGACTCCAGAATCCCCCTGCTTTCCTGAATTTCATTTCTCCAGCCTTTGTACCTCTCCTCACAAACTGCTTTCTTCTCCCTAGATAAAATTTTCATTCCTGCAAGAAATTACTTCAGCTATGAAATATGTGACACCTATCAAAATTAAAAACAAAACAAAACAAAACGCCTCATTACAGGCTTAAATTCCTTACCAAAGAGACTGGAATTTCCTTTCAACTAAACTTCACATGCCTCCTCCCTGCCAAGGGAACCCAAACTGTGTAAATCAGGAAACAGAACAGCAAGTCTTGATGAGGAAGTGGATCATATTCCAGAAACGTTCGGTCCATAAGAAGTTGATCTGATAACTAATCCCAGACCTGTCACTTACTGATACTTTCAGTGTCCTGTGATTTGTCCTGGAATGAAAATGGTTCTAAACATTCACATCCACAAAGCAACTGATAAAAACTGGGGTTTTTTTCCCCTTTCTTTGCTGTTTCCTAGGGCAGATTTTTCAAAATTGAAGTGCAACTTGACATACTTGATGAAGAACATGAGGAGTTTTATAAATGAGGCACAGTGTCTCAGAATAACATGGCACTTGAAATGTTTGTGGTAAACAAACCAGACGACACATGCTATTGCCCTGTAAGACTGACACCTAAACCATATTGCTACAGTTTTGTCTTCAGGCTACAGAATTCTGCATATTTCATTAAAAGAAGACTGTGGTAACAGCCTCAGAGTGAATATATTCAAAACTACATCTCTGCATGACTATCTCGAGTTTAAATAGCTGACAAGACCTTCTTTCCCTTATGAGTTTTACCATGCTACATGGTCTCAATTCCCTTAAAAATTGGTAGGACAACACAAATACCACAGCAAAAAGCCGCTGCTCTATGTTTTTATAAAAAGAGAAGTATAACTCTGCAGGAAAAAAATGTCAAGAGTGAGTTAAAGCAAATGTTCCTGAAGCCCCTAAGAGAATGATCTCGCTTAGTGAGGTTATCTAATCAAAAGCTTTGTGGAACAGTCCTGAGCCACAACAGTGACAGTTAATGTGTGTTACACAGCCTCCTTAATGCACAGTATGAACAATTCTTCAAAACTTCTTTCTGTTTCTTAAGCAGTGTGTCTCCTGAAGAAGCAGTGAAATGGGGAGAGTCTTTTGACAAACTGCTTTCTGAGAAAGGTCAGTAGTTTTTTCTCTCTATGCAGACTGTTAGGATGGAAAATTGATGGTAAAAGATGGAAAATTATAAAATCCAGTTATGTCCTTGAATAGACATGGCAGTTACCTAAATTAGGTATGATAGGTCATTTACGGCAGCATGTGTTTCCTGCTCTCCTTGTCTTCTTCAGTTATAGCTTGCTGTCAACTTGTGAAAATAGTTTAAAATAATTTTTGTGCTTGGTGTTTTATTGAACAAAGTAATATAGCAGACAGCAAAGAGTCCCTTCAGCAAACAGGAACATTTAACCGTAATATTGCTCAAATATTCCTGACTGCATACGCTCCATGTCTTTAAGAAAAGACTATGTCAGTCCTGACAGTTTGTTTCCAAGACAGTGATTGGATCCAAGCTGGCCATCATTTGAGAGGCCCTGCTGCTCCCATCATTATCAAATGCACATATGTCCTGCCTTCATTTCAGAGGGGCACACGTGTTTCAGCTACAGTGCTGGACACTGTGGGCTCTTTGAATCTGTTCCTTGAACAGTTCATATCCACACAATTGCATTACTTCCACAGATGAAGCATGCTTGACAAAGAAAATATCCTCAGCATAACAACAGCAGGATAAAGCAAATTATAGAGATGCTGAAAGCCATCAATTTGAAATTGCTGCTGAAGAGTGGTTTACTTATGAGCAAAGATTCAAATAGTCTTTGGATCAACCTGTATTGATATTCAGCTGGAATAAAGTCCACCACTTCCACATACTCCCACATGTTTTGCTTAATGTTTTTTTCCAAATTTATGAGATCTTGGTAGCATTTTTTTACTGATGCTGAGAATTCTCTAAGGAGAGTTGCAGGATCATAATGGAGAAACTGCATTTATTTTAAAGCAGTTATGTATTCTAGGATAATTATCTGTAATGTGGTATTATTCCAAGGGAGCAAAACATATTTTACTACCTTTCACAGACTCTTTGAAAGAGTAACTGTCTGATAAGGATATATTTTTTAATGCAATTCAACTTTCCCTTTCGTAGCTGGGCTGGATGCCTTCACAAAGTTTCTGAAAACTGAGTTCAGTGAGGAGAACATCGAGTTCTGGATAGCCTGCGAGGATTACAAGAAAAGCAAAAGTGCAGAGGAACTTCTGCCAAAAGCCAAGACCATTTTTGAAACATTCATACAGAAAGATGCTCCAAAAGAGGTAGACCTTCCTCATTACACACAGTGCTTGATTGACACAACTACATCTGGTGAAACTTTCTTTTAAGAAGTGCATGCCCAGAAGAAGCTTCAAGAGCTAATAGTGCAGTCCCCTGATATAAGAAGACTTTCCTAAAAGTCAAAACTCTGGAAGGAGCATGGACTTGTCTTGGTTGACTCCCTCCACCCCTCCACCTCCAATTGTATATCCCTGGTGTGTTACTGTCAGCACAAAATGATGTTGATAATGACAGTCCTCACCAACACTAAGGCCTTGTTTTAGTACCCTAAGAATGAAAAAGTTTTCATATTTCCAACTTCTTCATTTTACTGAAGTGTGTTAGAAAGGGTTAATAAATAAACAAAAGAAATAATTTTTTGCTTGCCCTAAATGGAGATGAACAGGTTGGAAGATCATAAACTTTTTAGCAAAATCACAAGCAGCCTCTTGAATAGATCTTTTTGACTTACAGTTTCCTGTAATTCTATCACATTTGAGCAGATCAAATATGTCACTTGCCAATACCTGTATTTTTTTATTTGCCAGAATAGCAGAAGTTAAACACTAACTTCTGCTTCCTTGTAATGAGGGTGAAAAAAGTGTAGTTCTCATTTTAGTGAAAGGATTGCAAAGCGGTGCAGTTCCCACCTGCAATTCCTATAGATTGCATTAGGATTCCTATCTGCTTTTCCTAGGAAATGCCTACTTTTAAGGACTTATGTCCCTTTCCATTCCTTTTCCTGCTGTGTGCCTTTGGGGAGAAGCAGCCCTGGACAGGTAACAAGTGCTGACACTGTCAATGCTTGAGACTGAAGCAAAGAGTTGAGCAGGAGAAAGCTGAGGAGAGGACAGGGCAGGAAGTCATAGTAATACAACAATTTCTTTCTCTGCCATGCTTGAGTTTGGTGCAGGCAGGGTGGGTGCTGTGGTTCACCTTGGACACTTGGCTTTGGTGTGACTTCCTCCCTTGGGTTCAGCTGAGACCACACAGCTCTGGAGCTTGCACATCTCCTCTGACTCCTTGTCCAGCAAAACTCTTTTACACACAAATTTCTGAGCCTACAGTTTGATGGGATCATAAAATTTCAGATGAGTGGACCCTTCTCTGATCACTAATTGCCCTCCAGCTCTTAGATCTAGACTATATGTTCCAACTAGTTTTATGGAAATGACAGGTGCCTCTCAGGGAGGAAAAGAAAAACATTATAGAAGTCACTTCTTGATTGAGTCAACAATTTTTTTATATATTCTACCTTATTTTTCAAAATAACGTGCTTGAACCAGTGCCTGTCACTTCATTAAAATTGTTATACTATTAAATATTTCCCAGGGTGAATGCAGCAGCACATGGAGTAAATAGTAATTTTTATACATTTTCCCAATCTAAAGCCTCGAGACCTGTTTAAGTTTAAACAAACAAACAAAAAAATTATTAGAATTTTATTACCTTCTCACTACAAACTACACAGAAACCAGAAATTTTAACTATTCACTAATATCATCTCATTAGAACAAGTTCTACTTTAATCCCACATGAGAGCAGGGGAGATCTGTAATAGTCCAGTATTGCAAAGCTGGGAAGCTGTGACTGTACAGCGATCACGTTAGAAAGTTACTTTTCGTCAAATATCAGAGTTTTTCTTCTGTTTCCCCAGTTTTCCATGGTACCAATGACACATTTGTGGAGACTTTCTGAGAGCCACCACTGAAGGCGAACACACCAATTCTGTGGTGTTAATATCCTGTTGTACGGGGGATTCAAGGTCCTCCTGATGCCTACTAGAACAGAGGCTGGGCAGATGTAGGGAAGGAAGAAAGGAAGAAAGTAGGGATTTATTAAAAGGCCTTCAGAGGATACACTGTGGGCAGTACAAGAGCCGTGGCTACACCCAAGATGGACCCTGGGTCCTGAGTTTTCACACTTTTATAAGTTTTGGTCCATTTCCATTTTGGGTTCATTGTCCAGTTCCAGCTCCAGGTGATGCAGTCCCACCCTCCCAGTCTGCTCTCCTCCATTCCCTGCTGTTTGCACTTTTTGGGCCTGAAGCTGCAGCGGTGTCCTTGGTTCTGGGGCTGGAAAAGGATTGGTTTGTGTGACTGAGCTGTGGGGAGAACCTGCCAACACTTTATATGAAGTTCAGAGTTATAAACTAATGCAGTACAGAATCTGGAAAATATGAAAGCTAAAGCTTAAGGCTTCATTCTTATTAGAAAAGTTTTTTTTCCAGTGTCCAGTATCAGTGCTGTAGATAACAACACTGTATATGCATGAATGTACGTTAAACAAATACCCTTTTCCTCATCCTCCAGGTGAATCTGGACTTTCACACCAAGGAAGTCACAAGCCAGAGCATCGGGCAGCCCCTACGCAGCACCTTCGACGCGGCGCAGAGCACGGTGTACCGGCTGATGGAGCAGGACAGCTACCCGCGCTTCCTGCGCTCCGCTCCCTACCTCGGCCTGCTGCAGGCCCGGCCCGCGGCCCGCGCCCCGCTGCGCCGCCGCTCCCGCTCCTTCACGGTCAGCGACTTCCAGGGCGTGCGGCCGGACCTCACCGTGTGGTGACAGCCCAGCTCAGCCCTCCTCAGCCCGTGTCACCGTGCGGTGACAGCCCAGCTCAGCCCAGCTCAGCCCGTGTCACCGCGCGGTGACAGCCCAGCTCAGCCCAGCTCAGCCCGTGTCACCGCGCGGTGACAGCCCAGCTCAGCCCAGCTCAGCCCGTGTCACCGCGCGGTGACAGCCCAGCTCAGCCCAGCTCAGCCCAGCTCAGCCCAGCTCAGCCCAGCTCAGCCCAGCTCAGCAGCAACCCGGGTGTGTTTTAAACCCCAAACCCTCAGCAGGTGTAACTAAGTGGTGAAGCAAAAGAAAATTCTCTTACAGCAGGTCAGAGTTCTGGAGCAGAATCTCACTTTCATAGAAAACTAGGTGACGTATTGGCATGTGGAGTTTTCATATAGGATTTTTTTTTTTTTTTAAACTCAGGCAAAGGCTGGGATCAGATTTGGCGGGAAAATTTTATTTTCCTGCTTAAAAAATGTCTCATATAGTGCCATTTGATATTACCCAACACGAATCCTGGGCCTGTACCATTTAGGCTAGTGTTTCATCACAGTTAGAATCTCTGTATCCAGTCTTTGCACACATTTATGTTTTTGCAGTATTTCCTACACTAAGCACAGAGAATTTGTGGTATTTTCTCATACTGTAAAACACACAGGAACATTAATAGGTATAATGCAAAGTTACATGAATTTTAACTAAAGACACTGCATAATTAAATCTATAATTACAATGTAGTCATTGCCTATTTTAAGAGGGACGTAAAAATATCTATTTAATTTTTTGGGGGTACATTTTTCTTATTCCACATGTCTGTTGTCTATTTTTAAGTTATGATGTATATATTAGCTTTGGCATCAAAGACATCTATTCTAATTTTTTGCAACTAAATAAGCAGCAGCAAAGGGACAAGAATGCTATTTTAACACAATGTGTGTCCTTAAATACCAGGTGATGTCTATGTATATAAACATAAAATATTTCTACTTTTATTTATAAATAGTCATGGTATACCAGCTTTGTTACTAAACTGTATTCTAATTTTTTTTCCTGCCTTTTGTTTTGAAAATGTATCTGAAAATTAACAGCTCTTGGACTCAGGTAGGGCAAATTTCAGTTCCATTGGTCATTAATATCCTCTCTATAGGTTATAGAAGAGGAAGGAAAAATCTTCTTTTTTATTTCTTTAATATCAAAGACAGACATATTTTTTTATAGTCAGCACACACAGTCATTCTGTCCTTTTCTTTCATAGTTGATGCAGACATACCTTGAAGCTTTGGGCAGTTCTTGAAATCTTAGACATTGGTTCAATTTAGGAAGGGGCTGCAGGATTTGTCTGTGACTATGACTTGTATATATATTGGCATTGTTTCTTGTGGAATTTAAGCTTTCTGTCTTTCCCTCCCCTTTCTGTAAGTGGTGAAGGAGAAGAGGTGCAGTTCCTGAGGATGGGACTTTGTGTTCATTGAGTGTATATGAACTGCTGGATCTGCAGGTTTCCCTGTCTGCTTTATTAACTTCCAATAAATATGATCTGCTTAAAGAGTTGTCAGGATTTGATTTATCATCAGTACATTGATGAGGAAGATGTGAAGACTTCACCTAGGGTTCAACTCTAGCTGTAATCACTGCCACGTCAATCGAATTGTTACTGTGCACAGAGATCCAAACTCATGTGGAAATGCTGCTGAGGCACCGTGACCCAGGAGCCATCTCCAAGCTCTTACCTTTACCTGGGGAACAGAGAGGAAACACATTTGTAATGATGATCTGTGATGGTTTATTCATCACCCTCCCTGATCTCAAAACAGCAGGCACAGGCTCTTTCTGACAGCGAAAACAGTCAGGACCTGGGCAAAGGGGTTTTTTCACTGAAAGAATGGTCAGGCATTGGAATGAGCTGCCCAGGGAGGCAGTGGGGTCACGGTCTCTGGAAGAATTCAAGAGGCCTCTGGCTGTGGTGCTTGGGGCTACGGCTTAGGGGTGACTGTGCTTGGGGACGGTTAATGGTTAGATTAGATTTTGAAGGTCTCTTCCAGCCTTGGGGATTCTGTGATGAGGGAGTCTCTAGTATCACCAACAATGTCTGAATGCCAGTTCTCAGATATTTAAAATGTGCATGTTCCTGTGCCGTGTACGAGGATCTGTGCTGGAGGAAGGGAACAGAATTGAGAACAGCCCCACCCAAACCTTGGCACTGGGTTTGTTGCCACACAGACATAAAACCTGCGCACTTGTGGCTAAATTCTGCACTGGTGTGATTACGTGCCTTCATATCAGCAGAGAATCCATATCTTGTGTGGATTGCCATGAAGGAAAGAACTGAAAAAAATACATATATTTAATACTGTTCCAAAATCCAACGAAATTACAAATACAGTACCCTGAGTAAGAGTTTTTCTTGTTAGCAAAATCCCAGCTGCTAGTCAGAAGGGTCGTAATGATAAATAAAAGTCAGCAGGTGCCCTTTATTTCATTTTACAGACACATGGAAAATTTTGCTTATCTCCAGGGAGGCCTTCCTCAAACCCATCACTCTGTGGTACTGACAGTGCTAGTCCCTCTTATGAGTTTCACAATGAAAACAAACAAATAAGATATTCCTGGTAGCTATTTATGCGTGTGTGTTTTCCAGAGATAATTATGAACCCTAGCTGAATTTACAGCAGACTAGTGCCATGGGAACTACTGTAAAAAGAAAGTCAAGATAAACTCAGAGAAAGGAAGGCAAAGGACACAAAGATAAACCAAAATTACATAATTATCCTGCAATTTTTTTTTTTTTCTAGAAGAGGGTCCTTTTAGTGAGGGAAAATGAGCATCTACTATTTAGTGCTGTTCTGCAGTCCTGAAGATGAAGTAGGCATGGATTTAGCATAAGTCTGTAATGCTGTTCCAGGACTGATCTGACTCAGGAGTGGCCCTGCCCAGGTGGATTTACAGCACAAATCTTAGGGTAGTACCAGAGAACAGAGTCAGGCTTCTCTAGTTTTGGCAGAATCTGTGCCACAGTTATGTAAATCCTCTCATTGACCACCCTAATGCAAATAATACATATACAAAGCCTAGTACTATTATTGGAGATTGTTTTATGTAGCAGCTTTTTATATTTATATATGCCATTCAGGGTTCAGCAAGAGCTCTCAAAATATTCCTCCTGTCAACACAATAATTTACCCAAACACTGCACTTTACTCCTTACATAGATGAAGTCTCAACACACAAAGTATGAGGGAAACAATCTGCTGACTTGTGTGGCACCAAGGTTTTCCTCTTGTTTCAACACTTCAGTCTAATTAGATGCTTTAAATTGGCTGAAGGTGCTGTTGTTTAATTTGAGGGAGGTGGAAATACACAGGACCAAATATTTTCTTCCAGTTGTGGATTTGTTATTGAACAAAAGAAAACTTGACTGATTTTTCAACTGACAGGAAGCAAGAATGAAATCTAAGGTAAATAATCTCACAGAAGAAGACTGATTTCCATCTTCCAGTGAAGCAGGCAATCAGTAACACAGCTCTTACATGCTTTTACATGTTACAACTTTTAAGTGACTCACAAACAGCAGATCATTTTCCTCTCTTTTGTCCCCAGCTGCTCAGCCTGCCTTAAACAGCTACTGCTTTGAATGCAGCTCCCTCTCCTTTCCACACATGCTGCCAAAGACCTCAGCTGAGAAAAAAAATTGCAGAAAATCATCTTCCTCTCATCAGTGATTCATATGCTCATGAATTTACACCTTGCTCAGCTGCCTATCCCAGATCCCACTCTGTTCTTTGCATTTTAGTCAAATGCCTCAATCAAATGCCCTTTAAGCTCCTGTGTGGCTCTGTGCCAAAGATAAAAATGTATTTCCTCTATCCAACACCAAAGCTTGCCTCAAGTTTTTCTTTTCTCCTTGTTAATGTGTTGCTATCTTCCATTTGTTGGGCTCTTATCACTTAGGGCTGGTCTCATAAAAGCTCCCTCTGGTTCATACCAAAGCTTTTCTCTCTCATTTCCTAAATATAATATGTTTGTGTAACCTCCTCCTAATTCTCCCTTATACTTTACAGGAAATTATCTGGACTCCCAGATTTACAATCTAGCCTCTACCACTGCCTTCTCCATGTAGGGTAACTAAAATTAACTAGCAAGAAACAGAATCCTACCACAGCCATTTGAGAGTTGTCAAGCAGGACAGAACATAAGGCTGAAGCCTAAAAAAAGGACAACTCTGAACTCTCATTTCTTCACCATAAAATTTGCTCATAAGGAAGACACTCTTGTTTCTTCACAGCTTAGTGGCCTCATTTTAAACTTCTGCAGCTAATGCTATTCCAGTTTTTTCTGGTTGCACATTTTTTTGAGAGTTGTTTCCAGTTCTTTTCCAATGGAGGTTTGTGATTGTACAGCACTTAGAAATCCTGAATATGAGGAGCCCAGAGCACTGTAAAATATTTTGACAGCTTGTTCTTGAAATCAAAACATTTCACCTGAAGGGCATAGTTTGCTTGGGTAGAAAATAACAGCTCATTTTCTTATGCAAAACAACTCTGCAGCATACTGAAGGCACACAGAGTTATTCACATGGAAAAATATCAATTATTTTGTGAGTTGCCCATGCTGTGCAGGGCTGTGGAAAGGTGGGCATTTACATAGTGCTGTGATTAAGGTCTATTTGCATCCCCGTGGGACAGGCATTTCCATGTTCTCAGGATGCCAGCAGTGCTTGGATCAAGTTGGCTTCTCCCAACATAAGGGATGCACCCAAGTCCCCGTGGGCTTCGACTGCTTGGGGCAGCAGAACATTAATTTTTTTTTTTTTTTTCTGCTGAGGTTACTTTGTACAAGCCAGCAATACCCAAGCAAATCTCTGCATGGAATGGAATGGAATTAACAAAGGCCAAGTGCTGAGGAGCATTAACACACTGACCTGCTGGGAGACACCAGCACATCCATTGGAGAGTGAGCTTTTCTCACTTTGTGCTCAGGTGAGTACAAGGCAGCCCTTTAAGGAACATATGTAAATGGAAATTATTACTTTTGTTATGTAGCATTGCTTTAGACGGTCTATTGTGATTAGAATCCAGGTCAGATGAACAAAAAATGACAGGTCTTATGGCCCGCAACAGCCAATGGCTTTTCGTAAAAGATGATAATTCAGCGAAACTAATGCCTAAAGACAGTTAAAGAACAAAAGGTGAGCATCAGTAAAAGTCAAGCTGTGAGCCTAAACGTTCTGGAGATTTAAATATTTAATAAATATAGGGTTCTTAGCAAGTAATATTGGCAAAGTTGGGAACATTCAGTCAGATCCACATTCCCTTTTCTAGAGTTTCAGCTCTCCCATGTCATAAAAGGCAGAGGATTCACAAATCCACAGCCCAGTCCTCAGAGATACTGGAAGGTTAAGCCACAGGCCTGACAGATAAAGAGAAAAATACCCTGCAATTAGCTGAGCAAATAAGGACGTGAGTGACTCTGGAGGTCCACTCCCAGCTAGGACTGAACTGAAGATATAACTGTTGTTTCAGCTGGGTCCAGCAGTGTCAGCTGGGTCCAGATTCACAAAAAGTCAGCACTAATTCTATGTGCAATTTCCAGCCCATCTCTACTACATGTTCTTATTTAATTTTGTTTGCTTGATGCTGTTATTATGAATAGGCAACACACTTGCACAAGCAGCTGATGCATTTGTTTTAATACTAAGATCACTTTTTCTTCCATGACATTTCAGTGAAATATCAGAGTTTCCTTCCAGACACTATTAAGTTCCAAGCAGAGGAAGTACAGAGAAATACAACCAGCTGGTTTACTTGGGAAGAAGTGGCTGTGCCTAACTTTGGTTAGTGAACTTATTTTCATTGCCCCAGTACAAATATCACAACAATTCTATTAACCTGCTGCATACCTGAAATATTTTCAGCTTGCATAGACTGAACAGTCACTGACAGCTCAGAATGTTGTACAGTGATAAGAGTCCCTCACAGCTTCTTTGTGCTTTTGTGGATTATGAGCAGTACCCCATAAAATGCAAAAGCAATTTGATTGCATCCATCCATTTATTGCGTGTGCTAGAATATTCCTGGGTTTTAGCATAGTTCTGTGACTGCTAAGACTGACTTCAAAAATATCCATCAGTCCTGAAAAATCTTGAAATCATGTCTGCTTCATTCAGATAACAAGCTATCAGGCAGAAATTTTAGAAATGTGTGTGTGGCACTATGTGGAATTTTGTTTTAAAATGAATGTATGTCATCTGATGATTTAAAGAAAAAATAGGCACAGGTCCTCAACCTTCCCTCTCATAGTTTCACAGGAGTTAATGGAACTATGATATAACAATGATAACACCTCTTTTAGAAAAGCAAAATAAATCAATTTATGGTAACAGTTCTAAGGTGGATAAATAGAAGAACCACTGGGATTAGACACAGGGTAAACACTGAGAAATTAACAGAGCCAGCCATAAATTATGAGTTGCCTAATTTAGTGTCACCTCTGTCCTCACAACTGGACTGACTTTTCTATCATGACACTGTTAAAAAATTCAAATTGTAGCTGTTTACGCTCTGCCCAGCCAGAAGCTCCACAAATAAATAACGGTTGGATATTGTATGATGTTTACTTCCTTTTGCCAAAGCTCAAACTGGGACTGAATTAGGCACAAAGGATTTGATGTCAATGCAGATGCTGCAAGTTTTCTTCCCAGGTGTAAGATGCTGAAGTTAGTCTCATGAGCACAATGCACTAAAAGGCTTTTGGTCCTCTCTGGCACACAAGATGTTCTCTAAATAAGAAAAAATGACCAATTAAGCAAAATAAAAATCACATCAGAAAACCAGGATGATAATTAACATTTCTGATCTTCTGCTATAATGTTTAGAAGCAAGCAGATGCAAAGCTAAGGAATTACAGAAAGTATTAGAATTTTGCTGCCAAGAATATTTTTTAGTAATATGTGGGACTAAAAGGGCATCTTAGGTCATAATTTCTAGTGTTCTATTAATGAAGACAACAATTTAAAATAATCTCAAAAATATATGAAGCTCTATCTTCAAAGTACAGAAGAATTGAGAGGGCAAAAAATTCTGCTGGAAGACTGCAAAGAACAACAGTTTGTGAAGCCTTATTCTGGTTTTCAGTCTGAATTTGTTCACTGACTGCTTCTATACATTTATTCTTTTGTCAGTATAACCATTATGCTAAAATAATTATTTTTTCTCACCAGGTTACCTCTCTGTATTCAGAGGGCAATCATAGCTCCTCTCTGCTTTCATCTTAGAGACAAACTGGTCTTTCATTCTTCTCCTGCACGACAGTTCAATTCTCCTGCTCGTCCCAGTAATGCACCTCTCCATATCTGTTTCTATCTGACTTCATCTTCCTGGAGCACAATTGACCAGATTCACTGGTTTTTTGTCCCGTGTGAAGTTCATCAAATAGATTGGCCCAAAACTTATTTTACAGATCTACAAAAGGTAAGGATAAGGAATAACCTCCTAACATTGCTAAGGGCAAAACATGGCATGTGGTGCTTGGGTTTTTCTTTCTTAGAAAATGGACATGGCTAAAATAAGAAAGATGTTCTCAGGTAGGCAGGAGGCAGCTTTGCTCATGACTGTACCTCAGAGGAAAATCAAATGGGACTGAAACTCCTAAGACTGCTCTACTAGGTATAAAATATTTTAACTGAGAAGACAAAAATCCCTAAGCCTGCAAGTTGGGACAGCTGGGATCCCAGTTCCTGAACCACTGGAAGTTTATGCCAAGTGGAGACATTGAGAACCAGGAATCTGAGCAATCTGAGTAAAGGATTTGGCCTCAGGACAAGATGTGGAGGAAGGCAAGAAATCAATCAATAAACCTGCGTGTTCAAGGAGAGTGAGGGACAGCGAGGGTTATACGGGGGAAGCAAAGAGCTGGGGATGAAAGAATAATTATCAAGAGCAAGAGACAAATTACACAGACCAGCAGCTGGCTACAATCCCTTCTCAGCCAGTTTTAGGGAGCTATAAGGTCCCCTCTGGGGCTTTTCTCCAGGCTAAACACCCCAGCTCCCCCAGCTGCTCCCCATCAGACCTGTGCTCCAGCCCCTTCACCACCTGCTGCCCTTCTCTGGACTCGCTCCACCACCCTGACCCTGGGCAGGAATGTGTTGCCATTGCCCCCAGTCCTTTTGTATTATGGCCACTATTAGGTGAGAGTGGCACTGCTTAAAAATAGGCCACATTTCTGAAAGAAATAATTTTAAAGAAAATGTTGAGAAGATTTGTCAGTGTGCATTGTCCTGTTTGATTATTCACATGCTAACTGTATTGTTCCTGCTGTACCTTCAGCTTGAAGATCAGTCAGAAAAAGAAACTCTGCCTTCCCTGAGACAGTCAGACAGACAAACAGTGGAACAAAAAATGCCAGTGAAGTGAGTTGCTGTTTATGTCTATTTTAATGGTAGAAGATTTACACGATGGGATGACCAAGTTTGAATAATCTGTACAGCTTTATTTTCCTTCCCCCTGTGAAGGGGATATGACTATTCTGATTCCTTGTTGTCAATTCTGCTTTCCATTCCCGTTCAAGTAAATCCCACATGGTTAGTGAGATCATTCTGAGTGGTGAGTAAATATTAAAACAACTAATATTACCCATAAGAACAAGAAGCAAAACTGTCTGGTTTATCCTGGTCTTTCATTTTGCTATTTTGCTTGATAAGACAGCTAGTAAACATTTAATAAAGATCCTGAAAATATATCACATATTTGATAAAAGTTTCTTATTGTTGCTAAAACAAATTCTCTGCTGATTAATGCCATGATCACATGATGTCTCACAAAGTACAACATAATGCTATGTTTAGTTTTCATTTGTTGTTTCACAGACTTACTATATTTGCACTCCAGCTTCCCTCATGTATGTCTTTATATATACTTACAAATACGCACAATTTTTTTCTTGCTTATATACAATTTTTGCACTCTGGATAAAAGTAAATGGAGAGCTACAAAAAAGCTTGATTGTTTAAGGTGTCACTGCCACCATCCCTTGTAATAATTATAACTACAGACATGTAATATCCTGACACTGTTATATGATCTTTTTATAAATTTGCAATTAGAAAATACCATTAGTGGTGATGCTGAGAAGTGGCTGTGGAACACAGCTCTCAAACCAACCTCTATAATTCAGAGAGCAGGGTTTTGATAGCTCTCAGAGCCCCCTTAGGAACATCAAATGTCTTTTACAGAACTTGAGAGTACTTGTGGTTTTTTTTTTAATGCTGAGTTGGTTTTTTTGTTTGGTTGTTTTTTGGGGGGTTGCTTTTTTGGTTGTTTGTTTTGGTGGGGTTTATTTATTTGTTTGTTTTAAGAAAGCTGGCAATACTTTATACAGAACAAAGTGTTTGCCCTCATGCCTAGCAGAAGCCTAAAGCAAGTTGCAGGGGAAGAGCCAAAACTATGAATTTACTATGAATTATTTATGCCACTGAGAAGCTCATATGAGGCCCATGTTTCCTATTAGTGTTAGCTTGGTAACATTTTAGTGTTAGCTTTGGTAACATAATTCCTGTCACTACAAGCAAAAAGTGCCGTATAAATTAATGCTTAATCCTTTTGAACTTGAGAAGAAATTCAGTACACTCTCTAGAACATTCCTACCTCTCCTGTGCTTTATTAGAGCTCCACCAGCTGCAAGCATTACAAGTATTTCCAGGATGAATAATCACGTCAGCAGTGCCAATATGCCTGTTTTGCTGTGTGTAGGGTAGGAGGAGTGGCTGAGCCCCTCTCTCCAGCAGCCAGCCACACCGTAGGCTCTCAGCCACCCCAGGCTGCACAGAGCAGAGACCACAATGCTATTTTCAAGGGCAGATGTTGTTTCCACAGGTCAAATGCTGGGGAAAGCATGGCCTGGTCTGAGTCTGTGGATACAGTACTATCCAATAAAGGTAAGAAGTGATGGAAAAACATATGTGTTTTTGAAACAGTTGTCATCCCATTCACCAAACATTTCTGCCAGGTTTTCACACTGCTCTCCAGTTCAGCTCCCCACATGCACTGAACTGAGCAGAGCTGCTGCTGGAGGTGGGAGAGCTGCTGTCCTGAGAGGTTTGTCCAAGCTGCAAACACAACACACCTTCTGGCCAGTGCTCAAGGGCAGGCAGAAATCCGATAAAATAGTTTTTGTTAAAGTAATTGCTAAATTCCCCTTGCAGTAGTTTCATTTTTCATAATTTTTTACACAAAAAAACCACAAAGGTTTTCTTAGGTATTCCTGAGAAATACGCGCGTTGTGCAGTGACTTCCAGTCAAACAAAAAATGGCATATCTAAAGTCACTTCTCCTAGAAGTGCCATTTCTACAGACCTGACACCACAAACCACAAGCAACTTGGAAATGTCCTTGCCCCTCCCCCATCTCCCAGCAGTCATATTGTGGCCTGGACCCTGGGATGCCTCCATGCTGTTCCTGGAGAGCATTAACTTGACTAACACAACTAAATTTGGGTACTGCCAGCTTTCTTTACTCAGAGCTTGTGATTTGGATTAATCTGAAAACCATTTATTCCAAACAAACCTTTATTGGTTTCATTTTTTCCCCTTCAAAGTGAAAAAAAAAAAAAAAAAAAAAGAAAAGAAAAGAAAGAGGAACAAAGAAGTAACAAGGAGTCCATCTTTTATCCAGGTCTTCATCTTTCCTTGCAAGGAGATGGAAGGCACATTTGGGCAGGGAACCTCAGCTGTGGGGGAAGCACACTAGCACAGTGTGACCTACATTTCTATTTGCTTCTCAGCCCAGGAGTCAGCCTCAAATCTCTGATTTCCCAGCCACTACAAATCCTTTTGAAGACCAAAACCTCTAGGATCCCCCTTTAACAAATGTACCAGTGCTAAAGAGACCAAACCACAGCTGGCAGCAGTTGAGAGCAATCTTTGGTTGGCAACTCACTGAAAAACTCTTTTAGTAGCCCCCTTATCAGCACCATAATTTAATCTCCTATTTATTTCCCCTGCAGCAGCTTCTCAAACCTGACTGCTAGCTGACATGTAAAAAGAGTGGCAGATACATAGGTTACACTATACACATACTGTAAATATATAAATATACACACACGTGTGTGTGTGTGTGAGTATGCACACACATAAATAGCACTGGCCTTTCAATTTCAAGTCAGTTCATCACTATCTGATGCATTTTCCCCAGAGGGCCTGGCAGCTTTTCGGACATTTTTGAAATCCGAGTTCAGTGAGGAGAATGTGGAGTTCTGGCTGGCCTGCGAGGACTTCAAGAAAACAAAATCCCCCACCAAGATTGCCTTGAAAGCCCAGAAGATTTATTCTGACTTTATACAAGCTGATGCTCCCAAGGAGGTAAAGAGTTTTTTCGGTGTGTGCTTTGGGTACTGAGGATAGTGATGAAGTGGAAAGTTCAGATCCAGGCTTCAAAGAATGACCGAAAATACAATTCAGCCTGGCTGTAACTCCCACGTTAATGTCCATTATTTACCAGGTAAACACCTTGTGCAGCTCTGTGAAGCAAAGATGTTATGGTTTACACTTCATATTCTTTACATTCTTCACACTGGGAATAAGTTTACATCGTCTTCTGAAATTTCTGTCAGAAATTTTAAGGAACTTTATGCTCAATATAATTTGTTTTCTCTAATAATTTTTTGTCATGCATTAAGCACCATCTCTTCTGTATTCAGTGCACCAGAACATTAGTAGGTTTATGATTGCATTTGTTCTTTTGTGTAGGTATTTTTGACATGATGAGAATGCAAAAATTTCCATCACAGAATTCAATTTTATAATTACTTCAAAAAGGCTTACTGTGAAAGAACAAATTGCTTATTAATCATTATTCACTTTCTGCACCTTAAACATTTACACTGATGTTTTTACCTTTGCTAGCAAAAGTGCTTTAAACGTTCCCATCTCTTACATATGATTAAAATACATCTTGTTATTGTTAAAAACAAAAAATCCTTAGAAAATACATAGGGCCAAAGTCTAAAATGATGCTGAGCACCTTCACTTTTAATTTACTCTTTGGTAATCAGTACTTCATAGGATTTGGTTTGGCAGAAAGATGAGAAGGAAAAGCAAGTTTTTATCTTCTTTTTTCAGCAATGCCATCTTTTTAAGAACCAAATAAAATGAAGAATTCAGTCTGCTGGAAAACGAAGGGATGAGCTTCCTGTTTATTTGCATCAGTTGGGTTATTTGGGAGGAAATTCAAATGCAGCTTGTGTCCTGGACACAAACAGACCTCAGCTTTCCAAGCAAACTGACACCGCTTTTGTGCTCCTTTCTTCCTACAGATTAATATCGACTTCCATACCAAAAATGACATCTCCCAGAACATCTCTGAGCCCACCCTCAGCTGCTTTGATGCTGCTCAGAGCTCAGTCTACTGTCTCATGGCAAAGGACTCTTTTCCCAGATTTCTGAGGTCAGAAGTGTACAAGGAACTGGTGAAGAAGCACCAGGACAGAAATCAGAAGAGATGGCTCCCGTTTCTGTGAGGAAAAACACTGAGGCTTCAGGAATTGATAATGCCTCCCACTGCAATTCTGCACAGATAATATTCATTATTAAAGTGATTGCAGAAGCCACTTTCAAGAATCACCTGTGCCAGCTTGTTTTTAAGTACAAATTGCACGTGATGCTTTCTAATAACAGTAGAGAAATATTCAAGAAGCAGGATGGAATACGCTAGACACTTGAGCTACCTTCCTAATAAAAAAGTTTGCCATTGTTGGTTTTTTTTCCAGTGTTTGTTTCATTTTTCAAAGAGATATGAGATTTTAAAGCATAATGTTTTGGTTTTCTTGTTTGCTGTTGATGCCTCTTTAGAAGTATAGCCTCCAAAATAAATCCCTTTCAGGAGACTTGAATACATTTACTCCTTCATTTGTCACCTTATCTGTAGCTTGCAAAAATTTTTAAATCCTCTTTTAAACTTGTTTTATGCTAATTCAAAACAGGAGACCTAGAAATATGGTCGATAACACACTAGATAATATTTAATAAATAGGCAACTGCTTTATAATAAATGTTCTTGGCATTCAGAGCAAATTAATGTTTCATAATACAGCTGCCTTCAATAAGAAGGTCTTCAAGTTTATTTGTGTTAATTTAATTTTTAATTGAAAAGTCTCTTTTATTAATTGCACAGGCATTTGGGAAGAAAACCACAACCTAGTAAATCTTACTTTGTACATTTTCAATTAATTAATTTTCTTTGCTTTTCCAAATATATTGGTGGTACTGTCCCCCCACATACTCACAAAGCAATAATTTCATTAATTGCTACCAATGAAATTAATTTACTAATTTCATTTCAATAAAATACAAATAAGCAGAAAAGTAGGCATAAGAAACAGTTTTAGGCTGTAAAGTAAACATGTAAATCAGGATTTAGTCATGGTGTTATCTTTCAAACCAGCAAGATATGATTGGAACCTGCAACCTTCAGATGCACACACTGATCAAATTCACTGCTCTTGGAGGATTTATTGCACATATTTAGAAGAAAGGAGGAGTTGTGTCATGGTATTGAAGAAAAAATATTTTAAAGAAATAATCTTTGCTATGGAAAAAAAGTCTAAATACAAGAGACAGCAATAAAAGTTTTCAAGAAGAAAAAAATCTTTACTTTTAATTAGATGCTTTTGAGGTGCTATAAATCTCCAACAATCTTGCCCTGTTTGGAGCTCTGCTCGTACCTTCTACACACCACCACATCCTCCATGCAAAATATCCCACTTTATCAAACTACATTAAGGAACCAACTCATTTAGACCATAAAGGATATTAAGGAGCCTAAAAGCCTGAATACACTCCTCAGGGTATGAACTGAGGTTAAAGTTGTGCCACATCTTAAGCAGGCAGGGGTGAAAAATATCTGTTCTTTGATACCCAGCTTCTAGTCTATCACCTAGTTTTAATTTTTGCTGTCTGCATTTCTTTTTCTCTTTTCTTTCTTCCCCAGTACCGGTGGTTAGTAGAGAAATGAATAGGAAGGCTGAGGTTAGGCTGCAAGGAGGATGTGGGCTCCTCTGGCCGTGCCTCTGATGTCACAGTGACATTTCTGGGGACAATCACCCCTCCTCCCTGCACTGCAGCCGCGGGGCCATTTCTGCTGCCTGGAGTCACAGCACAGGCAGCAGCCAGGAGGGCCCAAATTCTGGCATTTACTCAAAAGTGTAGCAAGTCATCTTCCCTTCCTAAAAACCTCATTCAGGTTTTCGGAACAGAAAATTCCCACAGAAAGGAAGAGGTGGGATCACAGCACTTTTTGTAGTAGGTCAAGGTCAAGCAAGTAGAAACCCAAAATTTCTGTGCTACCAATCTTTTGGGACCTGAGGATAAAAAAGTGCTTGAAAACAAACGGGTGGTAATGAAATCTCACAATTCTCTCTGTGCCCCTATAAGCCCTCCCACTTCTGGCTCTACCCCAGCACAGAGATAGAAAGTGCCAGAATGATGGCTGTCAGTGGGCTCCAGCTCCTGGCCATTTGAAAACACAGCTTAAGGAGAAGTTACAAGCATATATAAAATAGTCAAACATGATAAATATAATGTGTGCCATTATTCTGATAACTGCATGAAAAGAGTATCACGAAGCATGACGTCCACACAATGTCTGGCTGATCCTCTGTTATCAACAGCACCATTATTTTCAAAAGAGGTGATTATTCTTGACATTTTCACATATGACAATAATTTTAATAATTACACTGTGAAGATCCATGAATGATTTTAACAAATTTTCAATTAATTTAGAATTAGTTTTAGAATTAATTTATAATTAATTTAGAATTTAGTTTTTACAAGAAATGTACAGGAATGGCACTTCTAGGGGGTATATCCCTGACTCAAGGGTAAATTAACAGTACTAATTCTTTCATAACTTCTTAATGAAAACTTTGGTACTTCTAATTGACAAAGTTAATTAAACTTTTGCTGTTGATCAAACCTCATAACATTTTTATTTATCTGTTTCAGATGCTAAACATGAGATGAAACTTGGAGAATTAAAAAAATTATCACTATAAATTCATATATATCTAAAGGCAATTTGATTTCCATTCACAAGTAGTTTTTCAAACTCTCAGAGCATTATCTGCCTATATCATATGCAATTACACAGAAGCATCAACAGCATATTGAAATGGTTTGGATTTTAGCAATCAAATTTCTGAAAACTTTTGTAATGCAACTTATAATTTAAGCATTATAAAAGATCTGTTTCAGAAAGTGTTTGAAAACACCCAGCTGTGAAATATGGGAGGCAGTAGTCTTTATTTCTCTTTATTTCCTAGGTTTAAAACTGCTGCTTCACACTCCTACATCACCAAAAAAAGGTCACAGCTTAGCATACAAGCTCTGATAATTTGACTTAAGAAAGGCCAAGAACAGAAGTGTGATTTAGAGGATTTAGACTGAACTTTGCCAAAAAGACTCAATCTTGGTCAGCACAAAAAGGCGGATTTGCCAAAAAATCCTACCAAATATACATGAGAGTAAAAAATCCAAGGCGAATAGCACATATTAAAAAAAAAAAAAATAAAAAAAAAAATCCCAATTTCTTCATGCAGTACCAATCCTAAAGCTCCAACAGCATCTAGACTCAGAGATCCCACCACATCCATCATGCTTACATCATGACAGGACCGTCTCAGTTTAATTTTAAAGGCATATAGTCTATATTTTCATTCTAGTCATATATTTTATATTTTTAAAATATGCATAGAAAAATAATAGGCATGTACATCAAGACAATAAATGCAAATTAGTCCTCAACACAGGATGGATATCACGATTGTTCTGAAGCTCAGGACCACGAAGTAAGGGCAGGCAGGTATATTTTCAGCTGCAGACAGGATTATGTGACACTCTTTGGTGTGTCTTGTCAAAGGTTTGTTAAATTCAACACATTTCTGTAAATGCTGGAGATGAAAACTCAGTATTTCCTCTTTTGCCAGAAAATCCTCTACTAACATTGTAATGCAAAAGCGTACTTGAACAGACACACATAATTACAGGCTTTGTACAAGAGCCTCTTAGGCTTTTGTTTGGATCTTGATCCAAATGAAAAAGATCAGGAGGTGGAATTCCTGGAGCAGTGGTCTGCTGCTAAGCAAGACAACCATCACTCTAAGAATGCACCTAACCTGTGAGACGGATTTTCAGTGAGCCCTTTTCAGTGCAAGGCTCTCCTGAGGTGTTTGGATTGATGTCAGAGCCCAGGGCCCTGCCCCCACCGCTCACCCACATCCTGCTCATCCTCTTCTTCCCTGAGCTCTCCACCAGGAAAACAGCGCCCTTCTCACACAGCCCTTAATTTCTGTATATAAAGCTCTCTCTGGGTGACATGTCTGTGGCTGATTCTCGAGCTGGTCCAGCTCTTCTGAAGGATGCATCTTGTGAAATGAACCTGTCATAGAAAGAGGCAGAAACAGCTTCAGCAACTGCTGCAGTTTATCCAAACACTAATGATGCCGGTGTGGCCAAACCATTCCAGTGAGCAGCAGTTACAAAACGTTCCATTTGACAACTTCCCTACATGTGCATGTCAAAGTTGGCGAGTGACTTCCTGTTTTTTATCTTCTCTCTGCACCACACACCATTAGAGATGCTCCAGCTTGTGAGAATTCGTGTGAATGATGCCCATGAGCCAGGGGAAGTGCCCCTCCTCATCTCTGTGGAGGTTAGATCAGACACAAGACAACAAAATCCAGCCTGAACTAGATATATAAAAGTTCCAGGAATTCTGAAGACTGCATGCCAAAATTAACCATTTTTGATTAAAAAAACTCCCCGGATTTTGGGGAGAGCAGGTGCTACATCTAGACTTTACTGCTATGTCTTAGAAAGGGAAAGCTACCATTTGTAATTTGACGCCTGAAAAGGCGAGGCAGGGGAATTAAATTAATGAAATCACTGTAATATCTTTATTTCTGGAGGATAATTACACTCTGCAGTGCTGGTGGAATTTTAAAGTACATTATGGATCTGAAATTGAAGCATGTTTTCTGCCTTTTGGTTTACTGAAAAGTGAAGTGGGGAGAAAACCATGAGGAGAGGCGTTGTCACAGTTGTTGACACCAATTAAAGGTCTCATGTAACTCAAGAAGCAGCCTGTGCTCATTAAGACAAAATGAAATTGAGTCATGAAAAAGCGATCCTCATGCATATTCACCTTCATTCAGTAAATACTGTGCTGCCTGGGAACGGTAATTGTTTGATATGGTAATTTTGAATTTTATTTGAAATACTTATTTAGTAACAGAAAGTGTTTTGGCAAACTGACAAGTGGCACTAAAATTATCACTAAAAGCTCTACTTTAAGTATTCTTAAGCTGTTCATTTTGAGAAAAAAACACCTTCCAGCAAAGTTTCTTTTCTGTTTTTCCCCAGCTTTTCAACTTCTGTAGTATTAGGCCCTGGAAATTAGACTCAATGTATTATTACATATTTCAAAGAAGGCTCTGGATGCTTTGATCTTTAGTAAGAAACATGAGTCAATACTAGATGAAATGCTTCCCTACTTTATTTTTTTAATATTGTTACTATGGTTTCTAGCTGCAATGTCATAACTTCTCTGTACTAAAAGAGACATGGCCTTTTAATTTTTTCTCCTGTATCGCATGGGTTAGGTTATTTGCATATAAAATGAGTAGAGCTGGATTTGTCTCTCAATCCATATCTGTTTCCATTTAGGTTTGCATGGAGGTTATTTTTACTTCTATGAATAGTTTCCCTACTATGCATAACAGTCCTGGAAAGACAAACAAAAGCAAGTACGCAGTACAAACTGTAGGGAAAACATTTTTTTCCTAATACAGTGCTTACAACTTATAGGCTCATAAACCAGGGAAGAAGAGGAGGAGGGCAATCCATAAATAAATTGTTTCTTGAATAATTTCAAATATGCTGTGCTTCTAAATGTCATGTTTTCATGGAGAGAGTAGAAGAAATAATTAAGTTAAATTATTTGGTATTTTGGACAAAAAGATGTGCTGCGGAAACCCCTCCATGACTCCAACTGCATGGGGAATACAGCGAGACAGGATACAGGGAGAATTCCCAGCCCAGTCTCCCACACTGGTTAATCACCCCAAGGCTGAGCTGCAGTGGATTTACCTTTCAATTCTTAACCAAATTCCAGCAGCAAAAAGACTTTTATTAAAACGCATTATGTTCTATCCCTCTAAAATATAGAATATCTGCACTGCATTAACTACAGGCTACAGAGGCCTTGGTCTTTAAGTCCCCACTACTCATAAACAATGTTATTAATAGTTATTCTCATCTGCTTATAGATATTTCTGCCATCAACCTTGGGAAATACCCAGGGTTCCAGGGGCATTTACTTCTAGATTGATTATATGAAATAGAAAGAACACAAAGAAGTGTAAATATCACAAACTCAAGAAAGCTCATTCTTCACGTCACAGAACAGGGGAAGTTCCTTTGAAAGGCTGAACTCGTTTGTTATGTAAAACATTGTATTCAAGAGAAAAGATGCATAGGCAAATGCAGGCTGAATGGGCGGACAACAGAGAACCTCAGAAATGTTCTTGACACTGTAAAGTGACATCACATGAATGAGGAGGTGTCAGCCCATGGCATTTTACCTGGTAGTAGGACACTGCTGCTCGTAACACCAGCATTTTCCTAAGTTCTGCGCTTTTTCCCCGGGTCTCTTACCCAGGCTTCTCGCCACAAAGGGACTGATCTCGCTTCAAGCCCATTTTGAATTTGCACAGTGCTACTTTGTCTTGAAGTGTCATCAGCAACTGCACGATGGGAATAGCTCCAAATTGATTAGAATTTAATTTCCAGAACAAATGGACTGGATTTTGATCTCCGTGCAGTCATTGTGCCTGTTGTCATGGGATAAAATGGCACTAGCAAAAAGCTCTTGTACTTATTGAATTTCTTGCCACAGCTGAGCTTTTTAGAGGAATAAAATGAAAATTGTGGCTTGATAAACGGCATAAAATGGGGTTTTTCTGACATGATATCTTTTCATGTCAAATGGCAAGTACAACATATTCCAAACTAGACAGACTCATTAATGCTGACACCTTTTACAGCCCCAAATGTTTTTCACTGTTGATAGTGACTCAGTATTGGAAATTATATCTTCTGAGAGAGGAATTACCAGAACAAACTGTACTTGGATCATACTTTATACTTCCTGATATTTTTCCCTTTTTCCAGATTTTCTCACCCTTTATGTGGATCCCTCTGCAGTGACAATGCTGTTTGTCACAAAGACATTGGTTTTCATAGAAATATTGCATTTTGGCATAAATTTTAAATAGAAAACAATTTGATGTTTTAAAAATATCCTTGCTGGTTGCAGTCGCCTGTTAATGGTAATACTCCAAGAATGTTCTCCCATTTTTATTAGGACTAACACCAGGTTTTGTTTGCCATGCATGGTGAGGTAATAAGTCTGTATACTGAACTGAAATTAGAATTAGAGGAATGGTAAAGGAGGGCACAAATGGAAGATTCTGGTTCTAAAAAAAGCTCATAAAAATCTCCCCAGGTTTCTGTGAAGTGAATTAATAAAAAAACATGCCTACCAACATTATTACTTTATAACCTGAAAACGCATTTTACAGGGCAATGGTATCTATGGATTTAATAATTACAAAAATAAACCCTTTTGCTTCTTTCTTAAAGGGAGTGGTTTGGTTTGTTTCCTTTAAGAATGGGTGAAAATATGAATTAATTCACACTTTGCTATCCTCTGTATAAGCAGGGTTTTATGCATAGGAATTGTCTGATGAACTTTAATTTCCAAAGGGCTGTTTCTCACCAAAGTGTTTACAGAGCAAAAGTGTTCACAAAGTGTTACAAAACATTGCAGTCTGTGCTACAAAATTGTCTGGTTTTATTGTACAAGAAGATTGTAGCTCATGTCTTATTTTTGTAATGCATTTCAATATTATTTTGTGTTATTACCCATTTTAAAAATATTGTGTATTTAGAAATAAATGAGGGATTGATCTTTTGTTGGCAGACCATACAAACAAAAGAGAAATGACAAAAGGAATTACAGCCCACTAGAGAGATCTTAAATTCTTCAGTTATATAAAAGCGAGTGAAATTCATGTGCAAATTGAATCCACTGGCATTAAAAAGGGAGGTGGGCACAATGTAATTGCAGAGAAGCTGCACAGTAGCAGCAGGATAATGACAGAGAAATATAAATGCTTTATAATGCATTATAAATGTTAAGCCAATATAACTGAGGAAAGAGCTTGGAATGCAGCCCCTTGGGCAGAGTGATGGCTCACAGAGTTGGGATGCAGCCCCTTGGGCAGATGATAGCTCATAGCAATGTTCTTGAAAGACATTGTGTGCCTTGGTGCAGGAACTTGTTTATTCACGTGTTTGTATTAACTCCCACCAAAGCCATCAATCTGAGCCCGTAGATAATGTTTATACAATGCCCCTTTAGGTTTCAATGAGAGCACAGAGTCCAGAAGTCTAATTAGAAGGGACATGGCCTTGCATTAAGAACAACCCACTGAGCTTCTCTTCAAGGATCGAAAGCAGTTCAGATGGATCTGCACATACAGACCCACACAGAGTCCCAGAATTCAATACACGTCTAGAATGCTGCAGTCTGGAACTATTTAGGGCTCATTTATTTTTCAAAATCCTATCAGCAGGCAACAGGCAGAGAACTGTTGCTATCTAAAATTTCCATACATTGGCATTTTTAAATTACAGGCACCTCAGTTATCTGAGAGATGCAGGAAGTCAGTGACTGGGTAAGTAGGGCTAGAGAGGTTTGATTTATGAAGAAACATTAAAGAGAAGAGCTTAAATATGGTGTCTCAGTCAAGGAGATGTGAAGCATGAATTTTAAAGTAGCTTAAAACTAAAGGACAGGGTGTGTCTTGCACCATGGAAGGTGATTCAAGGGACTGGAGGAATGGGCTCACAGCTACACAATACATTCTGAAGCTTTGTAAAGATTGTTAGTGTTGGTTCCAAGGGAAAGAATTCCCATGAGACTCGATACTCAGATACGGACCAGAGGAGTAATCCTCGCTGCCATAGCTGCTGGACTTCCGCCACTAAAGAATTCCATTTTGCCTGTATTCCAGCTGGACACTGACCCCACCTGACATGGACACCAAGCTGGTGCTTAATTCCCAGACAGCAGAATCATTCAGGTTTCTTGTTCCCTTGGCGCTTAAACATCCTGGCATTTTCAGGGGAATGTCTTTGCTCAATCCAGGCACAGCTGTCCTTAACTGAAAAACTGGAGAACCTCAGAGTGGCTAGCACGTGGGAGAAGGAAGGGGAAAATCAGGACAGACATCAAATTTAATTTACTTATTTAGGCAGATATCGTTGTTAGGAAAACATTAATCTGCTTACATTTCAACACCTAAACAATCCATCTTGCATAATTATGGCAGGAGAGCACATTACAAACGTTGGTGCCTGGTTAAATCGGTGCTGTCAGACAGACCCAGTTGCTGGTGCCGCTGCAGTACCGAGTTCTGCACAGAGCCCCTCTGCAGCACTAAAGGGGCATTATCTTCAAAGAAAAAGCATCTTTTTGCATCCTCATCTCTTCTACATTGCAACTCTACTAAGAAAATAGTTGTTTTAATACAAAAATGTCAAAATCTTATAAAATACTGTGGTACCACCTTGTGGCAGCTTTACAGATAGCTGTGTTGGCATTAAGACTGAATGACATTTTAAAATTAAATTAGAACAGCTAGCATTTGGTCTCATTAGAGTTTTGAGCTGTGTTCTGAACCATCTGTATCCTCCTATTAATTAGAACACCTGACATTTGCAGCAAATTTTAAATGTATTCCAGTGAATGCTGGGTATCAATATTCCAACACTATTTAAAAACATTTATATAGACATAGAAGCCTCTTTGTGAGGCACCACGGTGGGAGAAGACAGCAGGCTTGTCTGTCAGGTAGGACTGACAACTCAGGAAGATGCTGAGAGCCAGCATGTATCAGCAACACAAGAGGCAACCAACAGAGTAGCCCAAGTTGCCCCCATAGTCTCACAGATGTGCAAGGAGAAGAAAGCCAGTATGAGGTACAGAGGGAGGACACAAGCAAGGCAGCAGCTTCTGCTCTCATGATGAAGATTAGAGGATGGCATGGAAAGCTCTGGAAGGTGAACAGATGTGTAACTGAGCTTCCATGGTAAATATGATCTTTTGGAAAGCAAAACACAGAAATCCAGATACTGCCAAGCGAACTGGAGGCACCAGACTGAAAAAGCATTTATTTTAGCTGGCCTGGCTAAGCCAGCAGCTAATTAGCTCATCTGTACCCTCCTGCTTTTGCATCTTTTTAGAGACTCCAAAGTGTAACAAACAATACTGTTTCCAGGACCTCTTGGGTTGCACCTACCACAGCCATCTTCAGCCTTCTTTTACACATCACTGCAGGAAATGAGATTTCTTCCCTTAAACAAGATGAACCACCTGTTTACACTTTGTGCTTTGGTTGAAGGCTGTCTCAAGGTATTGAAGTTTAGGGACAAATTAATCTCTTACAGCTTTGACTGATTTGAAAACACAGAGCAGGAAGGAGAACTTCTAGTGTTTGAAAACAGGAGTTCACAAGTTGTTTATTATGTGTACAAGGAAGCTCTGTGTCTTTTCAAATTAATGCTTCAAACACGAGGCAGCTTGCCACATCCCAGCTTAAACTCAGGCGTGCTTCTGTTTCATTCACAACAGTAAGCACAAATTTAGTGTAAAACCCCCCTAAAACTGGCACAGAAATCAGGCATGAATGACCAAATTTGAAGCAAAAGCTTTTGTCTCTGCTAGGGCTGGTTCTCCGGCATCCTGCTTTTCCATTCCCAGCTGAACTCCCAAGGGAGAAGCACTGGGATTGTGCATTGCAGCTATTGATTAAGGTTAGCAATGAAACATGAAAATACAAAATGGTTATGAGTTTGGGTACGGCATAAAATACAAAGTAAGAGAAGAAGTGAACAAAAGCTCTTACATCCTTTCAAGAACATTCTCTGTGTAGGTACCTTCCTGTCACACTTTCTAATCTCTCCAACCCTATGCCTGTGTTACCTCTCTGCCTTAGGTTTAAAGAGATCACAAAGGAGTGCTGAGGTGGTCGTTAGAGGAGTAAACCTCCTTTCTCCTGAAGCACCCAGATGGGCACTGGCTCCTGCCAGAATAATCAGATGTGCACTTTTTGACTATTTCTTTCACTTTTAAAAGCTGCCCTTTGAAGGCTCACACCACCATGTTACCAGTGTCCCAGCCTGTCACAACAGTAAAACATTTTTTTTAAGCAGGCACTCATGTACCTGGGACTCATGTTTTTCAAACTCTCCTGTGTACTCTATAAGGCAATGTTGATTGTGACCTGTCAAATAATCTCCCCAAATATCCATCATTTATAGGAGCTATAAGACTGTGCCTTGATGCTACATTAAATAACTCGTAACTCATGGCAAGAGAGGCAGCAGAAAGGGAAGATGTATCGAGCTAATTATAGGAAGGTTTCTTAAACAGTTTCTTTAACCTCTACACACTAAGCACACATTTATCACTCTGTGCTTGCAACAGACCACGTCACATGTCCTCTCCTCAGGAAAGAAGGCCAATTCAGAAAGTGTTTAAACATGTGCTCACCTCCCAGCTGCTGAGCAGAAAGTCAAGTCCTCACTGAAAAAGCCTGAGGAAGAGAGAGAACATTTTGAGAAAACACAGCATTTTCGGGTTGTTTTTTTCCCATGCTACAGACTGGGCTGAACACTGTCTCGGTAGGTTGCATAAGGAAGCTGTAAAACACTATGCACAAACCATCTGCAAAGTGGGGCATAGAAAGGTGGCAAGGATGCAGAGCTGGAGGAGGTTTTCATCAGATATTGCTGTAATGGAGAATATTTTTTGCTCTGAACTTATTTGTAGCTCCTTTGTCAGCAAAACCCTGATAAGTTCAGAACCTGGAATACAAATGAACAATCTGAAAAAAATTCTGTTTCTGTATGTCAAGGCCAGGATTTTTCAACAAAAGCTTTTTGATGGAAAAGCAATGAGTGAGCCCCCAGACTTCAAAAAAAAAAAATTAAAAATGTATGTTACAAAACAGCTGTCATGAGATTTTTTCAGGATAAGGTTGGAGAGGAAAGCACAAGAATAAAAATTATTTTCTTCATGACTGCAATATTGGAAATAACCAGTGATAACAAGCTAAGCTGGGATGTGTGGAGGTGCAACAGAGCCCAGGACAGCTATCTCAACTCTCCCTCACTCCAGCTACTGCTTATCTTATGACTAACGGGTGCCTGTCTGACTGGTGTGGGCTCCTCTGTGAACACACTTTCATTTCCGGCTTGGGGTTTTTTTTACACCAAACACTTTGTCCCCCAACTTCCCATTGCCCCCTCTTGCCTCTTTCCTTGATTTGGAGCACTTTAGTTTTTGAGGTCCTGGTGATGTGATCCCACGCCTGTCTCTGCCCACAGGGGCTGAATGTTACTCAGCCTGGGGGTGGACTTGTGGCCTCATGTGCTTTTTTTGGTTTGTCTGCCTTGGGGGAGGGTGATGGAGATAGCACTCTGGCCCACACTTGAGCCCCTCCATCTATCTATAGATGTATACTTGTGATATTTCCACAACTGTAGGGTTTAAGAGCCATCTCAAACAGAAAGAAGGTGGTGACTTGCATGGAAAGTTTCTGCCAACGTGCCCAGCTGTTCTGCAGGCCTGAGTCATCCTGGAGTGTTCTCCTCCTCGCCACTCCTCACCTGCCCATCCTGGCCCAGGCAGGGGCACAATCCCCTCTGCTGCTCAAAGACATCTCCTTCCCAGTCTAGGAGTAAATACCTAATTACAGCATTTGCAACACCCTTTTTAACAAGCTGATGTGAGAACCCAGAGGCCAGAGCAGCCTCTTTTCTCTATGGAAATTGGTGTCTTCTATTCTTAGCACAACAAAGTCTCACCCTGCTTCCACCCACCACCTCACCCTTACATAAGATTCCGTTCCTTGCACCCACAACACTTCTCTTTCACACCTTCTCTCCCTGCTGCCTGCAGACCTCTGGCAAGGCAAGGGGAATCAGAGACTCATTGGGGCCTCATTGACCCAAGTCACTCCAGCACAGGCACAAAAATAAAACAAACACCAAATGTACCAAGGTTTAAAGGGACACAACAAACAGTAATTTGCTGAAAAGTGGACTCAGACAAGCCTAAAGGTTTTTTTTCAAAAACTTAAAGGTTTGTATTAGTTACCAGCAGAGGACAGCAAGGCTTTATACATGCAGAGAGACTGATTTGCTTCTCTGCTCTGGAAGAAGACACTGGTCAGTGGTTAGATATCCTTAGGCAAAAGCTTCCAAAGAGAACGAGTCAAGAGTGTACATAATGTGCTCCAGGAGCAAAAACCTCTTGAGAAATGACTGAGCCATCCACTTGGCACAGCTATTACATCATCTGGATACTGAAAGCCTCTCAGTTCTTAATCCTGTTCGCTTTCAGTGCCAGGCTCAAATTCAGCCAGAACTGTGGGATAACAACAGTAAACACCTGGAGTACAGATCACAAGGCTCAATCTTGGATTAGAAACACAACATCCTATTTTACTTCACAAAAGTACCCAGGAGGAGAATTAGTTTTTATTTACTAAAGCTATTTAGTGTTATTTTACATTCTGAATGGGTTCCTACTTGCCCGTAGTTGCTATTTCAGAAGGGCAGAAACTGCAAGTTCAATGTCACAGCTGACAACCCCGTACCTTCAAAATTTCAGAGCACCTGCAGTGACATTATGCAACTATATTTAGGCAGCTGCCTCACACTCTCTGGCTCTTGGGATGAGGAAGAAATTTTGAAATTCATGCAGTAATTTTTGATCATAGCTCTCCTTTTCCATGACTTCATATTCTACAAGACTTAATGACACTTTATCACTAAGGAATCGTAACATTTACGTAGTCCCCCATCACAAATTAACAAAAAACCTCTACTAAAAATCAGGACAAGAGATTTCTTCTTTGTGTGGATTGACCCTGGCACAGTGCCAGTGTCCGCATGAAAGGTATATTTCCAAAATGGTTACTGTGAGATATGACCCGGAAACAGAACAAAGCAGGCTCCAACTTGGGAATGGAGGGGAAAAAAACCAACACTTTAATAATCTACAACATTGAGACAAAAGGGAAAAAAAAAAGAAAAAAACCACATACAACAATCCACAATGGAACACCTCCAAAACACTCCTCCTCCCTCCACCCCTCTAATACTCAATCCCCTCTAACACCATCACACCATATGACAAGACTGTAATTCCCAATCCAGCTACCACCCCTCTAACACTCAATCCTCAGTCCAATACCACCCTTCACACAAGCTCCCCCCAGTCCATCAGGAGAGAGGAGCAAGAAATGGCCGCCTCTCACCACTGGGACACCTGTCCCCCCATATTCACTCCCCTGGGGCCCAGGGCTCAGGAACAGAGATCCTTCGCTGAAGGCAGAGGGCTCCACCACACCCTCCCCATCAGTCTCTGTTCCCTCTACTTCTCCTCACGGCCTTGTCACTCCTGGCTTCTGGCCAACCACCTCCCACAAGGTGCAGTCTCTGCATTAAAGGAAGAAATTGGTTTCGTCCCATGGCTATGTAAGAGAAAAGTCCAGCCCAAAAGGCCACTCCATCTCCTCCATCCAGGGCACTTCTCATCTGCTGACATTTCTTCACCTACTCAAGCCTTCTTCTTCTTTCTCATCCTCCGTCCCCTCTCAGTTCTCAGCTGGGGAGGATCCCATTGTTTCAACACCAAAGGGGTAAAACCTCAGCTGCGGTCTGCCCGCGGCTGGGCACCTTGCCCCCCCCTTCTCCTCCTGGCCATGGTGCTGGCACAAGATATCAAATTTGAAGCCAGCACAGTCTCTCTATCATTCTCTCCCGGGGGGGGCTGCCCAAACCATCCCAAATCTCCTCCAGCCCTGCACCTTGCAGGGGCTGCGGCCTCCCTTCCCTCAGACCGCATGGCCTCCCCTCCCACACCCAGACACAGCTGGGCAGGGGAGAGGTCAGATCAACTCACTGCCGGACTCCAAAGAGAGAGTCCCTCTGGGAATGCTCTGCTTTTAACCCCTGTGTGTTCTCAGAGGCGTATCCAGGTCCCCCGTGGCCACACCAGGTGCCAATTTTCAAATCTGGCCACTGATTGGTTTGACCATAACTTTCCCAGAAACTCACTTCCTGGTCAAACCATGACACTTATTTAAAAGACTAAGGGAAATCAAGGGTTCTTCTTTTCAACCTTGGCAAATAAGGAACATCCTTTTTGAAACACTCTCAATAAGACATTTTAACTTTGTTAAAAATATTTTCCAAAAACATGAACAATGCTGTAAAATTCTCAAAATATGGAAAAATGAATGAGACCATCCCCAAATGCAATACAGCATATACATATGCATTCCAAATGTGATTATGGAGTTCATTTTTGTACTTTGATTATTCATACAAAGAGACATTAACATCCTTGCATATCAAGTGGGACATAAATACCATCCCATCCCTAGTTTTGATCTCCATGTGTTAAAACCATCGCTTCCAAATTTAAAAGGCTTACAAAAAGAACCAGATTTGGGGCCCAGTAATCTCCTTACCAATAAAGAAACAAAGAAATTAAATCAATTTAATTTGTCATGGAACAGATCAACAAATAACATGATCATAGCCTATAACAGAAATACAAAAACAAGACCAGTTCAAACTAGAATGAGATACTGTTTAATGACCAGACCATGTTAAGACACAGTAGACTGGTATTAATCTTTAAGTCCAAACTGGATAGCATTCTAAAGAATGTTTTACTTGCACAGAGTTGTAAATCGTTTATTTTGCAGCATGTCAAACTAGGTCATCGAGGTCTTTTAAAAGGTTTTAAAAACCCTTGAATCTACTATATGAATTTATTTTGTAGGTATTTTTTAGCGCTTTAATCTTCTCAACACTTCTGTGCTCTGACATCTAGTCTCACTGTAGAGTCTACTATAAATCCCATGAACCGCAGAGCTCCTCACATGGACTTCAGCACCAGCACGACCAGTTGCTGCTTTATTGCTATTCACAAGGTATGTTAAATTGCAGCATTATGCCTGTCATCTGTTTTCCCCTCAGTAACTCTTTCTTCATGCAAGCTGAGTGTACCAAAATTAAACAAATAATGCTCAGAAAGAGAGAACACAGAACACCCTGGCTGTTGGACATTCATTCTATGATACGCAGTCGTTGCTATTAACAGCCATAAACAGTCTTAAGCTTCTGGCAGCTGTATTGTTTCATTGTCAGCAGGATTTGTAAGAACACGAAAATCATCCAGTGATTAATGGCCTTGGTTAGGGAGCACTCCTCAGGAGCATTTTTGCAGATCCCAGTGAAGTCAGTTGAAGGTCTGAGGGCTGAACAACTACAGACACCGAACCAGAGGATTTTATTTCTTAGAGACTTCATCTTATCTTGCCCTTATTATCAGAAGTGTGAAATCAACTACAGCATTAATATAAAAGTCCAGAAAGATGGCCAGGTTATGACGCATTTAAAATGGAAGGGAATGCCTATGAATGCATCTAAATTTAACAAGTTCACTTACAATTGGAGTCACAGTTCTCTGAACCAGGACAGTCTTGTCCCCATAGTGTCTAATTTAAAAACCCCAAGCCACAAATATCAACAATGACTAGCATTTCCTTTAAACTTTTATGTAGTCTTGTCCAAGGCAAAGTGTAATAAACCTGATTGTGTCTACACATATTTATATGACTAAAACCTGCCTCAGTTTAGTGTGCTGAGCACCTTTTCTCGGCCACTGGTATTACTAGAGGTAGATGTTTCACAGGGACTTCTGCATCTGCCCACAGGAAATGCTTTATTCCCTTCCCTGGGGTTTGGTGCATGGCAAACATTACAGAGAGAGAAGAGAAATTCTGAGGCCTCTGTGACTTGGTGAATATGTATTTTTTAAACCTTTCCATACTTCTTTGGGGAGGGACACATAAGAAACTTAGGAGGGAGGCATTAGCTTGCAAAGTCCAAGAACCGATACTGCAGTGTTTTGGTCTAATTATCTTTTTCTTGAAATTACTGATTTGTGTGAACACTCAAAATATATTGATCAGTCTAAAATATTTCCTTTTACAGTATTCTCCAAAAGATGCCACTTTTCCCAGAGAAAAGTGTAGGTGGAATTAGATGGGTCACTTTAGATGGAAGCTTTTGTGGGGCAGTGGCAAATACTTGCATCATTTTGTGATAAGAGTAAAATCCACTTAATCCTACAAAGAAAATCTGCAGATTTTCTTTGGTTTTTCATTAACTATTTTTATTAAAATGCTTCACTTTCCAAAACATTTTTTCCCACATTGAGTGGTACTAGGGGGACTTAATGATTTTTTTGGCAAATATCAGTCAGGTAAAAAAAACAAACCAAATAAACCCAACCCTCCTCACCCTCTCGACATTCCAAACAGACACAAGTCACATCACACTGCACAACTAAATGTCACATGCATTGGAATCACAGAAGTTTAAATAAAAAATTGATCAGTCCTTCTTTCTTTGATAAATTGTCTTTTGTGTTCATGAATCACAATTACATGATTGAGCTTGGGCTTATAGTCATAATACCATAATTGATGCATTTTAAAGAAATGTCATTTAAATATATTACAGATCTTTCCTTCAGCATCAGGCTTAACATCTACTTCATCCTCACATCCAAACACTAGAATAAGTGAGGTAGAAATTCATTTGACCAGGCCTTTAAGATATCTTAGAACCTTTTTTCTCAGGATTAACTGCTGTAATATTTGTTGAAGTCAGTCATTAAAAAATGAATTACACATACTGAAAATACACAGTCTTATTGGTTTAGTACCTAGCATGAACTACAGTCCTCCACACTATTAATAAACCTAAGAATTTTTTTTTTCCCTTTGGAAAATGACTTACAGTGTAATTGAAGAAAAGATTGCATCTTGGTCTTGTGAAGGTCTGTTGGTGCGGACATGTGCTGTCACTTTATTCATGTAAAGGGGAGGGGTTTATAAATATTGTTTTAATAAATAAATTAATTTATTTGATGCATTCAATTAGATAAATGAATGGTTTGGATGAGTAAACGCTGGTTTGATCATATGAGGGGACAAGGGTGCGTGAGAGGGGGCTGGGCTCTGTCTGGCAGCAGCGTGTGCTTCTGTGGGACGCGTGCCTCCAACGCACTGCCTCAGACTTCTGGTCCCCAGTTTCCTTTTTCCTGTCCCCTGAAATGGGGCTGGGTGGAAGCTGTCTGCTTTCATTTTAAAAGGCTGACTAATCAGCCAGGGACTGCTCTTACTCATTGCACTCAATGCTTGTAACCTCGTGGTGAGATTTATAAAAAAGCTATGCAGGCAGAAGAGCTCCAGGAGCTCTCTGATGTTCTGCTTTACTGATGGGACATGGCAACAGCACGGGGGAAGCACAGGCCCCCCCACATTTACCTCTTGAATAAGGCAGGAGAGGGTGTAAATTAAGGAAAGCAACAGCTATAGTCATGTTGTAAGTTAGAAAGGGAAACAAGGGAGGAAAGAAAAATAGTACTTTTGTGTTTTTAATTATCTAAGGAGCAATCAAGCCAAGAGAGAAAACATACTTTAAAAGGTATTCCCCAAAATCAAGGTAGACGAGTGGATAGTGAGCAGTGATGCAGGGTCTATCTGTCTAAGGCTGCCTAAAGTCTTCAAAAAATCCAGTCAAACCCAGGCCAAGTACCTTTGGCAACCTCACAAAACTTATTAATTCACTTCAGATCCACATTAAGTTGAATTAATAGCCTTTTAAGCTCAGCATTCCTGTTCCAGCTAGACATCTATATCCTGAACAAAACCAGCTCAGAGCCTGGGGGTTGTGTGAAATGCAGACATCCACATATGCTGATAGTAAAACTCAAAATTGGTCTTTGCTTACATGAAACTATGCCAAGGTTCATTTCAATTTTCTAATTAACAGTTTTTTTTGTTGGATCTGTATTGTTCTACTACCTGTAGCACAGCTGCTAAATCCCACACAAATCCTTTTCCCCAATTTCTATTCTTGCCCCTTAGCTTATGGATAGCCAGTACAGGTGTAAGCACTTTCTAGCTTTTCATTCCTGTATACAAACGATGGCAGGTTCTGCCTTCCTTACAGTGGTGTACAGGATCTAGGGCTGTGCCTCCGTTCCCAGACACAAGGTGAGAAGACAAGTTCCTCCATGGCTCACAGGAGAAACATTCCGTGCTTGTAAAAGGAGTTCTCCAGTGTCTAAGGTGTATGGAAAGAGAGCCAAACCTCTCTCTGTACTGGCCAAGGATGGCAAATTGTTACCCACTAAGTTAGAGAAAAAATTGGTTCCTTTTTATGCCACCAATAAAAATTGATAATTGTTGAAGAGCTTAAAACCACCTCCCCTGTAAATGAATAAAGTGGCAACCCATGCTTACACCCTGCTACTCTAAATTTAATTTTTCCTCAATATAACATCTCTATTCTATTTTTTAAACATCTACTAACAATGACAGCGTTGGCTGGTTGTTTGGGTTTTTCTTTCCTCTCTGCTATTACTTGAGAGACTGAACTATTTTTGTGAATTCTCAGAAAAAGACTACTGGGATATTCAGTTCACACAGTCCCTTTATATCTTCTATAGCCTCTGGAAAACTTATTTTATAAACTCAGTAGGGAGGACAGAAATTAAATGGAACAAGAAGCAACCACTCCTTCCCTCATTTTGCAGGTGTCAAAAAAAGATCAAAAACTCCATTCTGTGGCCCACACAGTGGTGTGTTGACACCTGACACCCCTCATGTAGCACAGGATCTTCACTCAGCACTTCAGGAGAGCGCAGGGCTGCCCCAGGTGCTGGGTCACACTTGCCAGTGCTGCCCAGACTTTCCAGACACCCTGCCCCAGTGACTGATGAGAAGCCAGCAAGAGCAACTTTTGCTCTAACTCATACAGGAAATCCATGGCAGGCACAGGAATTAGACCCAGCTTACTCAAGTTTCAGCCCAGAACTATGTGACCTCTGGAACTGCTGCAATGAAACTTGTTTAAGCAGATCACCCCTTTCTGGTGGTGAGAAACTGCCTTTGTTTTACACATATGCTCTAACACCGAAAACCCTACACTCTATCTTCTAATCACTTCAACACCACTTCTCAGCTATTTTTGTACTCAACAGTTGATCTATTCCATCATGTTCTCTTCTGTGTCATGTCCTGTTCTCACTGCTGTATCAGTAAATAATGCTGATGTGTGACCAGTATACTGATTCAGCCCCTCTGAAGCTCTAGGTTTCATATCTGTCAATGTAATTCTTCAGTGTCACACATGCAGTCTGTTCTCTGGCAGGGAAACTGGGGCCAGCAGATAGCAGGAAACCCTAGCTTACAAATAAAACCAGACAAAATGGATTTGAATTCAAAATACACAATTTTCCAATCCTTTAATTATTTTGAGCGAGGAAGCTGGCCCTCTTTCTTCCCTCATGTCTGCACAAGGCTGCTTTGCCATCAACTACAAATGTCTTTAATGTGCTTTGATATTCAGGCAGGTTCACAAGGCAGTTTGTGTAAGAATTTCCACTTTTGGGTATTTGTTCTTCACAAAACTTCGAAGAGATTACAATTTAAAAATGCATGGGTTCAACTTTTGCAGGCCCAAGGCCCAAAGAATATAGCATCATCTACCATTTTTAGTTTGTTTGCTTTTTTCTTTTTAAACCTGTGTCAGTAGCACCTGGCATGTCCTGTGTTACAGTCAACAGTTGTGCCAAGAATATACAAAGCACATTTTACATTGCAAATGTAGAGTGGTATACAAGTTGGGACTTAAGATCAATACACCCTAGAACAGAGTGTCCAAACTTCTTGGCTGTAATTTTTTTAGTGTTGGGATTTTTTAATTTTTTGGAGTAAAACTTCAGCAAAATTAAAAGAAATAAAAATCTCTATTATGTAGAATATAACTCTGTAACTATAACAACTAACAAGAACTGTGTAGATAAATTACACCCTTGGCAAACAGGCTGGACAGGATGTTAAAATAAGAATGCTTGCATGGTATTATTCCAAATTGTTCATGTTTAAGAGAAAAACCAACATTAGCCAGGTTTAACAGTGATTATGGAATTACTGAGCTGGAGCTTTGACAATGAACCAGAAAATTTATCTCAAATTAAGTTGAGAAAGTTTTCTCATTAATACAGGTACAACTCAAGTATTGTTTTTCATTAAATACACTGGAAAACTCCAGGTCAGTCTACTAAGAATAATAAATAAACTTCCTAATGCTACTCCAGCAGTATCACAGATTTCTTAGAGATCCTTTTATCTGCCTTTGAAGTAAGATCAGTTCTTTTCACTGTCAGCGTAAGCTCACAACGGTCACTTATTTGAACTTATAGAGCATCCTACAGTTCTGTGAATGCTGCAAAAAACTTCCTCATCTGCCTCTGCAATATATTGTGCAATAAATGAATACGCAGCAGAGACCCTACCAAAGGCAGGCAGACTCATTTATGTGGAAGGAAGCAAAGAAGGGGAATGTGACACTGCTAGACAGGCGCTGTGTGTATGTGACAGATTTTCAAGTTTATTCCAAAGAATCCTGGCACCGGGTTTGTCCTAAACCTCAGGTATGCCCCCCCTACCACACCTTGTCAGCCATTGTAGCAATGAAATCAGCTACCTTTGCAAAAGGCTGATAAACATTGCCCAGACAGAGGAAAACCACTCATTCTGAAGTGGTTTCCTTTTGCCAACCCCTGGGGAGAGCAACTCGGATGCTCTGGTGGCCACAGCTGCTCCAGATGTTTCTGCACGGAGAGGAGTGCCTTAAAGCTCTGGCATGAATTCTGGAACAAACAGCTTTCTGCAGGCTGGGGTTTCTGCACCACTCCTGGAGCCAGGGCATGGGAACGAGATCTCACTGCCCTGCTCAGGAGACTGAGGAGTTTAAAACGGAGAGGTTTTTTATGTATTATAAAACCTCACTTCACACATCCTTGGAAAGTTTTGCATTTGGGACAGTACTGAGCTTTCATTGCTATTTTAACAGAACATGAAGCTTCAAGGTGAACTCTACTATCAAATTTAGGGAGAAAAATCCATGTAAGAGCTTTTTTTTCATTACTGCCCTGTGAAAGTATAGGGTTGGGACTCATTCCACAGCACAGTAGCAGATTGTATGGGAAAAGTGCCCTTCTCAGTCTTTCAATCCTTTGCTTTTTTCTTTTTCATCATCTCCATTGTTTCAGTCCCTCTCAGCCCTACCTCCCCCACTGTCTTTCTGAACACTGACATCATCTTGACATTTAGATGCCAGAGACAGAGGCTGAGCTGAATAGTCACGGGCACTGAAGAGATATTTCATAGAAAGAAGAGAATGAAAAGCAAAAGTTGATGGTCTAAAGGGACAAGAATCCAGATAAACTACAAGTCCAGGGTGATACATAAAAATATACAGGTTTTAGGCAATTATGCTTCTTTGTCTTCACATCAGCCCTCACTTTTTTCCTTGAAAATGCAAGCAGCATATACAGTACTGGGAAATCAGGCAAGAAATCCCTCATTCTTTGTGAGTCCAAGGCATAGCACAAGTTAGGCAAAAAGGAAACAGGTGTCAGTACAAGACACTGAAAGCAAGAAAGCAAAATTCACAGAAATTACATTTGCAGAAATAGCAGAATGGTCTGAAAACTTGTTTGGTCTTGACCTGAGCCTGTCAACAGGCAGGTCAGGTAAACAGCATCCTCATTCTGTCGTAATGCATAGGCTTCATAAAATACGTAATGAATGTGTTGTAGTGTTCTGAGGCCTTGGGCCAGTTTTAGGCTCTTGGGTTCAGGGATCATAACTTTCCAGTTGTTTTGCTCTGTGACTGGAAACCACATGGAGCCTTGGGCTATGCAGTTCCGCAGTTCTCTAATATTTGGAGTGCTCCATAGCAACCCACAGAGAGACTAAACCAGATGACAAGTGAAAGTGGTCCTGGTTATTCAATGAACGTAAGACGAGTCAAAAGGAGGTTGGCTTATAACATACAAATCTTGCTATAATAGCAGACAAAGCAAGTTATAAAAAGAGAACAATATGAAAACAGTATTCTGAGTTTCATTGACGCAAGTTAGTGTTGTCAGGTCTCTCTTTTATTAGGACCTGACTTTACAGGGTTATTTGCATAAGCCATAAGAACACAGAAATGATGTTTTAAATGCTCATCAAGGTTCATTGTAGCTTTTGTTTAGTGTATTCTGCTCATACTCTCGTAGAGGGCCAAAGTTAGAGCAGCCCCATGTCATTTATACATTTCACCCCTGCCCAGTAGTCATAAAACAGCCTTATTTTGTTATTTTCCAAACAGCAATATTTGTTTATGTGAGGGGGAAGCTGCCACACACAAGATTCTAAGCAAAACGTAATCAAACAAAAACCATTACCCATAGGAAAACTTTTTCCATTGGAAATAAGCTAATAATTCATAACTGATTACATGAGAAATAAGTGGCAGGGCATGCCAATTCACTAGAAGCAGACAAACAAAGAAGGCAAAGCCCATTCTGTATGGATAGGAGAAATATAAAAGTCATAATTAATTTTCCACTATTTATCTGTGTCCTGGGGCAAGTGAAGTATTATTCAGCTCAGAATGGAGCTTTCTTATTTCTTACCATTGTCTTTACTTATTTTGGTCATAGATCCCAACCTGTATATTAAAAAAGGTCTAGAACACATCTTTCCCACACGAAGTTTAACAGAGCAAAAAATACACCACAATGTAAATTTGAGTTTCCTCTGTTTGAGTAACAGCAGTGAGAGGAAAGAAGTAACAACTAGAAAGAGCTTCCAAGTTGAGGGAAGTGTCTCTTACCATCACAATTAAGGGGGAAATTTGGCAGTAATCAGTCCAGCTCCCTGACTTTAATTCACTCTGCATCATTACCCAACTTGATTCCTCATTCCTCATTCCTCATAAATAGCTGGGGGTGTTATTCTTCAGTTTAAAAAAATCCCAAGCAAACACAGTGAGCATTAGGACTTCAAAAGCATTAACACGCATGTGAAAATGAGAATGTGACACCAGAAAACCTAAGTTACCTTCCCTTTCCTTCACTTGCTGTGGCTATTCCTACATTATGTGAGTTCATGGTAAACTGAAGGGTGCAATCAAACTCTAAACAATTCCAAGAAAATTACACCTGTGTTTCTATACAGAACAATAATCATTTTATGGTATTTTATTTTCTAACACCAACAGGTTTTGTCCTTCTGTCTGTCACTGAACACAAGGTGTTCCAATTCAGTGCTTGAGTGTAAAACATGACATGGTTTAAATGAAAACCAAGAATAAACTGTGTTTGAGAGAAAACTTTGTGACTTGGATGTTACAAAGTGGCTTTTAATATTTATAAAACACATGTAAATATCTACAGATACTTCCTAACAGGTATTTATTAATCAGATCTGGTGCAAGCATTCTGGAGTTATATATCACATATGGAAAGAGAAAAACCATTCTAATATTATGTTTAAAGGGGTGTTGAAGGTAATGTCAAGTTCTATATACACGTATCAATATCCACACATGTTTTTACAAGTATCTACATTCTTAAAAAAAGAAAAGCATTTTTAGAAGTATTTTTTTTTTTTTTTGCTTCCTTTCAGCACTTGCCTGGGCAGTGCCAGCCAGCAGAACAGGTATCTCTCTAAAGGTTTGTTAGCCTGTGGTTTCCAGGCCCCACAGCTGAGGTCAGAAGAACATGTACATCAGTGTCTGATGACTCTTTCAGAGTAACTCAGAACTATTATTGTCATGAAACTCAGTGGGTTCTGTTTCCTGCTGTTCATGTGAAACCTTCCCTCCAGATTTGATTATCTTGCTTTGCACACTGAATTTTTTTTTTTTTTTTTTTTTTTTTTTTTTTTTTTTTTTTTTTTTTTTTTTAATAAAAATTAAGGCATCCTCCCAGTTAATCTCTTCAAATTCATTTCAAAATTAAAGGGAAGTGGTCGCATCTATCAAAGCTTACCTGGTTTACTGACATACATACATGAATACAGTTGGCGGGGAATTCCAAACCAGGCAGCCCACACTGCAGGAATGGCAGTTTTAATTGTCTGTGGAAGTCAGAGAAACAAGGCTGAAATAAGGAGTTTTCACCACAGGCGAGGAACTGGTGGGACATGGGAGTTTGGTTTTTCATAATGACACATATTAGGAAAATCCATTCTGAGTATATGACAGCTCCTCTTTTGCACAAAGGTTATATTCTTGACAAGTACTCTTGTCAGCCAAGGTCTGTGGGCTTCCAGATAGATAATTAACAAGGAACTGAGCAGAAGTTCTAAATTACAAGGGCCCATGACCTGCAATTTAGATGTAAATTAGAGCAGAGTCATTTCCCATGTACTTTATAGAGGGACACAAAGCACATATATTTATTTTAGCAAAACTGTGGGCACATACATAAACTCTGTTCCTAACCCTGCCAGGAGAAGGTGTGTGAAGGATCAGGCTACTCTCAATTAAACTCAGACCCTAAAGGCTTTTAATAGTTAAGCATTCACTCATTCTTGAACTCAGGTGCCAAGCACAGGCACTAGTGACATGGGTGAATACATTCAGGAACATTTGTCTTGCCACACGTTTGTTTGTTTGACAAACACAAACATTTGCTTCTTACTAATAACTGTCTTTAACTAAATGGTGTATGATCCAGGAGGAGTTCTGTTTTCAAAGAGCTACAGTAGACTTGCATTTTAATAACAATCCTTTGTTCCCATTCTTCCCAGGAACTACAAGCTAGCTGCTGCAATGTCCCCAAATGCACGGAGGTGCCAGCAGCTCACCAGTCCAGCGCAGGCATTGCATAAAATCCTAAAGTGGTTTGGGGTGGAAGGGGCCTTGAAAGGCCACCTGGTCCAGCTCCTGCCATAAGAAGGGACACCCTCAACTGGACCAAGTACCTCAGAGCTCTGCCCAGCCTGAGCTTGAGCGTTGGCAGATGTCCCAGTGTTTCAGGGGGTGTCAGGTGCAAGTCATATGTGGAAGGGAGGGAGGTTCACCAGTAGGATGGATAGGGTCTGTCCCTGTGACATAACAGAAAACTGCAAATACAATAAATGTAAGGAAATTCAAGTCTTTCTGTTGCAAACATTCCAGTTCCATAGAACTGAAATTAAGCAGGTGAGATTCAAAGTAAATGACAGGAAATACAGCTAAACTCTCTTCCCTTCCTGGTTCATCAGAAGAAGAGCTAGTTCTCAGAGATCATAATGGAAAACATGTAGCTTTTAAATCTTTATAGATTTAAATTGAGACCTCATACCTATCCTTAGTTTTCCCATTTCTTGAAGCAACTTTCTGCTACTTCACCTGTATTGCCGGCAAGTATTTTCAGAGGGAGACGGAAGAAATGGTGATTTGAATGTTGCACTTCCAGTGTGTAGTTCTCATCCAAAAAAGTCAAGCTCGAAACCTGCATTAATTTCTACAATTACCATTCTTTCCCAAGTAGTTCTCTTCTAACTGAATTAGACTTCTATATTCTAGCCATTATTCACTAGTTATACATAGAATATCAGGATAAATCACGTTGGGAACAAAATGAAGGGGTTTCTAGTCCAACCCGCCCCCGCTTTAAGCAGGATCAGCTATGACCTTAGATCATATTGCTCACAGCTTTAACCAGTCTGGTCTGGAAAATCTTCAAGGATGGAGACAACCCAGCACTTCAGGCTGCCTGCTCCACTGCCCTGAAGGGGGAAGATGATTTTCTGTATATCCATGATCTGGACAATGCTTCTAATTCCCTTCTACTTAGCATATCCATTCTTACACTTCCTGTATGCTGTTGGGTTTTTTGGTTGGTGTTTGAGTAGGATTTTTTTGTTTGGGGTGTTTTTTTGTTTTGGGGGTTTTTTGGTGTTGTTGTTGGGTGGAGTTTTTGTTGTTGTTGTTGTTGTTGTTGTTGTTGTTGTGTGGGGTTTTTTTTTGTTTCTTGTGGTGTTTTTTTAAATTTGTGTCTGAGCACCATCATAAGTTCCTTGCTTAGCTAAGATAGTCTCCTGATACATCTGCTTGTTCTCCTGAGTGTCAGGATAGATCCTCCTTGTGTCTCGAATGGTTTCCAGCAAAAAAGCAATCTTTGTATGAACGCAGCCTTGTGATGGTATTTTTTTTTTTTTTGTTAAAGAGGGCCATATCTGGGCTGGCACTGAAGTGAAAATTCAACCAGGAAATTCATAACACCAAGTATAAAACAGACACTTAAAAGTGCAATTCTTCAGAGAATTCTTTATCAGCATAACTCCACTAAAAGCTTCAAGTAATATTTATACTGTTTAAAAGTTCTTAAAAACATTTTTAAATTGATACCTTGAGTTTCAACTTGCTGTGTTCAATCAAATTGCTTGTTATTATAACACTGAACGATACATTATTTTACCATCTCAGAGAGAAAAAGCATGTGTTTTTGCTCCATTAAGACTCAGATGAAACTGAAACCTTCAAGCTTTGAAAGCCAAGCTTGTATTTTGCTCACATATCACACTTCCATGCTGACAGGGGAAACTCAGCAAACTGCTTCACACCCCAGTGCCACAGGCCCTGCTCTCAGGCTGTTTTGCTTAATAACACATGAGAAACAAGTGCTGGTTCAGTGAAGTGTGGGACTCTTGAAAACGTGAAGAGATAATGAGAAACGTGTGCATTTCCCAGATGGTGAGCGATGAACGCTTCCTGCCCTGCCCAACAGCAGGTACAGGAAGCATCACCCTCGGCACCCAGAAGTCACTACTGCAGATTTTTCTCTTTTTTTTCTTTCTTCATCCAGGTGTCAGCCAGTATGGCTGAGAACCAAAAGTCCCCTGATTTCACAGAAATTCAACAGTTAATTTATTTCAGATAGAAAACCCCAGAAAGAAAAGGATCAGGTTTCTGATAAACTGCGTAAGCTTGCTACAGTCTAATTAAGAAATGGTCATAAAAAAAAGGGAATTACTGGATATGCATGTCAGTGAAATGTGCTTTAGTATGGTGAGGAAATACACATCTAACTCCTTGCACTGACTGTCATCTAAACACAGCGACACAACCCTTAATGCCAACAATATTTGTCATAAAATATTGATAATATTTTTCTGTAAAGTCAATTCATGAAAGTTTGCAAAGATGCCATAGAGAAAATAATAACCATAAGGACAATTTTGTTCAACAAAGTTTCAAATCAAAGGCTTTCAGTGGGTAATTGTGACTTACAACAGCCATGTGAAGGAGTCAGAGAGGTCAGGGACACAACTAAAGTCACAAAAGCTGAGAACACAGCACCCATGGAGACATTTAGAGGTTGAGACAGACAATGCAAAGACCTGTTGTCATCTCTTTACAGGGTCAGTAGGCCTACAAGAACGGATGGAGGGACTAGACTGTATTTTAATCCCCATGTGATTCATAAAACCAGGGAAAACATAATTGTGTGCTCTCCACAGTGACTTGGCTCCTGCCAGGTTTCTTCTTCACTGTCTCGGTACAGAAAAAACCCCCAACACTCCACAAGGTTCCCTCAGAAGCTATGGGAAACCCTACCAAAAAAAAAAAAAAAAAAAAGTCCCCGAAAACATTCTGCAGATACTTCAGAGACAGATGGGGTAATTTTGGGCTGAACTGGAATTTTGCAGGAACGTTCCTGCAAAACGTTCATTGCCATTTTATAGTGAGGAAGTGAAAGAGCTAAAAACAGATTTCAGGAAAGCTCTGGTCCCTTGTCATTCAGAGTCAGATCTCTCATAGACCCAATGCCACAAGACTCTCTCAGGTGGTGGATCATTAATCAAAGTTTAGCTTGTGGTATTCCTTGATGCAGGTTAGCATTAGGGTCCACTTATTTTTCAAATCCAGAACTTCTTCTGTATTTTGAGGAGTCTGATACCATTCAGCCCTACCCATGCCTTACTGGCTGCAAAATTAGAACTTATTGAATTAATCAGGAACAAAAGCTAACATAGGGAACATCTTAACTTCAAAAAACCCCCCTAACAAACAGCCTTCAAAAAGACCCAATTCTCAATCAAATCAGTCCAACATCAAAAATGAGTCCACTAAAACCAGCAGCAAGATTTTGGTCTTGGTGGCTTCAGGATTTCTTTCCAGAAAACTTTTGCTTGTAGCAGAAATTAATTCTAAAAATAATTCATGATGGCTACCATTCCTCTGTTATGGACTGATTACATATTATGAGATAAAATGTTAACACTTCAAAATAATGTCATTGCAGCTCAAAAGCACCCACTACCCTTTTGTTTTCTAATGCAGACTATTTCCTCTCCCACAGAAAGTAGTTTCTATTTCCCTTAAGTGCTAGAGAGATGGATTATCAGTAGATGATTTCTTTAGGTCACATAAGAGACAGACGCATTTCAGAGAAATCACCTGTTTTCACAGCCGAGCTAACGCTCAGCTATGTGACGGGCAAGAGGAGTTCTGCAGTGGGGCAGCACTGCCTGACTGGGCACTCGAGCTCAGCACAGATGTGGTCAGATTAACTCCAGGGAAGTTTATGCTCAACAGCAAGAGTGCAGCAAAGCTGAAAATTGGCCACACGTGGAAGACAACAACTTGCCTAAGCCAAAACAGAACACTCAGAAACAAAGTGGGGCTGAAGTGGAGAATGAGTAAGGGTAAGGCCAGACAAGAGTGACCAAAAAGAAACAGAAAAGAAGAAGTCAGAAGCAGAAGCTAGAAATAATTTTGACCAGCAAATGGGACTTGGAGTTTACAGAACTTTTTGTCCTCTTTGCTTTAACTGAACCTGTCCAGTGTTGTAACCCTGGAAATTTTCTCAGAATTCTTTCACTTAAACTCTACCAAGTGGTCTCCAGAAAGAATAGAAAATGATGCATTTGTAAGCACCTTCTGTGCACCTAAAATTGGAGTAATTACTCATCACAAACCTACCAGAAATCTGGAAAAGAGTAGACACCAGCTGGTGACAGCCAGTTATGGTGCTGTTCCTGCAAGAAGTTTTCCTCTGTCCTTTTACTGGACAGAATCAACTAAGACAATGCCAGCCTTAAGACAAAGAGGGTTTTGTCTCAAATAATGGGATTATTCTAATAAACCCTAAAACTGTAAGGCTTAAAATATTTTTGCAATTTCCTGCAACAGGAAAAGAGAACAGTTTTTAAGTGAGGTAGTATTTCAAGCAGCCATTGGCTATCATGCATGAAATAGAGAAAAGTATATTTGTAGATGAAGTTTGTGGGAGATGAAAAAGGCAGGTCTGTTACCAAGCATCCCGGGATGAAACTGAAAGAAATCCAGAAAATTAGGAGTGAAGAAGTTATGTGAAGAGCTTTCTGCTGTGTCAGAACATGACTATTCCTTACAGTATCATGTTAAATCCCACCAGACATATTTGTCTACAGGAAACAAGGATAGTGACTCAATATTCAATATGGATGAATGCATATGGGTTTGAAGCATCGTATTTTTAAAGTTTAAAGTTCAAATAAGCATCACTTTCGTCACTAGAAACATGAAGTCCGAGTATCCAGGACAATAGAATCATGAGAACTGTAGGGAGTCAACACCTAATCCACCTGTGGCACCTAGTCCAACTCTTTCATAAAGCAGAACTGCTTACAATAACCAAAGTCAGAGTTAGCAAAGAATTTTTCACTTAGGAAACTCCATGCAGGCCTCTCCCTGGTTTTTCTGTGGTCTGTAGAAGTAGAATGTTGCTCCAGCAACTAAAAAAAAATTCTTGCCAGCCCTATGAATCTTACAGTTCCTCTTTTCCCTCTCACTTCAGTTGTACACGTACCTAAGTCTTGTACACAGTTTTTCCCATTGTTGAGTTTGGAAAATTTGCATTGGGCTTTACAAGTAAAACCTTAAAGATGAGTAGGCTTGCATAGAAAGAGTGAATCAGAGTCAGTGAAATATTCCATTGAGAAAAAAAAAAGGATGCCTGAAGATCAAAGTTACTCAGAGGAAGAAAGGATTTGTCCACAATATAGGAAAAAAGGGACTGATAGTCATAGTCCCACACTGATATGGCTGATGCAGTAGGCTTTGGTTTTGCAGAGTTTGAGCAGTGTTTACAGGAAGATGGGAGGATATTGGGGCTTTACATTGTCTTTACACTTTCTAGGACCCTAAGCTAGGTGTTTATGTGCCAAATGTTCATCCTTTCTCCAAAGCAGACACAACTCCCAGTCTTCTTTCTACATTTGTACGTTTCTACATGTACCCTCTTGCATTAATTATTACACAAGTTTACAAATAGATCTGGACTGGGGTGAACCAGAGATGCAGCACTGATTTTTTTGGTTTGTTTTTTTTTTTTTTTTTTTTTTTTTTTTTGGTTTTTTGTTGTTTTAATAAATTTGACCAGGGATAAAGAGCACAAGTAGCAATGCAGAGATTGGGGTTTAGTGATGTGGAATTGTGGAATACTGGAAAGGACTCCCCAGTGTGTTAAGAGCACTATTAATTCGGGATATCAGAACAGCAGAACATAAGGACATCAGCTAATTCCAGGTGGTCTGCTTGGCAGGCACAACTTTTTCCTCATTCGCAGTATAGTATTCAACCTATTCCTACTTCACTTTTGACTGTATTTGAGTCCAGTAGCATCAAGACTGCAAAGCAAAGGTTACCACCTCCCCTAGGGTCCAGTGGTACGGTATCTCTGCAAGCAACAAGTCACCTAAGAGTTATCCCATACTACCACTGGCCTCCTCCACCAAATAAAGTACCTGGAAAACAATTCAAGTATTGTATGACCCAGAAAGCAATTCAAATGCTGTGGGAGAGCAGCAGTACCCTGATGCAAATGACAAGAATGCTGTTTTTTCCTTATTAGACAATATTTATTGCAAGAAGGTGAAGTGCAGAGAGACTCAGTAGCATGAGAATTCCTTTCTACAGGAAGGTCTGACTCAACACCTGTTGCATGCATCGATATGTTTAACAAATCCCGAACTTAAAGACAGTAATTTAATTTTAAATGGAGAAAAGACATTCCTCATCTTGTAAATGAACTGTCAACAGCCCATCATTGATAACAGGTACAAAAAAGCAAGCCATCCTGTACCCTCACTCTCACAGAAATTCACTGGTGGATTACTTATAATTACCAGCTGCTGTCAGTTCATGACATTGCCCTACTTTTAGCCTGAGGCTACAGAGCTCTGGGAGATGAGATGGGAAATTATTTTCCCTGATGTTTTTTACCCTTTTGTTGCCCTCCTCTGAGAAGGGTTTGGATGCATCATCCCTCTGACCTTGCCAGCAATGGAACCTCCCACCGAGGACAGCACCTAACTGAGGGAGGGGATGAGACGCTGAGGGGAGCAGAACGTCACAACGAGCAGGTTAGATATGAAAACAAACCCGGCACTGATAACATCTCTTCCTTCCTTCCTTTTGCGCCCTGTTCAGAGGGGAAGAGCAGTCAGTAAACACCTCTGCCCCTGCACAAAGGGCACTGTTCGCCTGGTAGCCTGGAGATAAATATTTCCTGCAGACACATTTGTGTCACTGCCAGCACTGAGTGGACCGGCAGCCCACTGTGGTTAAACCAGCCCCAGGCTGTCTGTCCTGGCACATCTGTCTGCAGGCGGCTCTCGGGCTCCCAGCCCTTCGCACCGCAGTTCCTGAGGAAGCTGGGATGTGTCAGCAGTTATCACCGTCATATGCATCCCTGCATGAATCCCTCACAAGCTATTCATAAGTAATCAAAGTTGCACACGCTATTTAGTAAAAAAAAAACCAACCCCTCGCTCCACCCAAGTGCAACAATTTTGAAATATCACATTAAAAAAGAACTCAAGCAAACTAGCAGAAATTGGGATGCTCAGGGGCCAGATTAAATATTTCTACATCTAAATCACCATCCTGGACAGATGATAGAGAGTTACACTTAATTCTTTATCTTGCTTTATTTCTATGGCTGCTTTTATGCAGTGGAGCTTAAGTGTGTACTAACAACTCACACCTCCCTCAAACAGCTTGTAATATTCACGCTGTGTTTACAACAACAGCTCTAACCTAATTAATATTTATACATGCCAAGTCACTTAAAATTAGGGAGATATTCCTGAAACATGGCATTGTGCTTCCTAAGAGCCTGACCTGCAAAAATTAAACCAAGTTAAGTAAGTTCTTGCTGCTTCAAAACCCCTTCCTGAAAAAAACACGTCAAAATGTTTTCACACAGCTTGTCCAAACAAACCTGTCTAAGGTAGTGTTCTAGTTTGAAGAGCAACAGGGGACTTGAAAATAGGTTGTTGCATATAGAACTTTATTACTGGGGTATGTTAAAGTACCTTCCCCTTGTCTTCTGCTGAGCCCACCTAACCAACTGACAAGTATGAAACTGCAGGACACAGACATGCAACAAGTGAATTTTGTCAAGAAAAAAACGGCAGTATTTGCAGCTGTGTTGATCGAACAAAAAAAAAAATACTTTTGACTTGCAAGTACCCATCAGAAAGGGACAAGAATTCAAAGTTCTAGAGGGTTTTGTTGGTTTTTTTTTTTTTTTTTTGGTAGCAGACATACACAGTGACACATAACAACCCCAAAGCAACTCAGCCTCATCTGGTATAACCTCAACCACGAGACACTGCTGTCTGTTTTCTTTCAAAAAAAAGATGCACGTCACTGAACACTGAAAGGGGAACTTCCAGCGTTTGTGATGAAGATACATGATAAACAGCTCTGCTCACACCAGCTCGCAGGGCTGCCTGCGTCAATAAAAGGCGGCAGCAGAGGCAGGGAGCTGTCACTTGGGGCTGGAGGATCATCATGGCCAGGGGCGCTTCACTTTAAGCCAAGGAAAATGCCTGGATTCTTTTTCTCCCACAACAACATGACTGAATTAAATGGAAAAGAAGATTGCAAGCTTGCAAAAGGCAAAGTCCATAAAAAGAAGCAAAAGGCTTTGTAAGTATATACAGCTTAGTATAAAACTTAATGTATTAGAAATGAAAATAACACTCTACTAGTCTTGGAGATTAAGAATTAGTGCTGCGGTTCAGGCTAAATGAACAAAACCTGCTCACAGCCCAGGACTGCAACATCATTTAAAAAACCTTGAGCTGAGGCATACCAATTAATTGATTACTTTAAGTAATCCAAAGCAGAATTTGGATACAGTGGGGGCCCTCGGTCTTTTTTTAAAAATTACTTGGATATGTAACTTCCCAGACTTCAGTCATAGAATGGAGCTGTCTCTGAAAGTTTGAAGAAAATTTAAAAAGAAGTTAAGTGCTACTGCAATTCTAATGGATTAAAAAATGTCTGTTCTTTGTTTCAGTGGTGCAGATTTCAAAAGTTATTTGAAGTGCATGGTGCCACATATTGAATCTGGGATCAAGACTTCCAGCCCTAGAAATGTCATGTAAGTACAGAAACCCACCGAGTTATAAAATACAATCATAGACAGATTACTGCACAGTAAATTGCTTCATTTCTAAACTACTTCTAGAACAATAAATATTGCAAAAGCATGTAGAATTTCCAAAATACAAGAGAGGTGGACATTAGTAATTAGAAACTACTCATGGAGTTAAGGATTTTTAATTAGTGGTTTGATATGTTTGCATCAAACAGTGAGGGAGAAGACACTTCACTTAAATCCATTTTTATCAGAGGGACATTGTAACTGTTCTCTCAAGTTTTACAAGAAAAAACGCTTCTCACTTAAATGAGGAGTAGGGTATTACCATTCTTATTCAAAAATATGGAAACAGAAGTACAGGTACAAAATAATTTTATCATAGTTACAGTAAAAGACTATTTTCCTGGGAACAGAATTCAAGATAACATCATAGTTCCATATTTTTTCCATCTCTGATTATTTTTCTTGATATGGGCTGTCTCCAGGATCTCAGATTATGACAACGCTGTAAATGTAGTAAAATACCTGGCATATATTCCTGGTATATATTCCTGGAATATAATGATAAATTATAAACTTTGTCTCCTTCAGACATGCAAACAAAACCCCATGGTTTCTTCCCTAAAGCCTTTTCTTTTTCTTGTCACCTTAGGCTTTCTGCAGAGGAAGTTATTCAGTGGTCACAATCTTTGGAAAAGCTCTTGGCCAGCCAAAGTAAGTCTGTTACCTCAATATGACTTAGTTCTTACTCTGAGAACAAAGTCTTATCTAATCTCACCAAACAGGCAAAGCGAAGAATTTAGTGTACAAGTTAGACAATGGGCAGGTGCACTTCAGTTTTTTGCAGCTCTAGTGTAACTTGGACACTGCTACAGCTTGACTTCCAAGTTGGGTTTTGGGGTCTTTTTCCATTTTCAGTATAGCTATTAACCCCCAAACAGCTCATTTTAAACAGTCTTCAATCCTTGGATAATCAGTTTAATCTGGAATTTTCTCTACACTTATACCCCAAGACAATCCATTTAGGAAGGAATAGAATCCATTGTTATAGGATCAGGACCCAGAGTCTAGATGTAAAAACACTGAACATAATTAGGAAGCCTTAATATTAGAATATCTGTTGTATGTTGAAGAAGGGAAGAACAGTGTATTTTGGCAAGATTTGACATCAGATTTCAATACAAATCCTGCTATTTATTTTCTCCTCCCTGGTCACAAGTATCGTACAGTAAAAGATTAATTATTTGTGTTGGCTTTAGGTGGTCAAGGCGTCTTTCGGGAGTTCCTGAAGTCAGAGTTCAGCGAGGAAAACATTGAGTTCTGGCTGGCTTGTGAGGATTACAAGAAAACCAAGTCTGATCACTTACATGGCAAAGCAGAGAGGATTTACGAGGAGTTTGTTCAGTCAGATGCCATTAAGCAGGTATGTATAAAGTCAGCCTGTGCATAGTTAGAAGGGAGAAGTGTGGCTCCACTGAGAAGCTCACACACTCACTCAGTGGCGTAAGAAGACACAGACACACTTTCAGGTCCCTTCTAGAATCACAGCTACCTGCAGTGTAACATCAAATCTCACAGTCACAGGCAGCAGGCCAGTACTGGGAGAGCCCCCAGCAGAGCTCAGCAAAGGCCTCAGCACATGAAGCTCTTCGTTGAGCCAGCCCAGCTTGAATTGCTGATAGTATTTGGAGAATCTTTGTGTTTGTGAGTGGAAGCACCACAGAACATTTCTTGTCTTTTAAAATATGCTGACCTTCTGGAAAAGTTAAAGTTCTGTATGTTGATCATATCTAAACTGGAGACATTCAACACAGGATTTCATTTAGTAACTGGAGGTTGTTCTTCAAATTTGAGCCATATTAATTCTGACTCCAGAACAAACTACATTTCTATAGTGAACAACAACTTTTGTGCCTAACTGGGATACAGGTATTTGATTTCCCCCAATTTACAGTTCTGACATTGAGCTGTCAGAGTTCTAAGGCTGAAAATGCATGTATTGACAAAGAGATATAGAAAAGAGACTACATTCAAAGTTAGGTTTTAAACCGCATTTACTTTTTTTCTATTCCAGATCAATATTGACTATCAGATGAGGGAAGCAACAGCCAAAAAGGCTCAAGACCCAACTCACACAAGTTTTGATGAAGCCCAGAAAACAGTGTACATACTTATGGAAAGAGATTCGTATCCGAGATTTTTAAAATCAAAATCCTACCTGAACCTTTTGAACCAGCTGGAAACCAACACTTCAAAATAAAGTGTCTGAGGCATGAAGAGCCAAGTAGACTCTGTCAAATATCCTGTGAAGAGATCCTCCACAGTGGTTGGATCTTGCCAAGGAAAATCCCTGTCTTGGGAGGAGGGGTATGAGGGAGATACAAACAGCTTCACAGGCAACAGGATGCAGGATAAAAGCTGGTGAGGCTGTCATAAGGGTGAGAACAGCACAGGGAGAAAATCCCCTCCTCCCACATGCCATGGAGTCAAGGCAGGATATGGAAACCAAGGTTGGAACTGCACTATGAACACTGAACCATGTCTTAGATCCCAAAGCACTGCTGATTGTTAGGAAGTGCAAGACTTGTGAGCTGAGCATTGGGTAAAGATTATCAAGTGCAGAAGAAAAACTAGGATAACTGACAATTTTCGGCATAACAAGAAAATGCCAAGACAATGACATCTCTTTTAAAAATCTGTGAAGTGTTAATAGGTGTGAGTTCCACAATGCTGTTGTGCTATGTAAATATATTCTAAATTGATATGTCTTAAAATCTATATGGTTTAAATTATATAACATTTGTATAAGCTGTATTTTTATTAAGTTGGTATTCAACAGGCAGGTATGTAGCATCTTTGCTGCTTAATTTATTGAAAAATAATAAGTAACTTTTCATTAAAATACAGTTAAAAATAAAGATTTATAGTGGTTTTATATCTTATTTGAAGTGATTTTTCCATTGTGATTACTGACATATTGAAACACACAATTCTTTTCAGTCTCACTGTGCTACTATTTCTCATCTCCATAATCAAATACTGATTTTACCTTCACCACTTCTCTTTCTTTTTGCCCATTTTATACAATCATAATCTGAGATACCTGGAGCAGGTGATACTGACTTACACAGACCCATCCTCACAACCCCCAAAAAAGAAAAATTGTGATTATGGTTGAAATATGTAACTAAGAACAAGAGCACTCCCAAAACTCCAGTGATGGGGACCTTGTGACATTAGAGCTTATAATGAAAGTAAGTCAAAGAATGCCTTGTTTTTATGAGTTCCCATCATGAGACACTGATATCACATGGTTGGCAACACAAGATTTTATCTCACCCATGCAAATTCTCCATTTTTCCAGAATAACATGAGCTTTGTGAGCGCCACTCTGTTCTGTACCAAAGGGAGAAGCTATAAATTCAGCGACGTCACCTCTTGGCCAGAACAGACCATGTTCTTATTGCCAACCCTTGGGGACTTTGGACCTCCAGGGGAGAACCAAAATCTGTGTCATATGCAAAACAGCTGGAAGGAACATAGAAAAGTGCCAACCTCCACTATCACCTACTGTAGTAGCTGGAAGCCATTGGAAATTACATCTTCCTTTCAAAGCTAATAAATGCAGAAGAAAAGGTCCCAGTCTTGCAGTATTATTTTTAAGTTACATGCTCCTGAGAGTCTGACTGCAAAACTTGGATGCTCCTGTATTATGTAAACCAGTCTCCAGTTGCCACTCTTACATGAATTAATTTTTCAGGATCACTAGGAATAAATCTAATTGCTGTGAAGTAGGAATAACAACGCCTCCCATACAAGGTGCATCACCATGTTTGCTCTAACACAGTTTGCATGGACCAAATGTCTCTGTTTGCAGAACTTCAAGCTCACAGAAGATAAAACAGAACTTTGAAATATCAACTACCCTCTAAACAGACAGTGCATTCAAGTAACATTATTCTTTTGACTGTAAATCCCTCAAATTATTATGGCCCCAATCTTCCTTTGCTCCCCCCTGTGGTTTCACAGTTTTGCTATGATTTAGCCAAACATACCCATATGAAATTTCTGACTAAAATCGTTATTTCATAGCATGGATAGTTAGGATTTTTATTTATTTTTGAATGGCTTGTTGCTAGGAGAGGAGACTGTCATAGCAATTGCACCAACTTGTATTACACAGTTAGGGTAGAAAAGAGTTTCTGAGAAGGGAAGAACAGACTTTTGACTTTCTTCCACAAGCATCTATCCCTACTTCATAATTTGGTAGAGTGAAAGAGCAGAAAGGTATTTTTCTTCTTCAAAAAGAAACTATTTCACTCTGCACAACCCAACAACCTTGGCTATTTTCAAGTCTCTCACCTTATCTGCAATACAAACCTAATAGCAACAGCAAAGGTCAATTGCCCAGATTGTTAACTCCAGAGATATTCCAGCCCACTTGAGCACCCCTGACAACCTGACCACATTTCACCAAGCAAGTAACAGCAGAAATTCCGGCCTGGCTCGGGGATGCTGGAAGCCTGGGATTAGATGTCTGTTGCTGTAGCAGGCCTGTCCAAAGTGGTTGTTTTAACAAGGTCTGAGGGATGTGGATGACTCAGAACACACAGATCAAAGGACTCAGAGATTTCTGCCACCCTCAGCTCATGTGCAAGGTGGGTGCACTCATCTCCCTCCACTCATGCTCAGGAACAGCCCCAACATCACACATTGGTTTCACAGCTGTGGGTTGGGCCTTTTTCTTAAACTAGATTTCACTTTTCCTCTTCGGAAAAGATATACCATGAGAGAATGGAAATTCACTGTTCTGTTCACTGTCTCTAAAAGAAACAGTTGAATCAGGTTGGCCATCAGCTACACAGCAGCGCAGGAAAACAGGATGAAGTACATGGAAAGCTTTAAGATTTGACAGTAGTGACTCAGACTTTTCTTTAAGTGTTCTACCTTCCTCCTGAGAAAACATTTTCATTGTTTGTTAATGTTCCAGTGGAAAAATCCATCACTGTGCCATCTTCAGGTACACTTTTGAAGTGAATTAACTTCTCTCTGTTTCAGGTTTCTTTATGGAAGGACTCAAGAGTCCAGCAGACCCTGAATGTGTATTTAGCAGACTAACTTTGAACTCTCCAATTTGGAAGACTTAATTACCCGAAACAGATATTTTTAATATTATCCTAAATAAAAATATGGTATAGCATAGTATAAATCTCTTCCGCATATTGAACATGCCACCCATGGAAACACTGCATTATTATGAACACTGAAACAGGAAGGAAATTAAAGCTGAGATCATGATGAACAGTTCAAATTGACCACCACAGACTCCTCAGTGCCACTTATCCCTGCCCACACCTAAGCAACAGGCTTTTCACATGTCACCTTCTTTATGGTTGTGAAAAGAAAAAACAGTACAACATGACAAAATTGGATGCTCTCACCTTCCTTTCATAGACATGAATTGGTTTTGTCAGAGTGTGTAATGTCTACAGATGAGGCTTTTTGAAATGAAATCTTCAGTCATTAAACAGAGGGAGAAATAGAAAAACAAGTTCTTGCTTAATATTCACTGGATGATTAAAAATTGCCTTGGATGCTCAGAAACAAAGTCAGAGGGGACTTAAGTTTATCCCCTGGCTTTGCTTGGGTAGATAAAGCCTCAAATGTTTTAGTCATTAAAAGGGGATTTAAATCAATCAAGAACCAATGTGCCTATTTTGAAAACAAACTCATTCCCCCTCATTTTTCAAAGCACCCCCAGAAATTACCCTCTTGAAAGACCCCAAAGATGATCAACATTTACATTCTGCTGAGCACTTCCCTTCAATTTCTTCAAGCAACACACAGCCTAAGCACCACACTGCTTTAAAGCACTCCTCTAAACTACTCCAGTGACCTGCCCTGTGAAAGTGATATGGCCCCTTTCACTAATGAAGTTAAAAATATCTTGAGTACAGCATAAAATGCAGAAATGTAAACCTTTCAGGACCACTCTAGTCTTGTGTTCAGAGAGAAAGAAACAGAGCAGATTAGCAATGCTTCTCTTCAAAATCTGTGACACAGCCAAAGTACTAAAGTGTCCACAACAGCTGCCTACAAACTCATCATCACTGGAGTCACAATAGGTTTGGGGATTTTTTCAAGTCGCTGTGGCCAGAAGGTTTCTGCTATTAGAGGGCTAACTTTAAAAATAAAACAAGATAAACACTCTCTGCATAACACTAATAACTCAGTAACCCACAATTTCCATACTACCTATGGAAAAAGTCTGTAATGTATTTACTGTGGTAAATGGTTTGTGAATCATGAAGGTCAAGAAGGCAGCTTTAGATACAGAGAAGAGACTCAATATTGAACAGAATTTGACCAGCCATGAGTTTGGCAACATGCTCGTCATTTATGCCAGTCTAAAGGAAAATGTGGACACACTCTGAGTGTTCAAAGAAAGCCCAAAGTCCAGCAAGGAACTCTCCAGGCACTGGAGCAAACATCTGGAGGAAAGAGCAGCCCTGGACTAACATAGTCAAACATTCTGACTTGGCCCACACTATAATCAATGATTTGACACTGAACTATGACGAGATGAAGAACTGGTATCTTCCAAAGGAGGACACACCTGCAGGGGGTGTAAGAAGCCCTGTTCACTGCTGAGCTTTGGTGGAAGTGTGAATGCAGAGTCTCACGGCACACAGTGCTTTGTATGCAAACCACAGCACACCTCTGAGAAGCCTGACTGAAGGGGTAGGGTGAAAGTTCCTGTAAAAACTAGTCCAAGCTTCTCATGGCATGATTTCCTTTCCTACTGAGATGGCTGCAGACCATCAGGCTAACACAATGACATGACAGTTTTTAGGAATAAAAAAAAGGAACAGAAAGATCACAGAGTACAACTGAGGTCAGGTTTCCAGAAGTGCTATCTAGACTCCAGTCTGCTCTCACTCAGCAGGACAATGGTTAACAGAGTTTACAGAAATGTGTCACAATGTAAGATTTTTCCAGCCTTATTGATAAAACCTAAAGCCATGAATATAGAAATCATTCAAATTCCTCAGGCAGTGACTATTAGCAGGCAATGCCAACTTCTACCCAGAAACAAAAATCACTTCATCATCCCTGTATCTGCAGACAACATACTGGTTGTTTTGACCTACTGTAAAGACTGAAGCTGTGAACACTGTTCCCTGCATCCTTGTGAACAAAGGATGCTTTGTTGCACACATAACCTAACTTTTTATCAGGTTATTTTCAAATATATAGCAATAAAGCATTTTCTCAGTTTTGATACTTCTCTATTTCCCTTATTTTCTTTCTGGAAAGCACATCCAGCTCAACCACTGAATAAACCAAGCAATAATTGATTCCTGTGTAGCACATCCCTTCATGATCCTAGGGCTGTTCTGCGCCCTACACCTGGCAGCACAAGGAATCCAAAGGGAAAAGGCTCCATCAGAAGTTACCTGCAGGTCTCAGAGTCTCACCAGGAGTCTTTCATGCTAGAAGGGACCATTTCTAAAGGTGTCGCTGCAGTGGCCCCGCCCAGAGCCTGCACCCACACCCACCCTCCCCAGGCGGAGGCTGATGGACACCGTGGTTCAAACCTCCTTCAGTGACATCTTAGATGACATCTAGTGGAATCTGTATGCAATACTAGGAAGGGTGGGATTTAGGTTAAATCGTGTCATTTTACAGTGCAGCAGCACACCTGGCTAAAAAACTAAACTATCCACTCTTATGGGCTGCAAATATTCTGGAAAGGGAAGTAGATGGGTTAGTTTCTGGTATCGAGCTATAAGAGATCATAGTGGAAAGAGCTGACACAGAGAAACGTATTGTTAAATCATTTTTGCAACCCATTAAGTTTCAAATTTTTCTTTAGAGCATGGTCAAGAATAAAACAAAACATGAAATTTGCAACAAATCCTGCACCTAAATACCCCCACTGTACAAGGCACCAGAGGTTTGCAGAAGTATTTTCTTCAGTTTAATAGTAAAATCAAACTTAGGAAGAAAACTCCAGGATGAGTTTATTTCAATTTTAAGCAGTATTACAGCACTTTTTAATGTCTGTAATACAGAAAATGTTTGAACACAAAGTCATTGGTTACTAATTCTCAGTCACTGCACAATTTAACTTCACAAAGATATGATCTTATATGTGATCCCCTGAACATCAGCTGATAGAAAAAAAAACAAAATAGATCATTACTGTTCATTTTAAAAAGAGATTTTAGATGACCTTTCCTTTAATGCAAATAAAGTTTAGAGTAAAAAATAAGATATAATTAGGCTTTTGAAAAAGAATGTGCATAAGCCCATGTAAGGATTTTTCAAATATATGTATATCAAATAGTGAAATACTGGTACAAATCATGAGAGGCTATTAACGTAATTGGGATTTTCATTCTGTAACTTTTCCAGAGTCACAGTTATTAATAAGGTGCTTTTTTCTTGTTTTAAATTTAAGGAGTTCTACAAATGAGATTCTTTATAGACATATTTTAATATGTCAAGTTCTGGCCCTCAGTTGCTTTAGTATATAATTGCCTGTATATGAAGCATTAGAAGTATGAGGAGGCACAGAACAAACTTGAAACATCTCCCTGGTGTGATTATTTGAACAATCAGCTCAAGTTAATTTGCTCCTGCCCATTCCCATTAGAGAAATGGAACAAAATACTCCAAAATCCTGTGTAAAGTTGCAATGAATATAGAATGAGATTTAATGAAATAGCAATCAATAGAAAATAGATCACAGTGATATTTGCCCTTCCCTAAGCACAGGACAAGGTCTCATGTGATGCTGCCCTGCCACCAGGTTCTGCTGGAGGTGAGCACACCACACACATTTCCTCTCCAGCAGAACCAGTGCTGTGGGAAAAGGGACGCGCATCTCATACACAAAGCCTGTGTGCCGGTAGGGTGAGCTGCAATAAAATAAATGAGTGTACTGCATTGTTGGAGACTCAAACCTCAGTTTAAGTTCCAATCCTACACAGTTCATGCTCTGCCTGGGAGGCTCTGTAAGAGGAAAAAAAAGATGAGCTAGAGCAGAGAGAGAAGATTGAAAGATATCACAGCACAGAGCTGGGCTGTCAGAGGGAGCACGGACATGAGCAACCTTCCCCTCCCAACAGGGTCACTCTGTGCCTCGTAAGCAATGGCAAATTCCCAGAGATCCCAAGTCACAACCACCCCAGGAAGGACAGAAAGCCCTCCAGAAAGATCCCCTGCTGTGACTAATTTGCAGCAAGCAGCTGAGCCACTGCTTACTCTCAAAGCCCTAGCATCACTGTAAATCTTGTCAGTCAGCATCAGTCTTCCACGACAAACAGCAACTTCAGTGTACTGCACTGCATGGCTCATTTCAAACACTTGGCTAGGGAAGAACGAGCAAAACATAGATGTGTCCCAACTGAAAATGAAGCCATAACCTGGGCAACAGCTGTAAGAAAAATAATAGACGACCTCATACAAGTTTAAAAAGTTTTAACATTCCTCAGATGCTGTGCAGTACCATGTTAGGCAGACAGGAGCATACAAAAGCCTGACACTGATGGGTCTGAGCAGTAAAAGGTTCTCCCAGAGCACTCCAAAATGCTGTCATAATGCTGCCTGTAAGAACAAAGTTGGTTTCAGTGCAAGGGTACTCGTGCTCTTTGTCTCATTTCAACATGGACTGCAGATTTCATAAAAAGAACCTTGATAATGGAAAATACCAGTCACAGGACTCGGACAATACATGCAAGATTTCCATGAAGTAAAGTACAGCTTCATGTCATTACAGCTGACCAGTAGAGATGTCAAGATAATTTCAGTGTAAACAGGCTCTATCAGTGGAGCATTGGAGCCCAAAGGAGCTTTTTCTGATGGAAACCATGGCCAATGTTTGCCTGTGATGTGTATAAAAGAGGAGTCAGGCACTGTTATGAGCAGCACAGACATGGACAGTGGGTACTAAGACCATCCATACTAAGAGAAAATAACAAAACAAAAAAGCAAGTCAAGAAATTTGGAAAGCTACCCTGGCAAATGCAACTACTAAATGAAGCTTTTTAATCAAAGGAAACAACCTAAAAGAAGCTTCTGTAAGTATGAGATTTGCACTTTGAAATATTATCAGGAAAATGTAGCATAGGTGGGGGAACACCTGTTTTTTCTATTGGCATGTAAAGTTCTCAGCATTGCAAAGGCATTCATGTTAGAAACATTGCTGATATACACCCAGCTTTAGCCCTACATAGGTGAATATACTGTGTAATAGTCAGTGCAAAGTAACCTGAATAACTGGTGAGGCCGCACCTCAAGTGCTGTGTCCAGTTCTGGTCCCTCAGTGTGGGAAGGACGTTGAGAGGCTGGAGCGCATCCAGAGGAGGCAACGAGGCTGGTGAGAGCTTGGAACACAAGTCCTATGAGGAATGACTGAGGGAGCTGGGGATGTTCAGCCTGGACAAAAGGAGACTCAGAGGTGACCTCATCACCCTCTGCAGCTCCCTGAAAGGTGGCTGTGCTCAGCTGGGGTTGGTCTCTTTCTCCAGGTAGCACTGACAGAACGAGAGGTCACAGTCTCAAGCTGCACCAAGGGAAATATAGGTTGGATATTAGGAAAAAGTTTTCCACTGAAAGAGTGATAAAGTCCTGGAATGGTCTGCCCAGGGAGGTGGTGCAGTCACCATCCCTGGGTGTGTTTAACAAAGCCTGGATGTGGCACTGGGTGCCAGGGTTTAGTTGAGGTGTTAGGGCATGGGTTGGACTCTATGATCTTGAAGATCTCTTCCAACCCAGTGATTCTGTGAATTGTGTGTGAACACTACATGGGCAATCAGTTAGAACTTTTACATAGCAGTATCTCTCTGATGAAAGTTATGTTGTGTGCTAAAATTTGTGGCATTTGGTAGTGTCGTGGGGTGACAGCCTTTATCCCAATATCGTGTGTTGTGTCTGGCAGCTGCACCTTTTCCTCCCCCGGCCGTCTTGCCGCGGCGGGGCGGGGAGGGAGGGGTGAGTGTGACCGGGCACCTGGGCTTTTGCTTTTGGGCTGCTTGGCTTGGCTGGCTTGCTTGCTTGCTTGCTCATGCCTCGGCTGCTAGCTGATAGCTGTTTTTCTTGCTGCTTCTGCTTTCTACGCTGTTTTTTTTTTTCTTTCTTTTCTTTCGTTCCCTTTTTCTTACCCTCCCCCGAAGATACCGGACCGGCTCCAGACCTGACCTGGGACGTCCAGGACCCCCGGAGTCTGCGAGAGAAGCTCAGCGCTCTCCACAGCACTGCCTGGTTTCTTTTCTTTTCTTTTCTTGTGTTGGGGAGTGTTCTTTTGTTATTTGTTAATAAATAGGTTTTGTTTTCCACTGTGCTCCTCCGAGGAATTCCTTCCCGAACCCGGTATTGGGGGAGGGGTGGTTGGAGGTTTTTTTTTAGGGGGCTCCCTTTTGGAGATTTCCCCTAATTTGTCCTAAACTAGGACAGGTAGTTTACAGATTCATTGGCACAGAATAAGGGTGCTCAGAAATCAAAATGTATATTGTAATTTGAAAGGTAAATAGATCTTTTTTTTGATGTACCAAATCAGTTTTCCTGATATTTCTCCAATATAAAATATAAAAACAGTGAAAAAGTCACTTCCAGATCAGCACTGCTTATATGTTTTACAGACATTAATAACTCCAGTACTTAGATTAATTTATCATCAGTCAGGCAATTCCTTCTGCAAAAGAGTTGTAGCCATGTGGGGTTTTGCTTGACTACCAGTCCTGCAGGAAACACACAGCTCCTACACATTAAAGAGCTTGTTGCCTTGTTGCAATAATATCTTAGAACGAGCAAAGAGAAAGGACACTACGCTTCATAAATATTTGGTGAGAAGAGTTCCACGATCCAAGTCTAGTTATGTGAACACTGCAAAGCTGTAAGGAGGAGTTAATATGCCATGTACCATTTATGACAAATGACAGGGCACTAATAGGACACTGTGACAGGTAACAGGCTGCTCCTGTGGGAGTTCGATGATCCAAAACTAGCACCCTGCTAGTGCAGCTAGGGTGTGCTGTAGCTTTTGTACTGCTCCTGTCTCGTTCTAGGGTTAAGACCACTGTCAGCAGAAACACACAGTGTCACACTAATGAAACATAGACTACGCCTCAGTGGAAGGAAGTTCCAAATCAGCACTGGTAAAGATAAAATCAGCATGCTCTGTTACTTGGTCTATTAGGAAATAAGTTTGACTTAAAAAGAAGAGAGAACCACAAAGCCCTGGAGGTGTATGCTTGGAAAATGTGTGTTCTCAACAAGTTTAAAGCTTGTAACTCAAATTAAAATGGCTCCTCAGAACAGTAACATTTCCTTATGTCACGGCGTGGGGGCTCTAAGCCCCCGGCCCGGCGATGGCGACAACATGGTGCGCGACAGATCCCCCTGGCAGATCCCGTAGAATTCCAGCTGCCAGCGAAGGGTCGGCTCAGATTAATAAAGACGCAGCAGCACGGGTCTTAGGGCAGGAACTGGGGTGACTTTACTTGATGATAAACTCCCCGAGTCCAAAGTCCCAGGACCCTAAACCGAGGGCAGGCACTAGCTTATAAACAGGGACAGTCCTGGGGAAGGATACAATTTTTAACCAATAGGGAGAACTGGGAGTGAAACACAAGGCAGGGAAATACAATCTGTAAACCAATAGAGGATCTTAAGGGAGGGGAAAGGCTTAAGTAAACCAATGGGATTTCAAAGGATACAAAACTGACAGGGAAGGTTCTGGAAGAAAGGGAAGGTTCTGGAAGAAAGGGAAGGGTTGGGGAAGGATTGACATCTGAGGAGGGGAGGAGCAGGGGAGGTTTTTGGGGAAAAGGGTAGGAACGGGAGGGATTGACAACTTGGCAGGGAGTGGCCAGGCAACAAACAAGAATTGACAGTTAACTGAGCTGAATAACAATGAGGGAGCAAGTCTAAATTTAGCAACATAAGATATAAAAAGGGGAACCTGTGCCACTCCAAGGGCAGGGGGAGAAAACACAGAGGGATTTCAAAACCACAAATTAAGCAGTAAAATATGCCAAATAAAGAAACTAAAAACACACCACAACATCCTTACACAAAAGTCACTTTGTGCGGCTGTCACCTGAAGAAAAAATTAGTAATTGGCACTTTGAATTCAGATAGAAGTAGCTGAACTAGATTACTTAATATTGCTTCATATAATATTTCTTGAGAATTTCTGAATAGTAAGAAACCTACATTAATTTCTCTAGGTTTCAAAAAAGCCACAAAGGCTGCATTTCATTTACATTTCAGTGGATAGAAGATGAATGATTGCAACATGAAAACACCCAAAATAGAGGGCATTGGGCAATATAGCCTAAAATAAGGTGATAAATAATAACCATATACCAGAATTTAATGAATAATTTCACCTTAAATATGGAATATTGTGTAGTTTTAAACAGCTGCTTTTAGGCAGAGAGTGAGATGAGTAAATTCCAGTGGAACAATTAAAAAAATCATGGAGACATAACAGAGAACACAGTTGAGAGAATTCTGAAGCAGCCAGCAGCCACTGGCAGTCCTACAGGGCTGCAGAGAATATGAGCAGGAGTTGCAGTGTGGCAGTCGGGCAAAGTTATGATGTTTCAATACCCTGCAGGAATTGTACTGGGCGAGACCCTCATTTTATATAAAATTGAATATAGACCTAAGGGAAACAAGGAAAACAACGCTAAAGACAAAGGAAGCATTGCACAGCTTCAGAAAGCTGGGAGATAGAACCTTGTCCTGTGTTTTACTGTGTGCTTCGTTTGGAAGGAAAAAATTGGTCATAGGTATAATATGTGCCAGTCAACCCCAAATCTGAAAGAAACTCCAAGTTTAAATAAATAAGGCTATTTTGATTTCAGGCAGGCCTACACAAACTTACAGTCCAATGTAAACTCAGCATTTGGCATTGCTTGAAAGCCAAAGGAGAAGCACTAAACATATTCCATGTCACAAGAGATTTTTTTATTTTGTCTTTTTTAGACAAACATTTACAACTGCCTCATCCTAATAAACTATACCCTCCCTTATGGATATCATATCTATATAAAGGCAATTTTATATGACTTTTATTGACTTTGAGATACCTGCTGGACAAATATCAATGTTAATCTCAGACACAACAACTTATTCAGCATTGTCCAGTTTACATTGAGCTCTGATCTTTGATCCTGGTCACCCTGAGCTTTCAGGGAAAAAAAATACTTCTATTTTCATTCTGCTTTGGGTCAGGGTCAACCTTCAATCTCCTTTCATATTTGGAGAAGCAAAGAGGGAAAATTATTAACATTTCTATTCTTCCCTGAGAGACATCCACTGGACTGCCTGGTAATTTGCCCTTTTTTTTTAAGTTCTCATATCTTACAAAATATTTCTTTTTGTCAAATGCTTCAGAAATGACTCATAGATAAAGACCAGATGTACAAAATAAGAATACTGTTAGAACTGATTGCACTGCTGTAGGTATAAATTATAAGTTTTTATTTAAGAAAATAAAGCTCAGCACAGCAGATTCAAAAAACTCACGTATTTTCCATGTTTAGGAGAATGAATTCAAATACTTGCTGGCTTTGCAAGATGTTCAGACCAGAAGAAAATGGGATCAGTTCTAAGTAAGTAAGGATAAGAATCTTATGTTCTGCAGTCCATGCAGCTGAGTAGGAGAAACAAATTCACAGTGGAGGTTTTCATTGTAAGCTTAAGATTGTGCAAAAGAGGGCAACACCTTCACAGCTGCCCCAGCCAAGCACTTTCGGGCAGCCCCTTCCTCAACAGCACACGGATGTATGATGGCACATCCCACTGGGAGCTCCCTTAATGTTACACAGGCATAGGCCCAAACTCACCTCTGGATTAAGTCCAGATTTGGACCTGGGAGGAATTAGAAAGCCACATATTTGGGGTCCATCTTTTAAAAGAATTCAGGCTGTTGGCAAAGGCTGAATATTCATGCGGTGCATAAGAGATGTGGCCAAGTGGCTCCTGCAAGTCCTCGGGTGCCACCAGGCTCTGTGGGGGCCAAGCACTGCCAGGAATCTGGAGGACATGTCCCACTGGGGTGGTGGAGTTCTTCCATCCAGAGTGTTTCCTGCTGGTATCAGGTCAGACACAGAACCGATTTATTGCGACACACCCCTCATGGCAATACTAAGGAGCACATGATGACCCCTGAAGTCAGGAGTAGAAATCCAGACAGTATTTCCAGCTACAGGATGAGGATTTCTGCACCATGGTGGTGAGGGGAGACACTCACAGTGGAGGGTGGATGGTAAGTGAGAAATAGCTCCCACAGGACACTACAATTTAAATTTTTGAGTCCCAGCTATAAAGCCTTAGTTATTTTTGGAGAGTTTTTTTTTTTTTTTCAGTGTAATATATGTCCTTCAGCAAACTCAATGATGGTGCAAATCAGTGCAACAAGACATTTACTATCAGAACAACAGCTGCTAAAGGGGCATTAATTCAGATCATCTTAACCTATTCCCTTACTGCCCTTCATATTTTCCTGATTGCTAAAGGAAAGTAAAAAAGGTAAAAAGGTAAAAAGGTTTTCCTCTGTGTCAGCTTCCCCATCAGCCAGGGTTTTTCTGTTTCAGAGATTAATGCTAAAGACAAATAATCAGAAATAGAAATAAGATGGCTCTCCTGATGATGTTCAGTGAGACAGACAAGATTGTCACTCATTCTATACAAGTGCTGTTGCTGACAGGTGAAAAATTTTCTGCGTCACGTGGAAAATTATCTCCATCAGGAAGAGCAAATATGACTCTGAAGTAGTTTGTAAGGAAAACAAAAAATCATTCAAAGAACTAGAGATTCTCACTCCCCATAACCACATGCTTCATGAGTTTTTACAGAGAGGTTAATAGCTCACAAGAAGGAAAAAAATATCTTTTAGTGGCAAGAGTTACTAGAGAGTTACTGACAACACAGTTCAATAGTGGTAGCATTTCTCTTACTCTATATTTCTTTGGCCATGTCCGACTGATCACAAGCCTGAGAAAATAGTTGCCTAGTCATGTGCTTTTTCTGAGAAAGAGGGAATTGTATCAAGTTATAAATAAATTATAAATCATTACCAATTAAAAAAGCTACAGAGCAGGTAATGGCTGTTCTGCAGCAGAAATCTATGAAGCATCATGCAGCACTCATATCAAAGCAAATTTTGATTTAAATTTTAAAAAGCCCTGTGATACTAAACAGTTGTTGACAAAATTATGGCTGCCATGAAAAGCAAATGAGAGGGGATCATACTCCAAATTTGGCTGATGCATAATGGAAGCACCCACTGGAATACATCCCCTGTCCTTTCTTTTACTAACATAAGCATAAGCATCTCTTCCAAGTTGCCACCACTGGCGTCCTAAAACTGCAATACTTGAAAATATGTTGGTGTAAATGGAGCTACATGCACTTAAATGGAGATACTGCCCTCCAGCATTTGTTTTTCCTTAAATTGTTTAGTCTCTCACCTCACTACTTCCATGCTCTTTCCCAGAATCAGGCATGAAACTCCCACAAGCTTACTGTTTAAGAACAGCAAACATGAATGTAAAATCTGACTTTAGCCACTTCCAAGGGCTGTGCAGATTAGTAATAATGTGTCACACTGCATTGTAAACAACTGATGAGAGATGGAAATCTCTTCCAGCTAAGATTTCATTAACCTTTCATTATTTACCTTATTCTTGGAGCTTATACTCAGCTCTCAGGTGATAAGTCAACTTTGATGTTAATGGTCTTGAAATATTACAGTAAGATCTTGTGCCCCAAAGACTTTGCTACTAAATACAAACATCAATATTTCCTGAATTCTATGATGATTCCTGTCTCCAAAGAAGTTGCTGTCTAGAAAGGCAGTACCTTTCTTGTGTTTCTCCTAAGCACAGTTTAAATAAGTGAATGCCATTTCTAGGGGAATTACATGGAGCACCTTGAAATGGAACTGCATTTGTTACAGCAAGAAAAATATTTGTCTCGGCATAGTAAGCACAAGATCTGGAAGATGCAAGAAAGCCTTTTAAAATGTAAGATTCATAAAGCTCATATTTAAATTAGGGGACAGATTTTCAACAAGGTAATTAGGTTTTTTATACTTTGAGCCACAGCTAATCCGACAATGATGACCTCTTTTTTTCTAAAGGGTGTCTCTGGAGGAAGTGCTATAGTGGTCCCAGTTTTTTGAAAATCTGGTAACAAGCAAATGTAAGTAATTGTGTCTTTGTGTCCCAGATGGATTGCTGAGAAAAGTTCCAACAAAGCAAAATCAGAAACTCATGGTGTATAATATATGCTGCCTTATACACAGCTAATGAAAAACAACTTTGTGACATGCCTAGCATACATCACTCTGGAAATAAACATAGCATGCTGCAAATGCTTTCCCAAACTTGCCATTCCTGCAATCATGTGTAATTTCTTTACAGACACCTCATGAAGGCATGGTTTGTCTACCACATCCCCACTTAAGAGTACACCATAGAGACCATATAATGGCATATTTATTCAGGGGAATGCCGTGGAAGGCAGCTCCAATATTCAGGGATGGGAAGAACTGTAGATGCAGCAGGAATTCTGAACTTTCCCACTCCACCCCCCTCTGCTTCATATAGGGCTCAGAGCTCTCCCAAATTTCTTGTATGGGCAGCAGTCCAGAACATCACTGCTGAATTACATTTTTTAAAATAGTGATGAAAAAGTCACAGCACAAACCTCTAAAAATTACTCCCAAGGACTGGCATTATTTTCAAACTGCAGAAAAATTACAAAGAGCAAGAAGACTAACAGCCTTTGTAACAGAACATTGCCATTAAAATCTTAAACAACCTAGTATGTTACAGCACAGGGAGAAACTCCTCAAAAGAAAGCTGTTCAAAGAGACAAAATGACAGCAGAAGCAGCAGGCACACGTGATCACCACCTCTGCCAGATGTGCTCAACATCTTCGGAAATTTGAAAGGCCAGAATGCTGCAACAGCAACAAAGTTTGCTTTAAATAAAACACTTCAAGCTTCCAACAGTAGTCAGAATGATGCCCTTCTTAAAATGCCTCCTTCACTGCACTTAAAAACACTACTCATTGAATTTTAATTAATTTAAAAGCTTTACGACACCCAAAATGGAAAGGTGGACTCACATAAAAAGCGAGATACTCTAAACTCAATGGATTTGCAGCTCTTCAGGAAACATAGGCAAAGTGTTGCCTACCTTAGATTTACTGTGGGATTAATTTACTAGGGAGCCCTGCATGTGCAGGAAAATGCAAGTTCGAAGTGTAGGGCTGAGACACTACCTCATAAGTGTCCCTATTACCTCCAAAGCACTCTAAAAGTAATGCATGTACACAGGCAATATAAATTTGGCTTCTGAAATATTTACAGATGGGCCTATAATCTGTAAGACCTACTTGCAGACAGAACACAGTGATGAAAACATAGAATTGTGGCTTGCCTGTGAAGCTTATAAGAAGACAAAATCACAGAGGAAAAGGATTTCCATGGCCAGGAAGCTCTTTATAAGTTACATCCAACCCCAGGCTCCCAATGAGGTGACTACAAGCTCTTTATTTTATAGAAATGCCTGAAGTGTCACACAGCAGACCAACAACAAATGCCTAGCTCCTCTTGCACCAAAGGGAGTGAAAACTTCTATCCGTCCCCCCCGCAAACTCTTTTCCACACAGAATTTTAATATTTGAATCCACATCTCAACCATAGGCAAATCTTTCAACTACATCCACCAAGAACAAAAGCAAATTCACAACTCAGTTAAGAACCAAATTCATGGATCTGTTCTCTTCTTTTTTTTCTTTTTAACATCAGATCCAGAGGCCATAGATATCTCTTTACTGTATTTTGGATTATCCCACTGCTGCATATATATCTCTATGTATCTATATATCTATATCTCAGTCTGCTCTTTGCAAGAGTAAATATAACTGAGCAAAGTAAAAACTCTATCCAGTGCTGTCCCCTTTGCAAATGGGTGAAAAGAAAGATTCCAAGACACATTGCTTTTTTTTTTGCCTTTTTTTTTTTTTTTCAGGAAAACAGCAAATGTGTATAAATATGTATGTAAAGTATCTGGGTTTTTTCCCTGACAAATAGCTACAGAAAAAAGTCATTCCTGCTCAGCCAAACATGGTCTATGACCTTTAAACATTCCTGCTTATTACTCTCCTTGCAAAACTAAGCCAACACTGGCTTTTACTGCCACTGCCTCTGGCAGGCTGACATAACTAAAGAATCATGCTACATTATTTTCTGGTTTATGTGTAACAATGAAATTATTATAGAGTCTCAAAATGCAGCCTCCCTGCTGGCACTGGAGGAGAAGCCAAATCAGCTGGATTTCCAAATGTTGGCTGAGAGCAGTTGCTGCTTTAAATGACTAAACCACTCCCTGTAATCCAAATCTTGAGCAAATTTTAAAGTTCCCTCTGTTTGTTTTAAATGCCAATTGGAACAACAATGCATTCTTGTCCTTTTTTCTCAGGTTTTTTTTTTAGTATGTGCAGCTATAGGGAACTCAGCAACACATTTTGGACTTAGAGAAATGTCACTATTGCCAACCATAAATTCATTAATCAAACGTAAAGGCTTAAATCAGGACAGTTATAAATAAGCTGTGCAATTTTTTCTAAAGTAGTGTGTATTTGAATCTTTCTATTGGCCGTCTGTTTTCTAGAGCTTCAGGACAGCCCAATTTCCCATTTTCTTGATATATGCTATTAACAGAAGAACTATGCACCACTCTAGAAAACTAGATGCTCATGAGGATATGAAACACAGTTATATTCAAATTACAGCAGCATTTAAAAAGGGGCCACTCAAATGACTCCTCTGGAGGAGGAAGATCTCAACCCATAAAAGGCATCAGCACCAACCAAATCTTTACATGTCTCCTCTCCACACTAACAGACAAGGTCAAGCTGAACACAACCAATGGAACTCATCATAAGCTGATGGATTTTCAAAGGGTTCCTTTTATTTGGTGTTCCTTTTATTTGGTGTTTTTGTTGACCACCAGACCTTTCTGCTGTTACACACCTGCAGAGCTTCAGTTTATCTGCTAAAAACCATGAATTGCAGCAGGAAAACTCTAGGAACTAAAACCTTTCCTAAACAAAGTGATATATAGGCTCAATTTTATCTCACGCCATAACACTATTAGTATTTTTTTTTCCACTGGTACTGTGCACCTCCAGGCACTTGGACTCATCAGTTTTTTTTCTGGAACCTAACTGTAGCTCTAGGAAAAATTCTTAGCAGAGGAAAGCAGGGTTGGATACCAGCAATTTTCAGCTACTCCTTCCACTGCAGCCACTCCATCCAAACCATGTTGACAGGACAATTCCTGCCTGAATTGTCCCTGTTTTCTTCTTCCTAGAAGTAGTGAGCAAACCAAACTCATCCTGCTAAACTCCCTGACATTTGGAGCCTTGCCATATTCTGCATACAGGCCCAGCCACACAGACTTCACTGCTGCTCTCGACCTCCACTAATCACAGTTGTCAGGACTTTCCCATTCTTGTTGCAGATAAACATTGACAGTCCTGCAAGGAAATCAATTATGAGGAATATTCAAGAGCCAACACAGTCCTGCTTTGATGCAACACAGAGAATACTCTACAGGCACATGGAAAGAGATTCCCACCCATGATTTCTTGAATCACAGTTCTACCAAAAGCTCAAACAGTCTTCAAACTAATGGGAAATTGAAGAGAATGGTTGAAAATGTAGAAAGGTTTCTTCTGGCACACAAGTGTTTAAGATCTAAAGAAGATAGGAGAAATCAGCAGCAGAGGAATATTACTATTAAACTGTTCTGTTGATGTTAGAATTCACAAGGCATTATCTTCCCCCTCCCCAAGGAAGACTCCTTGTTTTGTTTTCCTCACCCCACAATAAAACCCTAAAAACTAGGGTTTAGGGAAAACTAAAAATATTTTTTTAAAAGCATTTTGCTGTTGGGAAATAAATGTTTATTTGACTATGCATTACAGCAGAAAAAAACATCTGCATTGCTGCATTTGCTGTTGTTTTAGTCTTACAGTCTTTCAAAGTAAAAAGCTGTTTGCCTAAACTATGGAGTATAGTATTCGTGTGTATTCATTGGTGTAGGGTCAAATTTATGCTGATTATCATGTAAAACATGTGCTATGAAGGCACTTGATCAAGAGTATACTAAAATATTACCAGTGTCTTCTGGGTTTTTCTTCAGAGATAAAATGCATTGGTATTTTGGCTTGTTTTTCTGGGTATGGACACACAAACACATTACTTTCCCTTCAGACTCTCTGACAATTAGATACAAGCAAGCCTTTGAACATCCTCCTGCAGCACAGACAGGTCTCTCTCATCCATAAATTGTTAAAGAGAACTTGTTGATTTGTTAATTATTACAGTACCCTGGTTTACATCAATAACCAATCTAATAATCTCAAACCTCATTAAAATTGGACTCTAAGCAGTACTATTATTGTGGTGCACAGCACAAGCTACTCCTGCAGAGAGGGTACGGTGATTTATTGATGACAGAGAAGTATGCTGATCAATAAATATCAAATGTACAATATGATGTCTGGCTTTGTGGGAAGTTATATTGGTAAATTGTAATTATATGTGAGCCCTAATGACAACGTGACGATGACAACATGTGATGGAAGTGGACATGTTTAAATTATCAGTTATCTAAGGCCTCAAAAAATCTTTTCATCCATCATTTTTTATTGAATTCTCAAGATAGGATTCATGTATATGTCCAAAGCAGAATACAAAGCAGGTCTGAGCATAACCTCCACCAGAACAGAAAGCTTTAAGAGAATTTGGTGTTGTAAAAAAAGGGAGTGCTACTACAACAGATTATCCTTTCCTTTTGCAGTGACCCCATATAAAGGGATTATCATACACATATGTGATTATACAGCTCATAAAACCACTCAGCAAGAAAAGACTCCCCAGGAAATCCAGCTAGGGATAGCATAGCTTTTGCTGCTGTTAATTCCTGTTGGACTTCAGTTTGATTAGGCCTGCAAGATGCCAAGCAAAGAAAAAAAAATATAGGATCTCTTAAAAAAAGCAATTCCTTCAGGGAAGAAAATAGGTGACAAAAGCCAACCTGACAAAACACCAACAAAATGCACACAATAAATAAACCAAGGATCACATTAAGGAAAGTCTTCCCATTTCTGTTTGACTTAGAAACTGAGAAGACCTTGATATGTGTGTCTAAATGGAAGAACCTTGTGGTGACCAAGAATAACAACTCTACGTACCCAAACAGGTTCAGCACACACAGCCTTCCAAAGGAGTCACTCAAAGGGCTGCTCAGGTCCTAGACTGGTAGAGAGACCCTTCCTCCCTGCAGAAAGGAGATTATCCAGAAGGAGGAAAAACTTACCCACGGAAAATACTGAGGGAAATCACAGAGGGACACACAAACATGTTTTTGTGGCATGAAATGTTTAGTGGGCATTTTACAGATCATGAGTCTACCAACCCTTATTCTTGGTGGGCTTATTAATTTTATATTTCCTTCTAGAAATAAATAAAATGTTGGGGTTTGGGGCTTGGTTTCCTCTCCCCCATGTCTATCCCACGCTCCCCAGTTGGAAAAAAAAAGAGGGTCCTTTTCCCAAAATAGATTTGTTGTTAACTGCTAGAGATCTTTCTCTTGCTTGACTTTTCTTTTGGGTTACCAGATGCAGGGCAACAACACAGTATTTCTTCAGGTCATATGATTTATAAAACAGTAACTAATGGCAGCTGCAATAACAAATCACTGCTTTTGTCATTTTCATTAACAGCACTTGAATGAGCTCAGGTATACTTTTCCACTGGTAGACAAACCTAAAAGGCATTTGTTCACATTAATCATTCAACGGTACTGTTAAAAAAGATAAAAAACTTGAAAATAGCTGAACTGGCAGAATTCTCCTTCTTCCCTCATATATTTAAGAATGAAAAAAAAAATCAAAGGGCTGATTCTTTAAATATTAAATTTGGCAAAATTAAAATGCAGATTAATAAAACCACTACAGCAATTAAACGTATTCAACCCTGGAAACTGTTGACCTATGAAGGCTCCCTTAAGAAAATCATAAAAAACAACCCATATTGGACAAATGATCTAGGGCTTTTTTGCGTTTTGTTTTCAAAAGAGCTGACAGTTTCCTTTGTAAATATGAACTATGTTGACCTACTTTCTTAATAACAGCTGTGAAATTTTTATTCTATCATTATACAGTTATTTCCATGAATTTTACATCAACTCTTTGTGTATAGATGATTAAGTGTAGAATTAAAAATGCAGATTGTAGACCAGGTCTATAAAACAAAGTAAAAATCTGCTTACAATTAGAGTCACCCAAAATAAAACTTTAGAAATAACCGATCCTATTTTTTTTTTTTTTTTTTGTACAGATGGGTAGTAAATGACAACATAAAATGTCTCTCCACTGTGCATTCCAGTGATTTCAGAGAATAAGTTGTTGGGAGGCTTTTCTCTCAAGTCCTCCTCATTATTTTTGTACTTCCATACTAACTCTAGATATCCCATCTTTCAACTCCCAAGAAATGAATATTAGGGAGTCTCACTCTAAGTGCAGCAATGAGCCATTACACAGGACTTGGTACAGTAGAATCCAAACAAATTGTGAACAGAGATGTTTATCACCAATTACAGGCCAGATGAGGATGTTTGGGGACTTACATCTTCACAGGAAAGGGAAATGACTGCGGCATTTCCAAGTATTACCAAATGTACAGTACTGTTGCAATCACAGGGCCCTTCAGAAACCAATGTTTGATCTAATGTTCACTAAACAGAGAGCAATGGAAGAAGTCCTCCAAAAAGAACATTTTGCTGCATTTGCTGATTAGCTGGAGCCCATGGCTAGCTGGTTTTGTGCAAAGACTGCATCCTGACACAGGTTTACCTGTAGTCTCCTACAATGCAGCCTCACGGAGGTGGTCATCTCTGTAGAATTAACCGTTTAATTTATGTCAGTAGTTTTAAGAAGCTTTACTATTAAAATCTTAAATATCAAATTTTAAAAAGGCTTTAGAAAATATAAACTTAAAATAGCAGACCCAAATCAGGGTCTGATTAGAATACACAAAAGATTCTAACTTTTTTTAATCAAAAAGGAAAAAAGAAATGGGTGAAACAAAGAAAGATAAAAATATGCAAGAGGGGCAAACTATGTATTGAGGAGGCAAATCCATCATTCTTTGAGATGCTACACATCATATGTACACAGATTCTAAGAACTGTGAACTCTCATTACACCCAAAACGAGATCTCAGCCACTTGCAGCCAAATTATGCAATGGTTTCTTCAGAAAGAAATGCAAATTATTAAGAATTAATGCAAATTATTAAGAATATGACAATCATGTCATATTATGGATCCCAGGCAGTGCCTTTCTGTTGACTTTCCTATGCCTGTATGTCCTTCTGAGAGCTGTGACGTGGAATGGGACATTGTGAAGTGTTCTGCAGTTGCTCAGCATTACAAGAACACATTCTGCCTTGGCTGAACTGCATTAACCCTTCATAGTGTGTGAGCCCCTTGGGATGTGTGGGGCTTCTCCTGGGACCAGGACATCTGCCACAGGTCACTGGACATCCCGTCCATGCCCTGCAGGTAACTGGTTGCCACAAGGGATCCTAGAGCATCTCTGTAGGACCAGAGACCTGTGCTTACACAACTGAATCAAACCTGCTTCTTAAAATCTATCAGCTGAAGGTTTCACATTTGCCAGCCTTTACCTACCACTGGCATCTTACAACAGCCTTTCAATGAATGGTTAATCTATAAGTCCTTTTTCTCTCCAGAACTGTTGTGACAATTATCTCAACATTCCTGTACCTCAGATTTCGCTCAACTCAAAATATGACATGGCTACGCAGGGATTAGGACCACTCCTCACTGCAAGGACATGCCCCTCACAAAACTGGGACATGGGGTAGGTCCGCACTGTGGACATCACACAAATAGGGGGTTTCAACCATGGCAAACCTCCACCAATGTGCCACAGCCATCCTTCCCAACTACAGCTCACCAATGCCCTCTGCTCTCTCTGGATTTCTGCATGAGGTGCACAGACCTGAGGAGAAGGGGGAAATGCTGAGGCTTTACATGAGGTCAGGAACAAGGCTGCAGTTCTTCTGCCACAACCCCACCCCCTGTAAGCTGCAGGACCCCACAGATCCATAGCCTGTACTTCTCAGTGGGAATCAACGCAGGGGCCAAACCCTAAAAGAGGGTAGCAAAGGCTTGATGTGAGCATTGCCTTCCTGCCCAGCTGCCGAGAGCAGCAGCTCTGCCAGGCTGGTGCCAGGCCTGAGGTACGACACCAAACCCCGGCTGGAGATTGCACTTCTGACTGCCGGCATTCCTGGTGCTTGTGAAGCGCAAACGGCCTCTGCTAGCTCCTGAAGGAACGTGGCGTTCAGCTCCTCACGTAATCAGTTTGCTACCCCTGTCCTGTGTCCTGGCCTGTCTGTCTCGAGTCTCATGCTGCTACGTCACAACTTCCCTAGAACATCCATCACGAGGGTTGTCACTGCACACAGCACCAGCCATGGCAAGTAGTTTTTCCTCCCACACTCCTCACGTGCAAATGTTGATTCCAGTAATCACCTCAGAAACAAACAGGTGAGTAAACAAGAACGAGATTTCCACCCCTCCACCCCCAAAGAAATTTTTACATACTCAGCAATTTCATGGAGTTATTTCCTTCCTGACATGATCTACTTTGCCTTTGAAAAGAAAAAGGGAACAGGGCTGTAACTTTACTTGCATAAATTTCAAGGAAAGAACCCCCAAAATTCGTAAAAGTAGTTTTCAGACAATTCTTAAAGATTTATCATCCACAATACATGATTCAGTCAGTTCGTAACGAGTCTTTCATGACCATGGCAGATTACATTAATTCTCAACAGCAGTAACCATTCACATTTTTTATTAGTTGCTTTACCAGTGAATATCTACTTAGTTTTTAATATAATAATTAAAAAAACTCCACATTTAATGAAAAAAAACTTCAAAGGGAGGAAATACCTAGCCTGTGAAACATTGCCCATATTTTCTTCACTCGTAATTGTGTCTGTTGCTGAAATGATCTTTTTAATAATGAAAGAGGATTTTATAAGTAATACATGTAATCTCATTTCAGTTCACATACCAGTGTAGACATTACTGGTTTATTCCTTATTACCTTCTTCACACTCTCATTGTTTTTCATTTTAGCTGTACCTTCGCAACAGTTTCTCCTGGCAGGCACCCTGCTCTTGTTTCCTAGAACATATTTTCTTTATATATTTATCTCAGTATCTCTGCAAATTCTTTCCCTTTCTGTCTTCTATATTTTTTACATCCTTTTTTAAAGCATATTTAACAGTCACATATTTCAGGATTTTAAAGGCTTTGATGTTTGTTTTAAATAACTCAAGATTTATATTGTGCACATGGCATTGGTTCCAGATGAACATCTATCACAGCTCTTTTGGATGAGCTCATACTCTCTCAGGAGTAATCTGATGCTACTTTAAAGATCTCTCTCCATTCTATCCCTACAGATCCTTCCAACATCACCACATTCTCCTCATAATCAGGCTGGGTAACATGTCCCAAAGCACCACTAAAACAGTGTGCAGCAAAGCCCTCATTTCCACAGCTCCTCCAACCAAATTACAGTGGGGCAACTCTGGTGAAACTTCTGTTGCTGCTACTTCAGTATGGCAATTACTTCCCTTCAGCACAATTTGTGCTAGAGCAGAATAAAATTGCTCAGAGGATGATAAACCTCAATTGTCTTTGCAATTGCAGTACACTTAAATGTCAGTTCGCTGACAATTAAACCGGGTATTTTACATTGCTAATTATGGAAGAGTGGGAGAAATCTATCTCTAGTGTCAATTACAGAAGTGGGAAGTTGCAAAAGAAGTTTCCAAGATAATTATGCTCTGTCTAGCCCTGCTTCTCTAAGAAACTTGCAAAGTATGGCATTTCAGAATCCTCAGGGAGTTTTTTTAGGAGATCAAACAGTGAAGATTAATTCCAGCAAAGACTTTATCTGTTTCAATAGGTAAATGTTTAACAGATTATGCTAATAACTTTGCTTTTAGCAGCTTAGCCTGGAATTACTGATTATTGTGCAGTGGTGCATGAAGCTCATTGTCTAAATGATCCAGATAGTAGTTCTTTCACAGATCTTGAAAGAATTCTTCCAGTTTTCTTACCTGCACTGGGTCTGCCAGCCATTTTGGCTATAAAAAGAGCTTTTCTACCCAGCATTCAGTGGTTTGCAAGTGAAGCCAGCCAGCTGGAGTTCACCCACACTTGTAGGAAGGTATTAATCTACTCCACCTGCACTTCACGTAAGCAGAAGAAAGATAATTTCCAGTGCCAAGAGCTACCTGACCCCACTAGCACAAGTTTACAACCTTTGCTGAGCAGCTGCTTTGATTAAAGTACTCGTGATTCTGAGGCTGTCAGGCTTTAGCAGTGATGCAACTTGAAAGGATTTCTGGACAGAGAGGACTTGACTGTCATATATTTACATTATGTCAATGCTGGTAGTCCTCATGTCAAGCCCCAGGGCATTAGTACGTGCTTCTTTAAAAAAAAACAAACACGTAGAAGAGTTGAAAGAGGTAAGAAGCAATGAGACACAGGGGCATTTCAGGTTTCCTAGGGGAACATTGCCCCAAATAAACAGCAGAAAGGAGTCAGGGTGAGGGCCAGCTCACCCCAACCTGACCTTCTCCCCTCCACCTTCCTTTTTGGCCAGGGCCACACCTTTAGACAGCACACTCCAAGCCACAATAAACACTTGAGCCCCTCCAGATATCCCAGGAGCTTCAGGACACCTGGATGAGCTGCCATCAGCACTCACGAGGCAGTGGAAATGGAAGAGCTACCACAGCAGTCTGGAGCTCTTTACCTGCTACAACCAACCAGACAAACACTGCAGCCACGAGGAAGGGCAACCAAAGTCTTGTACTTAGTGAATCCAAAAAAGGATTGTACTTAGTGAATCCTTAGGAAAGCTTGACATTAAAGGTAATTGTTAATGTTCAAAGAAACAAGGTTAACAATTAGGACACATAAATAAACTTCAGCTCTTTATTATGACAGATTCTTCTAAGATTTCCATCTAAAGACAGAATATCCACATTACCACATCAAGCCATCTTAAATTACAGATTCTATTTCAGTAAGGGTGCATAATTCTGTATTTTTATACTAGAAAAATATTTTTAATTTGTACAGCTTAAAAACTCACAAAACAGTTAAGCATTTAATTATACAGAGGCATTTAGAGATGCAAACTGCACCAAACATCTTAACATAAAGCAGAAATTTAAAGTTTCCAACAGACTTTCCTCATTCCATTTTATTTGACCTTTTTTTCATTTAAAAACACAATTGACATATGTTCAACAGACTTCAGAAGGCAGAATGTTTTAATTAGGACACCACTCCTGCAAGACCAGAAATAAGAGCTAAGAAAGCAGAGAAACAAAACTATAAAAAGACCTGGCTTCCCATTTAGCCTAACACAAAACTTTCTCAAACAATTTAAAAACTACCACATGTGGAGGATATAAGTTTGCTTCTCCCTCCCAGCTTGAGCACAGTCCATTCCTGCAAATGCACCAGCTCACACTGCACCAGTAATATCCAAGAATGATCACCTTTAGTCCAGATGTTCAATAATATCACAGAAGCAAAGAAAACAGTATTTACAACCAATGCTGTAAAGGGGGCAATTTTAATCCATTGGAAAATACCATTATAGAAACTCAGCATTTCTTTGGTTTTCAATGAAGTAAAATTGCTTTTGGTCTGTTTTCCACTGTTGCTATTTTTGTCTGTTTGAAGCACAATTCTTCTTTCTTTTCCTTGGCCAAACACCTCTGTTGATGGATGTACAGAGCAGACCTGCCTGCACTGGCAGAGCAGAGCCTTGTCTTAGGTGATTTCATATATTGTAGCAATTTTATGATTCATACACATCTATATCTTATTCTTATATCAGTCCTGCACTGGTACTGATCCATACAGATCAGGAAAGGGCATGGACAAGAAGCTGTGCCTGGACACGGAGTGGTGGAGCAAAAGAAGAATTTCCCTGTGATACAGAAGCGAGATTTCAAAGGTAGCTTCACAAAGAGAACAGCATTTAGGGAAAAGATCAGGAAACAGGCAAGTTATTCCCTTCCACACTTTTTTTTCCAGCCTCTGCAAAGCTGCATTGATTGCAACCTGCAAAAAGGACCAATTATGTCTCTCAGTTGCTTTAATATTAAATCCAGTTAGAAGCCGTTGTAGTCATTGCTGTTCAGCCCAAACTGCCCAGAGAGAAGGAAAAGCCAACAAATGGACATAGCTCATGATTTCTGTCACAGAGCTGTGGGTCTTGTGCTTCCCTTCCCTCCCTTTCTAATTCATGCTTTTAAAAGTAACACTACTGTCAGAGATCTGTTTGAACACCCCCAAAGGCACTTGGAAGGCCTCACCAGCTCCCAGAAAGAAAGTAATTACCCAGCTTAAAGCAGGACTACAGCTGTCACAGCACTTCCCAGGGAATATGTGGCTAATTTCACACACACAAAAATCCCAATTGGACTCCCAAATTGAGTAACTTCACCAAGAGCATTGACAAAAATCACAGTCTTTTTGGTGTATAAAAGTATGTCGTTAGCTTAGATAAACAGTTATTTGTTTCTTAAACCATTATCTGCTTCTGTACTTGTTTCAACTCAATTTTCTTGTTTCTCTTCTCATTCCTTGTTGAAGACCACATTTAAAGATATGTAACATTCCTTGTTTAATTACAACTCCCAATTTAGTCCTCAAATCCAGCATCTTCCATAGGAGAAGTTTTACTTCAAGTATAGCTGTATCTTTACAACCAGACCACACCTGCACAACCTGCTGCTGTAACCATTCTGCCTCCTCCTGTGAGTAATATAAACATAATAAAGCAAGAAAACAATTCCATCTAATGAAGATGATGTCAAAGCATTCCCAGAACTCTGTCTGGAGTGGGAATGTATAATAGGTACTGTCCGTGGACCAAAAAAAAAAATCAAAACAAAACCAAAAAGAAAAGCAGCAAGCCCACACACTTCCTTTACCTTTCAAATTCTTACTGCATCAACTTCTCCATCCGCCAGTACATTCTCAAGGACTTAGGGGAAGGTTTTTGTCTTTTGGTTTGGTTTTTCTGCTCCCCACTATTAGAAGCATCTGTCTTCAGAAAAAAAAAGTCCTGAATAGTCCGGCTAATTCAAGCTGATTTACACTGTTTTGTTGCTGTGCATGCCTCTCTAGATTCTCAACACAAGTAGTCACATATTTTGCCCTTTTTTCTTTTTTTTTTTTTTTTCTTTTTCGAAGTTACTTTTACCTGCCTGGAGAAAAATCTGATATTTTATACAATGTTCAAATTTCAAGAGAGACCATTTATCCCCGCCACCTGCTTTGAAGATCAGTGCAGCTTTATTTGTTATTTCAAGTATGTAGCACATAAGAAGGCCTCAACATGCTAAGATGGTACAACTGCTGCTTAAATAATAGACAATTAACTGTCAGTCTTCAAAGCATGAATAAGAGCTGTTAGGCATTGTTAGTAAGATTGACTTTTAATATGCTTAATATTTACACATGTGTTATACAGCAACCACACAAATATTTATATTAAGCAAGAAAAGCACAGGGAATGGTCTGCATTTTGTTACAACTATATAATATTCTGCATGGCAGAAGTCTTCAAATATTATAGGTATGTTTGATGTCTCTGCTTTTAATTGAAGTTGGAGGACTGTGCAGGGCTCAGTTAACGAACCAAGCCAATAATGTTTGGAAATACTCTCCAAGCAACCATCCAAGTCTAATTCTTAGACTTGATCACAGACTCTCATTGAAGACCTAAAATCTGTTAAACCTCTACAACTCCCTTATAGGAATTATTTCCAGTAATTGATATTGGACTCCTAAAACTCTTATAAGCCAATTTCTCTTTTTTTTCCTCATTCCCACTTAGACTGCAATGATGCCAAAAGCTCAGCTTGTCCTTGGTTTTGTCACAGTTTAATCCATATAAGGCAGCCAGACTAACCTGTTTGGAATGTAACTTGTGTTTACCTTCCCTTTGAGAAGATTGTAGTGAGTTTGTTCAGCAAGAGGAAGGTGACATAGCTCACAGCTGACATTGCCAAAGCCCTAATGAGTACACCTTGCAGAATGCTCAGCAGCCAATCAAACACCTCACTCAGTTCTAAGACAAATAAATGCAAAGATGTCACTTGTATTCTGTTTTAGTAATTCCTTGAAAAGGTGCTGTTATCAGAAGTGCAGCTTATCTCTGCCTTCCCACCACTGTAGGAAATGTAGCTCTGTAAAAGGTTTCTTCAGACACTTCTACATGCTGGAAACTTGCCAGCTATAACTCATAAATAAATGTATTAATACAGATGTATATGTGCAAAAGGGAAAAACTTGTAAGTTCAAACATGAAGGAAACTCAGTAAGAGTCAGAGTAGTGTTGTGTCTACACGGCACAGACTGAAATTCTGCTCCTCCATGAAGTATTGATACATTTCCTTGACTCTCTGAAGAAATTGAGAAATCATACAGAAAATGGCAGCACCAAAATGAAATAACACCCCAAACTGCATATGAGCAGTTGATGAGCATATTAAGACAATTTAGGGCCCATATCTGAAGGGAGAAACTTGGAAGCAAACTTTTCAAAATTCCCATGCAAGTTCCCTAGACGTTTAGGGCCTTCTTTCCATGACCATTATCATTTCCATTTGGATCACTTGTCAGCTGAATATTCTGTGGATTTTTCTTCCAATTATTCCTTGCATGGCAGTTGTGCCCATTTCCTCCCCCATGAAGCTCTACCGTGTTTCTGTTATTCCAGCCCTTCTCACCTGGTCACTGCTCCTGCAAACTGTGGCACCAGAGCTCCTCTGAGAATTCCCAGCTCCTCTGAGCACTCACACCACTGTCTGCCTGCTCTCCTAAGTGCTCCAATTACCTGCTACAAAAACCAGCTTGCTCCATTGTCATGTGGGAAAGTCTGTTTTAGTGCCTGGAATGGAACCTGAATTCCTGGTCTCTCCCCAGTTCCATCAATTGCTGCCAGAATAAACAAGGAAGAAAAAAAATATCCCACATCAAAATGACCTGAAAATGAGCCCTCAGATTTTGCTATTGCCTGATAATATACTGGGTACAGAAATTCTGCAATTATAAGTTTATTACTCAAAACTTCTCCACTAGTGCATGATACCTAGGTATTTTGGAAAAGTAACTTCCCACTTAGCCCTTCATTTATTATCAATAGATATAGCTTTTAAATTTGTAATTTGCTGCCTTGAGGAGATGAAGGTACCATTTGACAGAGCCAGCAGATATCTGCACTTACAGCTTAGGTTCAGTAGGAAACTAACAAACAAAATAGGAAGGAAAATGCAATTAATTATCCTTTGAAAGGTCACTTCTTTTATTCCAGTTAGAATAGACAAAACATACAAGAGCACACCATCTCCCTAGCATTAACAAAACATACTCTAAAAGGAGAGATGCAACCCCAGGGCTTGGCAAGGAGCCTGGAAGCACTTTTCTGTCCTGATAGCAGCCTTGGAAGTATTTTCAGAAGTAATCCTTTCCTTCCCAGAGGTTCCATGTCTTCCAGAAAGCACACAGGCTTAGAACTAGCTGATCCTAAAATAATGCCTTTCACTGCCACAATATGCTGGTTATGATTTAAAGAGAGGCATTTAAACATCCCTTTAGAGGGTATATAAAACTCAGGGGTCTAATTTGGTGAGAGTTGCTGCCACATAACAATTTTCATCCAAGGAATTCCCATTCCATAGCTTTTCACATAGTCAATCACTCTTGCATTGCTCACAGGAAGCAGGAACAGGATAAAAAACCAAGCCAAAACATGGTATGTAAAACAAAAAGAATTCCCTATTGATGTCTCCACACATCACTGGGAGCTCTGTCCACAGTAAATACAGTGGACTTTTCTATATTTGAAATGTTTCACTTCTAATGTGCCCACAGTCTTGTAAATCTGAATTTCATCCCTGGCTCTAGCGCACACCATTTTTGAGAAGGTTAACCTTTGCTCCACTGTCATCAAAGATCCCTTTCCTCATGCAGATGTCTGGACAGAGCAGGTTCTCCTCATGAAACTGTGCAGGGGCTCTTGACAGCACCTCTTGAGAGATGTGCTGGTACCACAGATTGGAGAATTGACACATTTCGCCAAAAACTTCCCAGGGAAAAAAAAAAAGAGCAAAAAGCATGTGGCCTCTGGTGCCAGCTGGAATAAGCTGTAATAAGTAAGTGAAGTAGAGTAAGAATATGCCACTGTTAGCTTGTAACTTCTCAGAATAAACTGTTTTATACCATATTCCAGGAATATTACCAAATAGCTGCAGTGTATCACACTGACTCAGTGTGCCGGTGACATGGATAACAGTTCAAAGCAACAAAACCAAGGAATTCAGAGTTTCACATGCTAATGATGCTGGAAAACTCAGTCACTAACCCTTTGGCAAGGTATCAGAGTACTAAATGGCAACATAGCCTCAAGTAAATTGAAATTGCATAGTGCTGTCTCATCAATCCAAGAAAGAAGGTGTGACTATTACAAAGCAGATGTTTTGATTAATTTGTTATGATACACTGGCTCCAAAGTTGTGGTCTGTTAGGCAGTAATCCAAGACAGATCCAGGATTATTAGCAGCAGACAAACAAATTAGCATTTACAAAGCAGAGTTTTTCTGTAGCCCCCTCAAAAATAATCAGCTTTTTAAAAATCAGATAAAATGCATGTTGCTCAGGATGCTGGCAGTGACTGTGCTTAATTTCAGCTGCATGGCTTCCAGGTCTCACCTCTGGAAGGCCCTCAAAAATTCCCCAGCAGTTTTCTCCAGCCCCTCCCAACCTCCAGACTGATGGAAACACCCTCTCTTTCATCCATGGTAAGCCCTGTAATCACCTTGTCAGTGTCACCGTTAGGTCAGACATGACATATACACACATGATCAGAGTCTAAGAAGAAAAAGTTTTTATTCTGCGTGTTCTCCAGCTTATATACTTTCAACAAAGCGTGATCTTAAGTCATTAACTACATTACAATAACATATTATATTCATTGGTGCAAAGCAATTAATGTCAATATAATTGGCAAAAGTTTAACAGAAATTTAATAAGGCACGTATACACATCTACTTATACACGTAGCCTAGCTTACAAAAATGTTCATGTATCTTTTTAAATCTGTTTCCATGTGGCAGCCTTGTCTTCTTCCTTGCTATGGATGCACTCGAAAATCATCAATTTTTATTTCTTCTATTAACTCAGCTTTGCTTGCAGGCCAGCTGTCAAGCCCCTCCACAGTAAGTGGCAGAGCATGAGCTCTCCAGGTGATCTCCAAGTGCAATCACTAAAAGCCAAATTTTATTAAGAAAGCATTTAAAAATACTGAAACAGTGTTAATTGAGGTTGAGAATAAACTGGGAATGACATCCATCAGTTTTGGATGCCCACTTGTGTTTCCAGGAGCCAATCATTTGAAATAACAAGCTACCAGTCCATCCTGTGCTCATTCAAAGCCAGAGGTTGATGTCTTAAATCCTCACAATACACAGCTTTGGGTTATGCCACAGGGAGCTTCCAGATCCCAACAAAACCTTGGTGAAATGATGGTTTCACACTCAGCTGCTGTGTGGAAGAAAAAGCTCCTGTTAAATTTGGTTACACACAGCTGAACAGAAGGGAGCTGAGAGAGCCAGGAATCTATTATTTTAGACAGACCTCTGAAAAACAAATGGAGGACTTTGGGGATTCAAGCCACCTCAGTGTCCAGGCAACAAGCTTTAAAAGTATTTTGCTTTCAACTCTGGAAAAAAAAAATTCACCACAAGAGTTAAGAAATCTTCACCAGCAGCAGCTCAGATACCACTGATTTTTATCAAAACCAAGACTAGTGAAATTGCCATTTTCTTCTTTCAAAAGAAAGTTACCAACAGCTTCTGATAAGGAGAAAGCATTAATATACAAAGTGTCTGTAGCCAGGGCAACTGAAGGCCTCAGCTAAGCAAAGATTTTCATTTTGGATAAGAATGCAAGCAAGTAATGAAGACAGCCATAGGAATGTTGTCGTTGTTTTGTGGATATGTTTATGCCAGAAAATCAGAACAACACAGGAAACCAAACTCACTGATCTTGCTTATTAGCAGGGTTAGAGACTGAGGAGGGAAGGAAAGGCAAGAAAGCTGAGGTTCATCAGGGACATCTCTAACTGCCACATATCTCCAAGTGATATTTGCCCTTATTAAGTTGTTCCATTACTTATCATGTGGATCTGGTGAAGAGTCCCATGCTAAGCTTCAACTCCTTTATGTCAAGCTTCAAATCTTTATATCATCGAGTCTCCCCAAAGTGGGGGGAAAAAAGAGCACCATTACTACATGGAATCATCACGCTCATTCAGAAGCACAGATTACAGGTGTAATTGAAATAAATCCATCCTCACAAGTTTAACATCAGGGATGCTGAACCACAAGAATCCTCAGAGGCTTTAGATGAGATGTAAAGATTACCCCAGTTATCTCCTCCTCATGCACAAAACACCACAAGCCTGTTCCGTCCCTTCCACCAGATACGGGCCAACGCCCTTACCCAAAAGCAACTGAGAACAAAGTGAGTTAAATCAAGAACAAACTTTGCATTTCCAGGCAATCCTACATGAATTACAATACTTGGAACAGAAAACCCAACAACAAAAGTGAAATGGGCAACATGTACTTGCCACTGTAATTGGAGTAAGAGAGATTAAAATGTCTACCCACTGTGCAAATAAAGGATCAAAGCAAACACCATTGCTTCCTAGTTCCCAGGAGGTGAGTTTTGCTTTTTTCTTGTTTTGTTTGTTTAAATAAAGTATTGTTTATTCATTCTCCCATCTTTCAATAAAGCCATGAATGTCCCCAGTCAATGAGGCATGCTTCCTCGTGGGGTACTTGGAAAAGCACTGCACATTTAGAGAACTCTGTCACAAACATTTATTCAGTGGTTTCTTCAGAACACCATCCATGTGATCCCTCTCAGGTTTTCCGTTTGGCTTTCTTTTGCCTCCCCTGAAGCCTGGACTGCAGGAGAAAGACCACCTGCTACCTGGTGAAACCCAACATGCTTGGTCATACAGAAAACCTCTTACTAGGGAAAGGAACAGGAGGCTGATAGCTTCTGCAATAAGATGTAAAATAACACAGGAGTAATTATGTAAAAATTACACCCCACTCTGCACCAGCATTGCATCCTCAGGAAAAACTCTGCTGTGTAAATTTTGCTTATTTTCCCCTGTGAAAGATCCCAGCAGCCCAGCTGCAGCTTATGGCCCCAAGGCAGCCAAAGCCCCCTGAATGAGAGGCAGCCAGCTCACCTTCCTGCTGAGAAATAGCTCAGGAGGAGCAGGAGCTGGGAAAGACAGGGCCTTGGCTACTCTGCCCAAGCTAGAATGTGTGTCAGATTAAGACACCAAAACCACAGTAAAATTGAAATAAGACGAGAGTTGGGGTTTTCCCCTACAACCAGTTGATTTTGGTTACATTTAAAACCATGTTTTCCTTCTAGCTTCTGAAAAGAAAGACTTAAAAATATATATTTGAAGATATTTTAGAAAAGGAAGATTTGTTTGAAAGGGTGACATGCCATTCAGAAAGACATAATTAAAAGATAAATAGTTTAGCCACCTTGACCCAGGACACAGTACTAACAGCCACTACTGATCTAAATCCTTCCAGACTCCTGGCAGATTAAGGATACTTTGGTTTTATGGAGTAAACAAAGAAATTAAAGGCAGTTTATGAGAGAACTTTCACACAAATCCACACATAGAGAACAGGATGGGAATACCAAGCCTAGTCTCCAGAAGGAGAGTAAATCCAGCAGTTGGCTTCTCAGTAACCTGGTCCTGACAAGCAAAGCTGTACTGCCTGCAGGCCACAGAGATCTTGCCAGATGTAACACAAAAAAAATCTCACAAACACAAAACCTGCTCCAGCTTACCAACATTGCTTTTCTGCCAATGTCAGAAGTACAAAATAGTTTAGAACAAATTCAAATTTGCTTGCAGGTTTATGACCATGACATTAATCCTCTGTGGCACTTACTTTTTTGCCCTGTTTTTCTTTACAGATATCTTCTGCAACATAGTAGCAATATACCAAAAAACATAACTATGCACAACCTTAACTAATGAAACAAGTGCCAAATTCCCTCAAGGAAGGTTAATGAGAAAGGGTAATTGATTAAGCCCAGCTAGGTTTCTGTGACATAAAACAAAACCACAAGCTCCTTTTGTGTACCTTTCTAGTATCAAAAAACATTTAGTCTGCATCCCCTTTTGATAATTCTTTCCAATATAATGTTTCAGATTAAAGTACAGAAATGTGCTCCAACATTAATTTTCTTCAAGAAAAAAATTAGTGAAAAAAATATCAGCATTTTCATTGCTGATTTTTCACAACTAAAGGCTCTCATACTTCCAAATAGCATATCCCAATGACTTTTTTTTTAACCGTATAATCTGTAAAAGGATTTTTAAAGTCATTCAAACCCCAATTTTTAGGCAAGAAAATATGGGGTGTAACCTGCTCTTTTTTCCTTCTCCCCTCTCCTTCTTTATGGCTACAAAATGCAGATACTAAACACAAAGGAGGACAGTAATAAAGAACACATAACATGGCTTGCTCACATTGTCAGGTGGTGCACTTTTTGGATAAATGTGACTTATTTCAGTGGAAAACCTGACTTACCTGTTGTGATGCATAAATTTGAAGACAATCAAGCCTGGAAAGCAGAGGTGAAAATATAAGAAACAAGAATATTAAAGGCATTCTTCCCAAAGGCAGATGCTCCTACTATGCAAAGTAGTTGCAGAAAAAACAGCTCACACAATGACATAACATTCCCAATGCCTCGTGATTAATTTAGTGGTATCTGTAGCAAACCCATCCCTAATCCAGTCTAAAGCAGATGTTGCATTTTATGTTAGGCATCATTGCATGCAGACTGTGATGCAACCAAAATGCTGCAGCTCTTAAGTGAGACCCTTAGAGATTCTGGATTGGATTTTGAAAGCATAATAGATGATGAAAGTGAAGAACCAACATTTTCCCTGGCTTTGTTTTCTGTTATTTCTGGTTTTGACAGGGTTCAGGTAAACAGCTTCTGGAACATAAGGCCTTCCACAGGTAAGCAGCCAGTGCAGCTCACTAAGAGCCAAGGAACAAAGGGGCACTTCTGGGAGCTTCAAGAGCAGGTCTGGGCTCAGATCTGGTGTCATTGTCTTCTGCTGAACATCCCTGGGTACAGGGCACACAGCAGAAGACAGCACATGTAGAACTTGGCTACAAGCTGTTTCCCCAGAAACAGCACAAAATCAAGTTTAAAACAGGTCTGTGTAGTGCTGGAAAATGCTACTAACCAGACTCAAAACATCAGCTTTGTAAACCCACCGGAGCTCAATTAACTAATTAATTAACTTATTAAATATCTTTAAGTTACTGAGCAGTGAGTACCTCCTGTCTCCCTGGTAGTAGCTCAAATCCATACCCCTGCCCACCAAGTTAATCTCTCAGTGGTTATGGGAAGCATTACAATTAAAGCTTTATTAAAAGAGAATAAAGTTGCAGAAATGAAACAGAACTGATAAGAGATATCTTTTGCATGCTCTAGCTGGAATACCTTTAGCCTTCTATTGAGCCTGCAGATTGTACTGAGCCTTAAGTATTGAACCTTAGAGTACTTTGCAAGCAGAAATAAGCTTGACTAGCTCATTGCCAAAGCAGACACAAGTTCTTGTCTGTGCTAGAAGATGTACAAGTTATAAAGCAACAACTAAAGACAGACTCATGGCCCTGCAGCAGGCCCAGACCCACTGAACCCAAGGGGTTTGTGTAAGGCCCTTTGACAGTAGCTCAGTGGCAGAGCCAGGTGGTTTCTGTCTGCCACCAGTGCTACTTTTCCAGGCACGGAAATACCCACACCAATGTCACCTCAGTGCTCCCTAGACTTTGCTGCTCTGAACCTCCAATGGGCTGAACTGGGTTCACAAGCTGTGTTGTAAGTACAGCTTCCCTTGGGGTTGAGGGACCTGACATCCACCTGGGATGTAGGAAACAAAAATCAGGTTCTGTTTTTTTCTTCTCCCAGAAGAGGTTCAAGGCCACACTGTAGGGAACTTCTGAATGATTATTCAATTGATTACCTACTTTAGCTATTTACTTGAATTGTATTTTACTACTCAACATATTTTCTTAAAGCCATGGCACTAGAATTCCATGGAACTCACCTGCAGGTTTTATACTCAACCTTCTGGACTAGAGGAGCTTCCTGTAGGAATGCTCTAGGCTCAGTTGCTCAGATGATGTGATGTAAATGTCCTCTTAGTGAATCAGAAAAGTAATTCAGCATAGCTTTCAAATTTTAGAACACCCTGCTATATATTTTATATCAATGGCTTGAATAAACCCTTTACCTTAAAACTTACAAATTTTCTTCTTTTCCAAATACATCCACCACACAAAGCCTCCTGTAATTTCAGCATCTTTATATTACAGCAGTTAATTTCTCAATTAGCAGTTCTCAAACCACCTGTTTACCATTTAGGACAGCCCAAAACCGATGAGGACTGAAGACTGTTAGAAGCAGTAGCTGCTAAATGAGCTGTCTAACCCCACTTGCTGTGGGGCAGGAACTGCTATGTGTTCCAAATTAGGCTACCCTTACTCAAACTACCTATACAGCTACTTTTAGATGTCAGTACACCCTCACAAAATTATGGCATATTTTTCCTGGTATCTTCTGTCTATGGTGTTCTCCAACATATATTTCAGTATAGTTTGAAGAACTGCATTTCGTTTACAAGTACATATCCTTGGTGTGCCAAGAAAACATGGTGTTAGACTTGGGTTTGCAAGACCCTTTGACATAACAAGGTACTTGGAATACTAGAGAAACCTGAACCAGCCCTTCCAGTAGGGACCATTAACTAAAGGAGAACTTGCTGCTTGCAGTCTGTCTCTCCAGGAAAACAGCTCTCTGCTCTTCTTGTAAAGCAGCTGAGCAATTTGTAGTAATCTGTAGGTTGCTATTCCAATGACTTGTAGTCACTTCTCTACTGATTTGTAATCACTATCAGCAAAAGTAGAAAAGCGATACAGCATTTATCTGTCATTAAATTTAATTTAATTTAATTAATTCAGCATTTAATTCAGCCATTTAATTCAGCACAAATTTTCAGTAAAGATGGACTGGTGGAAAGCCCTGGCCAAATTCTTTCTCAGTTCAGAGACAATACAGGGCAGGAGATTAAAATGTGATGGTCTGAGCCTGTCCTTGTTTTCTTTATACAAATTTCATCACAGGACAGCCATCACAATTCCTGCCTGGAGAATCCATCAAGTAGCAATGGCTTATACACTTCAAGAAAACTGTGCCAAACTTCTCTGAAAACTGGCTGCCAAAAGTTAGATTCTTGTCTGTGTTTATAGTTGTATGACCCATATTTGATTAGCTCCAACGAGTTTTGGTTTAGAGGCAGGAATCTCAACTGCACAAGGTTTTAATTAGATATTTGGTCACTCTGCACCTTCCTGAATTCCAGCCATTTCCTTGCATGCTCATACACAAAGTTGGAAGCTTTTAGGGAGGCAGAGTGAAACATAAACTTCCCCAAGCTAACAACAGATAACTAAATCCCTAAGGAAGCATAAGAAATCATTTCAGCAGGAGCAGTCCTTTGCCAAAAAACTGGAGTTTAGCAGCTGACAAGTGTGCACATGGTTGAGTCAATACTGTCTGGTAATAAAGCGATTTTAAGGAGATGCTGAGATTTTCACATCACACGTGACTGCTACAGTATGTCTTGCCAAATAGTAATATAGTTTTGTCTAAAAATGATGTATTAATTTCCAGTAATAGTAGTACATCCTCAGTATCAGTTTAAGAAAGGGGATGGAACAAAAAGCGCATCTGATGGCCATGAAAATATTTTCTTTCCAAATCCAATTAGTCTCTAAAATATGCCTTGTTGACTAAATTCTGGCATCAGGCTAAGAAACAGTCTGAACTTACAAGAGAACATGAGATAACACTAATTTTAATAAATGTTGTGGTTCAGTACATTCAGTTTGTACTGCAGCTTTTTCAGATTTATTGCAATTTCTGCTCAGCTCAAGAGTGTCCTAGACAAAGGAACTGTCTCACCTACAGTCTAAACTCAATGGAGATGGACAAACAGAATTTCGTATACTTTCTCCTGTTTATCTTTCATTTAGTCCAGTCTTCCGTATTAGTAGCATTTATAGTATTTTGTGCAATCCACAAATACTGCCCCTATTCCTTAAGTTCCCTTTTATCTCAGAAAAGGAAGGGAAAATGTTTCTGTGGAGAAAAAAGAAATTCCTTTGCAAGAGCACACTAAGTCTGCGGGAAATCAGGACTAACCAATATGATTAAGCAGAAGCTGTTTATTGTCTACATTATGGACTTATTTATACATTCTAACTCTCTGCACACACTGATCACGCAGTTCTTATTAGTGCCTTTGCTTGTCCACTCGTTCTGTATGCACTTCTCAGAATATGTGATTGGTTACAGTCCAGGTGGCTCACAGCTCTGTTATCTCCTTCTTGTGATCTTGGAATTCAGTTTCTTAGCTTCTTCTTTCTTACTTTAGCACAGTTTATGTCTTAGTAACTTTGATGAATTCCAGAGAGCCCTGAGAAAATTCTGATAAGAACATTTACAAGCGAAATGGCTGGTGCACCCTGTGGTCTAAGTCGTTCAGATACATTGCTACATAAGCCCTACAGCCCTCCTTTTATATGTACAGCTCAAAACTCTGCAGCAAACCCTGGCTGTAAGCACGGGCATTATAAAACTAACCAATTCATCCTCAAAGGAACTGCTTCCCAATTTTACTAGTCTAAAACCAGCCTCCCATTTCCTATTCCACTCTAAACATGCACACACTTGAAAACAAGAAGTTATGGCACTCTGCAACCCACATTTTAACCAGCATCCTTCCTGATCTCCTCAATGTCCCTTTTCCTTTTCCTATCTCTTACATTTTGCTGCTACTATTCTCCTGTCTTGCAGTTATGTTCTCAAAATAAATTACCTCCAAATTTTATCTTTCCCCTATTAGAAGAAGGACCATTTTGTGTCCTGCTACCTAACTTATTCTTTCAGCTTTTCTTTCCTACTGCAGGGATTACTCAGCTGGTAACGAAACAACTGCTAAACCCTCACAGCCTAAGCCAGGAATTTTAGTTTATCTTGACCTGATATGGTGCACATCTTGGTAGGGTCTCAGGTGCTGGCAGCTGAGTTCTCATCTCTGCAGACAGCTGAAGGCAGGAACTGCTGTATTCATCCAGAGAATGAGGTCTCTGCTCTTCAGCTGCATTTTAAGGACTTTTTGCACAGACTTTGACAGGACTGCAGCAGTTCCATGTTTTTGTCATGAGTTTGCTAGTAAAGCTAGTCACACATGCTAGAGGAAGTCACTCAGACCTTGAATGCATTCTTTTGTGTACGATTTCTAGTCTTATCCATATGAACTGAGGATTAAATAAACATTTTGGTTAATAATACAAAATATTACTTTTATGCAATATAACATTTATCAGAGAAGTTTACCTGGAAATAATGGCCAATGTTTACACCATGATTACCAAGATAAAGCCAGGAAATCACAAACAGGAAAAAGTTGTTATATTTTATGGGTTAAACAAGTCCTCTGACTCATTCTCTGAGAGTTAAAAGACTAAGCACATTGCTTTTCTGGCTACAGGGTAATGGGACTGCAATTAGACAACAAGCAGAGGGCTGTAACTATATGGTCTTCCTGGAATTACTTCCTTACAGTCATCAACAATATTTGTGAACAGGTTGCATTTTGTAGCTCAGTATCTCTATGGCAATGATTATTAATGAGGGCTCTATATTCAATCCAGAGGGAGTAAGGAAATTTTTATAAATATTGGCAGATAAGAGAACCTCCCTGAAGACACTTCAGCAGGGGAATTGCCCCTCCAGCTTGGGAGCTGCTGCCTCTGGGCCTCTGGACTGCAGAAGTTTTGAAATAGCTTTAAATCCCCAGCCAGTGTGGTGGGGTCATGCCTGAGAGGCTGTTCTTGCAAAATAACAAAGCCCACCTTGCTTATTATGATCTTTAAATATGCTTTTATTTGTCACTAGGTGTACAAGCAGTTCTCCCCCTAGACAATGATAAATTGTGAATGTTTACTCTCATGAAGACAGAAGAATAACTTCTATCACACCCACCCTTTCCACCCTCCTCCAGAACAGAAGAGCAACTCCTGCCTGCAAACCATCCTGTCCTTTTCTTGGTTGTTTTTGGGGGTTTTGGGTTTAGTTTTTTGGGTTTTTTTAATGTTTGTGTAGGTTTTTGGAAGTGTTGTTAGGATTTTTTGTTTGACTTTTAAAAAATTTCTTTCCTTGAGGGTCAGTTCTTCAAATCTGGCTTATTGCTGGCTGGGGGGGTTTTGGCTTTTTGGGTTTTTAATGCAGTCCCAGTGTGTCCTCTTCTCTTGCCTACCTGACACTTCTTAATTTTCTGAGCTTATATGAAAGAATTTTCTTCTCTCCAAACAGCCGCCATGATGCTCTTCATGTCCAAAAAGCCTTCCTTGGGTTTCAGAAAGGAAGATGTCTCTGACACTAAGCCTAGGGCCACATGAAGAAAACAAGCCAATGACTCCGCATAATTTTTCTTTTGCTTCCCCTGTTTACAGACGAACTATACAGATGTAAAGTGGGACCATCTTACATCTTCTGGTCAACGCCATGATTTTGCACAAAAGTGTATTACCTTCCCATCTTAAACAACTATCCAAAAATAAACTAAACTAAACAATGCTTTTTACTCCAATATCAGAGGACTGTTATTCAAATAACATCTCACAGGAAGAGGGTTTTATAAAGCCTCTTCTGTCTGGTTACAAGAAGAGCTGAGATTCAGGACAGAATGTCTCCTAGAAGTACCACACAATCATGGAAGAAATGGAAGACAAATGTTTTGGAAATAAGACAACAGTTATATTTTCCTGAGAACTGGAAATTTGGTCCTTGAGGTTGGCTCCTGTTAGGAGAAGGCCCTCCTGGATTCCTTAAGCAACTTTGCCACTAACATGTAATAACTCTAAGCAGCAAAGCTGTACAGCATAACAGGTTTGACTGTTAGCGATCCTACACAATGAGAAGAAAATGACACATGACAGAAACAGTGCATTTTTGAATTTTCAGCATCCCTATGACATCCATTTACAGCAAACCAACCAAAACTCCCATGTTTATACCACCAAAGCCAAGCTAAAATACATAGTCAGTAGAAACCAGATTATACGGTGCTGTTTACACTCTTGCAGGCACTGAAAACTTTCCTGCATGAATATCTGCAGATAGCTGTTGATACCTTCTGAGGCACTTGCTGCCCCATTAAAATTAGGAAGCAATGATTCTAGAAGACCGATCATATTCTTACAACTTTTACACACATCCCACAAAGCTGGCACATCCACAAAATATTAGGTATCGAATTTGGTGTCAAGTTGTTCTTCTAATGAGGAATTTCTAATTTAAAAAAAACCCAGACAGGGAGTTGATCTTATTCCAGTTGTAGCAATTCTCACATTGTTAGAGTAAGTCTGGAGATGCAAGAGCACCTTCACTGCCTGGTTAGAGAAGGAATATTTTTCAGGTCATTCTTAGAATATATTTGGAGAAAAGGAGTTAAAACAACACCCTTGTTATTATTTCTTGCTTCTTTCCCATCAAACTTGCAAGAAGAAACTTTGCTTGAAAAGGAGCTCTGACTGCCTTCTTTTTCCTGCTATTTTAAATCTACCTGTAGTTGATCCTTTCGATACTGCACAGCAAGAGACAGGAACATTTAATTCAAGCAGCACTAAGAGCCTTTAAATATCATACTGGGAAGTTTGTTTTCCACTTTTAAAATATGAGATTGGATTATTTTAGCATCTTTCTGCAGTGAGACTCCTTATCTCTTTCTGATTTTAGAATGCATGCTGTGGATGGATGGAATGTAGGAGAATAGTGATAAAGGTAATATCACCCCTAAGGAGTTACAGCTGAATTAGGAACAGGTCTGCCCTTAACAGGCCACAGCTAGATCCAATTAGGATGGGTATTGTAAAAGAGTAGGTTGGCTGGTCAGGAAGTCAGATGGAGTTTTTTGGCTGTCCTGTGAGGAAGAAGGAGTCAGTACTGTGAGGAGCTGCCCACAAGGAATCACCGAGAAGGCATGGAGCTTTTGCGATAAGATGTCAACAGCATGCGATCAAAATAATACTAATGTTCTCCAAAGTATCTTCTAAAAATGTAAGATGTACGTGCCTCTTGGAGCTTGTGCCTCTCCTGTTCCTTCCCAGAAACTGCAGGAATGTGAGAGCTTCAGAACTGAAATCTTCACTGCACAAGTGGATTGCTTTTATTTTTAACAAGCACCCCACATACAACTTGCTGTGCCCTGTATATAATAAACATTATAATAAATCAGCACTAAAATTAAGCCACTGCTTCTGCAGCCTGACCACACCAGGACCCATGACAAGCTCAAACCCTGCACCAGAGATGGGATGTGCTTTTGAAGGTCCTGCTTTCTGAAATGTACCTGCAATCCTGTCTGTAGTGCTCAGCCCTTATAACACGCACGCAAAAACATTCCTTTCATATTGGACCCTGTTAGCCAAGACTTTGGGCCATGCCAAGTCCTTCAATAATATTTACAGCCCCCGTCCCCAGCCCCATCTGTTAATAAAATGCAGCTGAGGTCACCACTACCACCTGCTCTGGCAGCTTTGCTGGCCAGCCAGGATCCATCTAAGTAGTGCTGTCGCCTGCCTGTGCTGACCCCTCTGCTCAGCTGCTGACAGCTGATGCTGACAGCTGCTCTTGGAACATCTCTATAGGCTGCACTGCACTGGGATTCCTGCCACAGCACTTCTGACATGTTGCTATATTCTCAAGAGCTAGTTTGTTATCTTGGAAAAAAAAAAGTCAATAAATAGGACAAATAAATCAGAAACACAGGCATCTTTTTATTTGAAGGTTAAAACCTGGCCATCTCACAAGTACTCCAAACTGTGCCAAGTATATTTTAATGGTGCACATAATGAAAAGAAAAAAGAGTATTTTATGTCATCTGTATCCATGGTGAAATTTGCTGATCAGAAATATGGAAAGACCAGTGTTTTCTGCTTGCAAAGGAAAGAAAAAATAACCAGCTTCTCCAGTGTCCATCAGTTCAGGCTTCAAAGGAAATGTTTCACAGGGCAGAGAAGTTTTTTTTAAATGCTTTCCTTAATCCAGATGCAATGTTGTTCTTTTTTCTTTTAATAATTACAGAGTCCCAAGGAAAACAAAGGGAAAAGTCATGATTCCACATGCAGATGAAACATTGTGCCATGGGACCACTTCCAATCTTTCAACCCAACTCTGTTTTTCATTGTTACAAAACATATTTCTGAAAACTGGCTTCATTCTTATTGCATCGATTATCACCAAAAAGGAGAAGTTACTTGATCAACAAAATACCTATTTTTCCTTCTAAATGTCTGCCCCTCAGAATATAATTTGTAGGTGTCCCAAACTCCAGGCAAGGAATTTGCACAGGAGTAATCTCTACATTTCTTAGGGTATAATTTCATCCAGCAAAGGCAGTGCAGGACATAAAGATGCACTGACAGCAGCTTCATCTTGAACCCTCTTCTCATTATTCCTCTCAGGTCAGATGCAGTGACTGGGAAAGGGACAAGAGCACTAGTTTGGCACTGGAGTAGCCAGCTGGATCACACCCAGAGGCTACATGAAGGTCAGACCCAGAGAAGCAAGACCACCCCCTGCAAGAACAAATGACCATTTGGTGTGTTTAGCTGTCAGGTGAAACCCCAGCCCTCCACATCCCTTTTTCAGATGCACAGGGAGTAAGATTGAGCTGGCCTCTTCCAGCAGGAACATCTGGGAGTTATAGAGGCTCAAATGGCTCATGTTTGAAGTCACAAATGGTTGTTCCATCCCATAACAGAAACATGGTTCTGTAAACATATTTTTTTCTCTTTTGCAAGAATTAATTGTCAAGCAATTGCCCCATTTTTCTTCTTCCTTCCTTATTAGGACAGTACTTTTCATATGGAAAAGACAAAGATGAATCCAAACTTTCCACCCTCAAAGTAAATTAGTCCTTACACTGTGATAAACAAACATAAGTGACTTCTTTGTTTCTCCTTGAGGTAAAAATCTTGCCTTTCCTTCCAGGAATGGCAAGTCCACAGCCAAGTTTCTTCCAATCTTTTTCCTGGAATATGACTTGCTGAGCTCAACATCTTCATTGCCTCATACATTGCAAAGTTTTGACACCCATGACACAAATATATAAATTACCAAGCACAAAATAAATCTCTCTGATGGAGAACCTGTCTACTTCGGAGCCAAAAAAGTTACAAATCTTATAACTGAAATAAGGAACTGTTTCCCAGTGAAGAACACACAGTTTTTTGTTCCTACCCTGTCATTCCAGTGATACTCATGGTTGTAAAAGCAGTAAAACACTCAGCTAAAGTGACATTTTAGGTTCAGAAAATAGTCAAAATCATCCAAACTTATGATGTGCTTTTAGGCACTTTCCCATGGTTTTTTAAGAGGAGTGTTTGATAAAAAACAATTGAAAGAGATGAGCAGATTTGGCAAACAGGAAATGCAGCAGCCTGGTATTGCAAGGTGCCTTCCTGGCACGTCCCTGTTTGCCCTGCTGTCACCTCCTTCCCACCTCAGGTGGCATGGTAGTGCTTTTTCCCCTTCTCAGCTGCTGATGCTTTTTCTTTTCTCTTTTCTGCCCCTGTCTCCCCACAAGTAGCATGAATCATTAGATTTGATATATGCCATAAGCTATGAAACTCACTAATAGTTTTTTTGCATAGGCACCTTCCTCAGCATCCTTTGTGCCACAAGTCCTGTTTCATAAACAAAGTAAGGGTGAAGCTTAGCATACGCCATTAGATATTAGTGCACTGCTAAGGGCAGGAATAATCCAAGGTCAGCTGGCACTATTTCAGAAAAACACTGAAAATCACTCTTGATGTCCAAAGCAATAAACAAGAACCTACTGACATTTTTCTTGCAGGAGAAAAAAAAAAAATCTGCTGTATTTTCTCTAAGGGCTTCTCTTGCCTCCAGGCTCTTTGTATATTAATACAGCTGCCTGGAGATTTTCTATGCAGCCCACAAAATATTTCAAACATATGAAAAAATATTATCTGCAGTAGTAGACTTGGACAGCCAACAGAGTCAGCTGATGTGGCTGGAAGGACAGATACGGTCACCGGCTACAAGACCAGCCAGGAGCCACTGAAAATCCAGCAGAGGAAGTTGGGAAGAACTCACCTCTGTACCACCCGCCTGGTGACTGCCAGAGAGCCTGGCAAAGTGGAGGAATAGTCTGGGCACAAAACAAAAGACATTCTTATTGAGATTACATATCCTAGCGAGATGTTATCCTTTGAAAGAATTTTCTACCAGAAAACCAATCAGCTGGAACACCTCCAAACAGCTCCAGTATCCAGCTGAGTCATTCATGTTTTTCTACCCATCTTCCAGCTAATTACCTCCAGCTAAGACAACACACTGAGATTTTCTACCTCTGCAGGTAGCATCTCTTGGTGGGCTGTACACAAACTGCCAAAAAACAGGATGTCTGTCAGCAGCTGCTGTGGACTGTTTGGAATCATCCCCTGCTGCTTATTAAACACAGGCTCCTAACCCAGCCATTAGATGTGGTTTTGTTTCTTGTAAAAGATTAACTTATTTTTCTCACCTCTTTTATTTTTAACTGATAAACATTTTACAAGTGACAGGATACTAAATAATTTTGCTTATCTGATTTTATCTATGCCTCATCTTCTAAACATACTTAGAACATCTCTTTCTAATTTTACCCTGGCTCAAAAGTCCTTGGCACTTAAAATCTCTCTTTTGGCTCAGCTGACAGGACTAACTGGATGTGATTATTTATACAGCTGTGTTAATGTTCGTGGTCCTATTTAACCAAATAAAGTATAGGGTCTGAGTCTAGCAAAATCTTGCACACATACAAGTTCCTTACTTGTAGAGTTTTCAAGGGTAAATGCTTTTTTAAGCCCTAATTTTATGGTGGTCTGAGCAATAAAAAAAACTTATAAGGGCACAGAAAATGCCACAGTGGGGCAGAGAACTGTCTTCTCTAGCCCTGCCACTCAGTCTCCAGTGGTGGTGAAGTAAGCAGGCAGGGAAAACACAAAAATCCAACTGTTTTCTTGCTCTGTTCCCCTCACAGTGGTTCTGCATTCATACCTATTACAACAGGGATTTTAGAGCATCCCCATCCTTTTCAGCATCTCTTTGTGGATCTGTTGTCCATGAATTTACTTGAACCCAGTGACTGGCCCACCCCCACAATCTTCCATGGAAGCCAGTTCCAGGTGGTCACTACCTGCTGGCTGAAGACAGGTTTGCTTTTATTCTAATTGCTCTCTTAGTGCTTGTGTCAAGTGATCCCCTAACTGTTGTTTCACTTCTTTGGTCCTTGTAATTTCCCTTCTTTGCACTGTCTCCTTCCTCATGTCAGATAAGCCCAAAACAACTGTTCTTCAGTACCCATTTACAGACCTGTTGTCCATGAACATCCCAGCCCGCTCCCAACAAGAACTAAGGCAGGAAATAACAAAAAAAAACCATGGAAGATTTACCATCACCACATTTTCCTAGTGGCTCTGAACATGACATTCCAAAAAGGGCAACAATTAAGCGTCAAACACTAATTACCTGGTAATGTTTTTTGTCTTGCATCTTGAGCACTTGCCACATTTCTTGAGCACATGTACATTCAACTACTGACTAAAACCTGGTCAGGAAAAATGAAAAAAGGCAACAGGAGCAAAAGTAATGTTTCAGTAGTTCACAAAATGCATGTGAAAAAATGGAGAGTGTCTTGGGCAGCCCTGAAAATGGCACTGAAGTAACTAAGGAGCTAGCAGAAAAGAAGCTAAATTTATCCAGGACCTGATGAAAACTCAGCATGGTAATGACTGAGCAAAGGCTGACTGTGGCAAAATAAACAACACAAATGGATATCTATACCTAGAGAGGATGGTTGCAGAAAAAGAATCATTGAAGCTCTCAGTCTCTCTCTCCCTAAAACTACCCTAAATTCCAGAGAGCACAAAATGCTGTTATCACACTCTGAGAACATTCCAGGTCAAATTGAACTTGGCTGTAGATGAGGATAATTTCACATGTGTTTGAGTCTGCTTTGTGAAAAGGTTGTCTAAAAAAAATATACCTATTTAAAACCCGTAAGTGGATTAAGCAGGAAGCTCAAGGTAATTACATTGCTGGCTGAAAATATTCAAAGGTTCCATGTATCTTAAGGAAAAGAAGTCCCTGAGCATATAAATCATTGCTAATTAATGACAAAGACATGAGATAAAAGACAGAAAACAACCATTACTTCTCCAAAAAGTGGTGCAGGTCAAAACACCTGCACGAGTTAGTACAGTGCACTTTCTTCTGCACTGTTCACTGTAAGAGCCTAAATGAGAGATGCGGGACTCCAGGCAGCTCTTCCAAAGGCAGCTTATTGCATCCAGGATGTTACAGCAGTCCAGGTCGTGGGTGACACAGCCTGTGCCTACAGCTGGCAGCTGCAGCTGCAGGCAGGCCTGGGGACCCTGAGTTTAGGTTACAAATGCATTATATACTTTTCTTTGCTGAGCATCTTAACACAGTAGAACCAATCTATACCTTAACTTTTATCTATAGCCTATCATAACTACTGTAATTACCATCTTCATGTTATTATTGTCCAATCACTAAAAATTAGTACATTACAGTTTAAGCTAGAAGTTGTTTTTCAGTTTTCTTGCAGTGGAAAGTTCTGAGACCCTTTTTCTACTTACAACATATGCTGACTTGTTTGCCTGTGCTATCTTTCTGCCTGGTAAAAACATCTTGTTTGAGGTGGGTTTAGCCTTTGCTCTAAGCCATAAAAACCCCTTCTAACTAACATACCCTTTTTCTCCTTGGTTATCCGGTAAGACTGGCTCAGCAATTCTTTTCTTCTATATCAAAACTTGCTTTCATTTCTATTCCTTCTTCAGATTCTACATTCAAAATCTTTCTGCTAAGCATACATATCTGTGAAACTTTCTTGTCAAACTTTCATCATTTCCAACAGTTCACCATGAATTTAAAACTTCACCATGTTCCTCAAATGCATTCCAGCATTTTGTGGTTTGAGTCAAAGCTAATCACTACCCTCTAGGAAGGGGGTGACAAACAAGCAGGGCAAAATACAGGCCAATATAGAAACCTTTGAGATTGCAAAATCTAACAGTCCTCTGTTGCTGTAAAAATAAGAGGATGCTTTGCAGATAACAATTTCTTTTAGATTTCTGAAAAATAGAAACCTAACTCAACTCTCCTTCATGTACTCCAGAAGAGGTTATGGATCCAGTCCTCAGATCACACTTTTAGCTACATGCAGCTTATGCAGAGCAAAGTAGGTGAGGATAAAGTTACAGCACAGGTTAGAATAACCAATATAGGTATCCAGAAATTTTCAGGATGCTTCATATCTTTCCATTTTCCCCAGTGTATTTATAGGCTGAAGGGAAATCTTGGAGCTTTTTGTTGGCAGCTTTCTTACCTAGGAGAGCTCACAGAGCTGGAAAATTGCTGTAAATCTGCTAAATGGTACCATATGACCAGGTACCATAGGGGATTGGAGAAAACGTTCTCAGCTCCTTGCCTCATTATCCTTTGGGTAAATATTTATAAATAAATATGTCCTTAAACTTGAGCAATTGCGAATGGTAATAGCCCTGCTTTTAAAAGCTTAAAACATTGGACCAGTATTGCTATTTCACTGAAGGTTTGAAAAAAAGAAAAAATAAATATAATCAGAGCAGCACAGAATGCACAATTCCCAGAGTGGAGAGAAAACATTGAAAGTAAAACAATAAAAGTAAAAATACAGAGAGAGAAACATTCAGCCTCCTTATTCAGAAGGCACTTTCCAGCTGCCAGCACCACTTCAAAGCTCTTGCTGAGCCCAAGGGGGTTCATACACAGGAAGAAAGAAGCCACAGATTGATTTCTCTACTGAGGAGAAGCCACGAGTGAACATGTCTGGGAAGGGGACAGCATCCAAAGGGAGCTCCGAGCCTTGCAGGACTGGCACTGCACGGCTCTGCCCTCGGACAGTGACACAGCCTTGGCAGGGTGGCAGCCAGCTGTGACCAGGAGAGGGCTGGAGCCAGGGCTGCCGGGACTCAGCTGTGTGGGACGTTGGCACCAGGCTGTTCCACACAGAAGGTGCTCCTGGGCTGGCTGCAGGAGGAGGCAGCACAGACCCACAGTGGCAAATGCTCCTTTCTCACCCCTCCATACAATCTCTTTCCTTTCTGGCCACGACTGTGTTTGAGTACACATTTGCAGTGTAGATTTTTGGTCATGCCAGGGAAAATGGAGGTTCATGGAGAACAAGGAACAACCTGGATGCTTCTGAGGGCTACTCTGCTCAGAGGGGGTCCAGCCATAACAGGAATTTTGCCAGAGGTGCCAGATGGTTGGGTCAGATCCTGCAGGAAAGCTACACAAACACGTGCCACAGCTGAGAAATACTGCTTTTCACCACTATGGCCATCATGGTAACCCAGCCCCACTGACAAGACAGCCAGCCCAAACTACAGCAGACACACTGTAGGTCTGACTGTACCTATTCTTACCTGATTGTCCCGGGTTGGCTGTATGAAGCTTGTATCCCCAGTCATCTGTTCTGTTTATGCTGAATAATAATTTTTGCACCTTTAAGACTTGTTCCAAGAGTGAAGGGGGGAGGAAGAAGTGCACAGTTTGTTTTCAGACACTGCACTCACTCCTCCACATTCCCGCCCCTGGACTGTGTTGTCTGCGGATGGACAGACAGCAGGACAGAGCTCTCCTTTGCTTTTAGTTAGTTTTAGCTAGCTGAGGCAGAGAATTTCCCTGGACTGTGTTATTTTTTTTTCTTGGACCTGTTCAAACCTGCTCTGGAGTGAACACCAGAAGAGCCCTGGCAGCTCCACCTGTGGCCCACCAGGCCGGGCCTGGGCCAGAGGGACTGATCAGAGACTGAGCGAGCCCAGCTGCAACGCGGGGAGGGGACTGGTCTGAGTTTGTCATCTCTTCGGGGCGCCAAGAGGTTTTATTGTTTCATATTGTTTATTGCTTTGTGCTGGTGATTGCTTTGCCTGTTAAATAAACAGTATTTTCCTCACTTTTCTCCAAAGAAATATTTCCCCAAACCGGTTGGGGGAGGGGCCATTTGAATTTTCTTTCTAGAGTAACCCCTTTAGAGGTTTCCTTCCAAATTTGCCCTAAACCAGGACTCTGATCCACTTTCCCCAGGTCAGAAAGGACTCACTGTAACAACATTACAAACATATGTTGATTCTTCACTCAGAAACTTAAAAGCAAGCAATACCCGGTCTGACTAGATTGCCTCTGATGAGGGAGTCAAAAAAACTGGGGATGTAGTTTAATGGAAACCTGTTGATTTCTCAGCTGTACTTTACACCAAAAAAAAAAAAAAGAGAAAATGAGCTGGCTAGTAATGCATTACAAATGCAAATGCAAACTCGCAAAGAAAACAAAAGTAGCTCGATTTGAGTGCATTTTGAGTTGTATCAAAATAACATCTTGTTTAAAGCAAATTAAATAATACTGGCAGATAGCATTAGTAGAAGAAGATTTAGTAAAGATTCAAAGTACCATGCCTGTTATGATGCACACAGGGCAGTTGTGTAATACCTGCTGCAAACCCAAAAGCACAGCAGAGAACCTCACCACATCCTTCTCTTTATTCTCCATTTACTTGCAGAGAAACTGTCAATGCAAAAATACTCTCTAGCTTCAAGAAGCTTTCCCCGTGTTTATTCTGTGTCTAATTCCAAATCTCTCTTCACTGCTTATTGTGTATGGATTGGAGTAGTCTGAAATAAAGAAAATACTTATGCAAAGAAGGAATAATTTCACAATGCATGGAAAAGAATTGTCCTCATGTCTCCTGTAGGCAAAGCAAGCAGAACATAATCAATACAGCGAGCATTAGTTATTCAGTGGATACTGGTATAGGACACAGCAGAAGGTAATTTCCTCCAGATAATTTTTGTTCTTTTTTTCATTATCCCTTGCAATTTACCTATGCATCCTATGATTCCTAATATGTTCACATATATCCCAGAGAGCTGATGTGAGCCCTCTTGTCCCCTGGTTTCTTTCTCAGTTATAAACTTGCCAGGAATGTTGTCCCAGTCTTCAAATAACCATTTCTGTTGGAAAACTACCAGAAAAACAAACTTACTCAAAACAAAGACATTAAGTAAACAACTTGATTTAAAAAAAAAAAATCCATAGCAACTAAACACCAGTTTAATTTTAAATGTGAAATAAGTTCACCGTTCCAGAGCTTGAACTGCAGCTCATGTGTCACGCCTCAAAGCAACATGCATCAGAAAAAGTACTGAAAGATCCTGTTTTGAAGTGTGTGTTTACAAACTGCCACACAGTTGGTTTCTTTTTTAAAAGAGTTAAGAGAAACGTCCTGGAAGGAGCAGGTGATATCACCACCAACATCACAGAGCACCCCCTCCCCTGCACTAGTACATCTTGGAAAAGATGAACCTGTGAGGAGAGAAGTGCTGAACAGACATGTTCAACTCTCCTCTCTGTCACGTCCTATTAACCTGTCCCATCCTTTAAGAACTGTCAAGATTTCCTTTTTTCCCTTTAAATTATCTATTTGGTACATTTTAGTACTTATAGCCAGCGAAGAAATGGTAAATGTTTGTTGATTCTTTTGTTAATTCAGGTTTCTTGCTCTCTTTTCTCAATGATGCATCAAGCAATCCTTGAAGAGCTTTCTTGAGAAACACCAAGTGCCTGATGTAGAGATCTCATCACAGCTCCTAACTGGAGGCTGTGTCACAGTGTGACACTGACTACAGTCCCTTTAAAAAGCAGTTTGCCAGAACAGTCAGCGAGTTATTTGCAGCCTCTCAAAATTCTGAGTGCAACCTGTAGTAATATACAGTCCTGCACTGACATTTTCTAGCACTGCAAGCAGTGAATGTGTTTCTTTAATGCAAAATTACCTGTCACTGCTGTTTGCTGTGACAATAAGTGTTCTGACTACATCTAGCACTGCAATATCAGCAAGGACAGCTTTACTAATTTCTGTAGAATTTTACCTAACATTCATTCAGACAGAAGAAATTATTTTATCATTCTCCCCACATATTTTTTAGGTTTGGACCTGTATTTTCCACATTGAATGATTCACCTAAAGTCAGCTATGAATTGCTCTGCTCTGAAGGGCTGTTAGAATGCTGAACTAATTAAAAAAAATTTCTAGGGGAACCATGTATCTGCCTACAGGGCTTGGAGGATTGGGACATTGTTTTGCAACAGTTGTCATTTAGGGAATGACTAATCTGTCAAGGTACTTGGCTATGTCTGTCTCCCAGACTGCCCCAAAGACACCCTGGTTATGGTCTGATCTCCTCAGTGTACTCTTCAAACAGCCAGGAGGGAATTTCCACACTTTGATGGGGACAAATTTCACCCTGTCTTTCCTTTCTCTCCTAGCATTCCCTCTGGGAGTAGCCCACAGGGTGCCACTGTGGGATTAATAACCTTCTACAGGGAACCTGCATTCTGGCCTTTTCTGACTCCAGAGACTTTACCCTACAAATCTGGAAGCTGTTTTTGTCAGTATGATGATTAAAAAGGGTGTAAGGCTACCCTTGCTGAGATGTCTCCTGACTTTGATAAGCAGATTTGCTCAGACAGTGCTTCCTCTCCTCTCCATTGCCATGCAGCCTTTATCACATCTCAAAGACATTCATTACTTTTCTACTCTTCACCAAAAAGCCTATGTGGCAATGCTGAAAGTGATAAAAAGAAAATATCACCCTAAAATAATTTTAAAGAAATGAAAAAATTTCCACGGACAAATTTGAAATTTTGCTACTGTTTCTGTTTCTCATTAAAAAGTATAATTAAACTTCTGCTAGATCTACCCAGCGTGGAGATCAGGGTGTCCCAAGAAGTGGGCTTTTTAAAACTTTTTTGCCCATTGCAAAATAAGAAAAAAATTTTATCTCATTTCAAAATAAGTGCTTGTTTTTACTTCTTATTTTCAATGCTTACTTAAATTTCAACTTTTAAGGTGGTGCACAAATGATTATACTCCTATACTCTGAGCTCTAACTTTCTTGCTCCTGTCCTCCTGACAGTGTCCACCTGTGGGAGTTGTAAAAGGGAGCGATTCTCTAAGCCACAGAGACTTTCTGAATCAAAGTCTGACTAACACCATTCAGGTATTTGCAGAGACTTTCATTAACGTGGATTAAAGAGTCATCAGAAGGGCTGTGTGCTGACTGTGTTACATGCAGATAATATGATAAAGATGGTGCCCACATCCAGATGTAACAAACATATTTGATTGTTTAATGTCCCTCTACACTCCAGGTTAACAAATACAATCTTTGGGGGTGGGTGTGCAAAAGAGACTGCAACTGGAAAAGGACATGGAGCCAGTGCTCTGTATTACCTGGCTAACCTCAAACAAGATTAATCATCTCTCTTCACCTGAGATGGTGACCCAGCCTGTATCTGCTAAGAAAACTTCCTTGTTAAAAATAACCTGCTTCTTGTTGAGCTGCTTGCTTTCTAGATTGACAAAAGGCATAAGGAATTTGAGAATGTCCTGTCCTTTAGAATGCAGACTATATTAACAGGTCTCCTTTCAGCTTTTTTTGCAGAAGGGATAAAGGAGATGTGACACAAGCAGGACAGCCATCCTTGCTTCCTAGGGAACCTGCTGTTCCAATTCCTGCCTGCTGCTGTCCAGTATCTCCTTCAAAACCAACATTTCCAAATGTCCAGGGGCAGAGGGTGAATCATAATTTAGGCTGAATGCCTAAATTCACATTCTTTTCACAGCATCACTGAAATAGAGATGTACACATCCACACAACAGCAACCCTGTATGTAGACACACAGTCCCAGCTGATCCACTTGACAAATTTCAGCTCTATTTTTAGAATTTTTGTAAACTAATGTCAGTGTTTATGTAAAACAAGGTGTCTGAGGGCTGGGACTGATGAGCTCTCAGAGAACCCTGTCTAGTTTATACGTTACTCAGAGGATTTTGCTGCTAAGTGAAACAAGATCCACTTGTAATGAGATATATTTTATTTTTTATTTAGGAAAGACTGAGCATATGATTGGTCCAGTGTTAATCCATAGTAGTGCTAAATTTAGATCCAGAAATGTCTTCTGGTGATTGCACGTTTTGAGCTTTATGGCTGGAAAATAATACTGGGGGGAGTACAACAGCCTGTCAGGCACAGCCTGCAGGGCCAGAGGCAGAGAATGCAACAATTTGACCTCAGCAATCTCCAGGAAATTAAAAAAACACAAAACAAACAAACAAAAATGTAAAACCCAACCAAAAAAAATCCAAAGAAAACAGCACTCCCTACTACATGTAACTGAAATTCTAACAGGAGCTGGAAAGGCAGAATGCAATGAACAGGATTAGTATTAGACCTAGCGTTTGAGTGAACTTCTTGACTTATTAAAGAAATGAGAGTGGCAATTTTAATATTCATAACCATAATATTCATTTAGAAATTTGTGCTCTATCACACAGCCTGAGCTTGGCTGCTGTTATTCAGCAAAGCACAGCACAGAGCCTTCGCTGGCTGGGCACATCTGTGCTCCTCTGCACTGATGCAGATCAGTCCTTGCACTTCAGAGAAGACACAGACTGAAGGGGACGTAAAAACATAGGGTCACGATGTGGTGTGCTTTGCTGATCTCCTGTTCTGATGCTTACATGAATCATCTCACAGCACAGCACAGGATTGTACAGGAGTACATTCAAGAACAGTAAAAATACAGGAAAATTCACCTGTGTCATTTGCAATTTGCATTACAAAACAAAAAGACATAGCTCAACATCTTGTTCCTTCTTTTGAGCATGACTTTTCAGCCACTCATAGCTGAGGGTTCAATAAGACATCCCTCAAATAATTCCCATGCACGGTTTGAACTACCATGCAAAAGCATGTTCTATCCTCCTGGCTTTATGAAACTCAGCTATAAACTCTGGACCACTTTTCCTGTGTCCTACCAGCCAAGTAAAAGACAGAAACAAGGGTTGGCATTTCACAAAATGCAGACACAGATTTAAGTATCATTCAGTGAGAACAACTCGCTGACAGCTTCAAAAGATCAGCGTAGCTATTGCGACATAGAACGTAACCGAGATGGAAAAATCCTAATCTTCTCCCTGGGATGTTTATTGCCTGTGTTACAGTCCCCTGTACATCCAGCCATCCCTGGTGCCCGTAGGAATTGTATAAGCAGAAAAAGAACAGAACATTCTCAAAAAAGGCTCTGAAAAGCGAAGTGTGATCTCCAGGGTGAGCACTTGTGCCATTAAATGTCTGCCATCAGATTTCACTGCAGGCAATAGCAAATTTGTCACAGACTTCAGTAGCAAAGTTTGGGCTCTGGGCTCTCTCCTCCCACCACTTTCCCTCAGCCTTGCCCTTTGCCAATGAGATCAGTGGGACAGAAATATACAGAAACTTTAAGGAGGACGTAAAGGAAAAGCTTGAGTACTGTGCTTGCGTTTGTCCTCAACCACCAAGAGCTTCTCTTTTTCCAAAGGGCAGAGATCAGCACATCCACAGGCAGATCTGCAGTGCTGCACTGGGCACTGCTTGGAGCCACTCACCTCCATTCCCAATGAAAGGAATCACACCTTGGAGACATAGGTTTTCCAGCAGCACTCCACATTGTTCTGTGCTAACACACCTGAACCTGTGCTGCACTTGCAACCCAGGGATTTTCTTTACAACCCCAATTCCTAATTTTCCTCGAATATTTCAATATCCTGTTACAAGACACAGCATAGGACAGGGCTGAGATGCCAAATCTCCTTTGCCCAGTCAATGCATGGCACCACTGGTGTGAAACGGACCCCCTTTCAGAAAGGCAAGCTAATGACCCGAACAATTTTGCCATCTTGCTTTGAAAAACCAGAAATTGATAAAATGAAGTAATGCCTGGGTTTGGTACCTTTAAAACTGCTCAGTAAGCCCTAACACTCTTGCAGGCAGTGCAGCCATGCAGGGCCACTTCATGCCCACAGCACCTGGGGAAGTTCTCAAGGGGAGAACTTAGCCAGCCACCTCCCAGCAGCCTCTTCCCTTCCATCCCAGCCCTGACTGGGTCCTTGCACAGCACACTGGTGACATTGTGGGAGGTCAGATGCTTTTTCTTGGTCTTTGAGCATAAATGGAAAACACATTTTATCATGCAGAAGTGTAATTTATGTCCTGGCAAAGGTAACTGTCCCAGCTGGAAAACTCACCATGGTGAAGAGAAAAAGTATTTTGTAAAGCGTCTCTTTTACAGCAAAAAGCAGTAATATCCATGCTTTAAAAGTGTAATAAATATATAAACCAAAATATACCTAACACAGCTGACAATTTTAATCTAAATAGTTTTTAAACCAAATGTTACAATAAGAATTTTTTGTAAGGTCATCTAAGCCCACAATTCCATATTCAGCTTAATTTTTTACCTGTTTTTTCTACACTTGAAAGATATTAAACATGTTATAACTACCTTCCTTAACTGGTACTTCCATTTTATGGGTTTCTAAAAGAAGCAATTAAAAGTTTGAAGCAGAAAGTATCAGATAAATACATGATTCATGCTGCAATTTTCCATATGCTGACTACTGCCAACTTTACAACTTGGCAGATGCTGGGAATATCCCAGCTCTACCCTTGCAATTCTCCTCTAGGACCAACAAGAAAACATTTTGTCAGGCTTTAAACATCTTCTGGATCTTTGGTGTGCTGCAGATAAACTCCCAAAATATAATTGCTTGACCAAACCTTACTGTAGCTTGCTAGACTCTGAAGTTTCCCACTTCGCAATAGCTGGCACATTTTCCCCCATTCAGCTTTGAGAATCAGGTAAAAGAAACTCAAAACCAGCACCCAACCCAGGGAAATCTGCAGTCGGGTGGCAGGAGGGGACGTGCTGTTCTCCTTTGCAGATCATTTGATCCTTTGCAGGGGCTGCAGCATGGGGAAGGCCAGGGCTGAGTTTCCCTGTGTTGTTCCAAGCCTGCCTGTGCCAGGCCCCCACGTGCGGACGGTGTTCCCGAGTGTCACAGGCTGTCCCGCAGCCCTGGAGCACTGACAGCTCGCCTGGCCCTGGATCTCCACGCCAGTGACAAATGAAGCACTGGAAGGCAGTCAGCACATACCCATCCATCATCCTGGCACTGCCTGCTCTTCGCTTTGGCAACTTCACTCCGCAGAGTTTCTGGAATGGATGCTTTTACAGCACTTAGAGCCCTCCTTTTTCCATACTTTCTCCCATGGTAACCATCCTCACAATAATTTTGCTTTATGTACATACCATATACAGGACTAAGAGCTACCTGTTGCAAAAATCATTTAAAGTGATTTGTTAAAATTTATAGGATTGAACTTTATTCTCCTATCAGATCATCAATATATACTGCAAAGTACAACCAGAAGCAGTGAAAAGTTATTTAAATGCTGTCACAAATTAAATGGCATTAGTTTTCTCCAGACATCTCATTTAAAGCAAAATGCTTTAGTGCAGCTTGTGAATGTTCAGCAAGCAGAGGTTGTAAGGACACAGTGATTATCTTAAAGGATCAGGCATTTATGCTACATGATTGTGTTGAAGTCAGCCGGCATTTTGGGAGTCAGTCTCTCTGGACATTGATTTTTGTGGCAGGAAAGACAGGCTCTAGGGTGCTATGGAGAGGAAGATACATGCACAGAAAAGAGCAGAAAAGCAGAGAGAGGGTAAAGAGAAACCCACATGGTTCCTAAATCCAAATTGTTTGGACTTTATACCCTCCAGCTGGATACTGCTGAGAAGGACCACATGGCCTATTCAACAAGCCGAGGGCTCGAGTAAGGCGCTGCAACTTCAGCTTCCAGTGCTGCGAGTAATTGACACAATTCACTGGTAGGTGGCAACACTGCCCAGGGCTAAATCCTGTGCAAACACGGGGTGGAAGGGATCCACAGCTTGGGTTAGCAGAGGGAGGACACCAAAAGCGCCGCGAGCTCAAACTTAGAGCTACTTCAAATTTTCAAGAAATATGGCCAAGTCCTTCCTTTTTCACGTACTGGCCACACTCAAAAAACTTGAATAACCTTAAAAGAAACACCACCAGAAGATCAGGGTATGTTTTTGACTGACGGAAAGGACAGCTCGCCCTTTGGGGCGGTGTGACACGCCGAAAGATTTCCAAAAAGAGGGGGAGTAAGGAAAAACAAAATAAAGGGGGGAAAGCAGACGGGATGCGGCGGAGAGCCAAGTTCGCTGTGCTGGGAAAGACAGGCAGCCGTGGCTGGCTCGGTGCCGCCCTCAGCCCAGCCCGGCCCCGCCCGCCCGCGGGGCCATAAGAGCGGGCGCGGCGCGGGCGGGCGGCGCTGCACGGCACGGCACGGCGCGGCGCGGCACGGCACGGCGCGGCACCAGCATTAAAGATTGGTTTTTTTTGCGCGCTGGTCCTGGCCGTGCTGCACGGCGGGCGCATGGAGCGGGGCGGGCGCCGCCGCAGCGAGCCGGAGGAGGCCGACAAGGGCAGGATGAAGAGAACGATGTGAGTCCCCCTGCCCGCAGGGACGGGAAGCGTTTTCCTTGCCTTCACCGGCTGTGGGTGACTGCCGCTGCAGGAGCCTCCTCAGGGAAAGCGCTGCTGTCTAAAGATCTGCAAGCTGTCATTTTTAATGAGCATCTCCCTCTTCTTTTTTTTTTTTCAGCATTAAAGATTGGAAAACAAGACTGAGCTACTTCCTGCAGAACTCTTCCAGTTCTAACAAAAGGAAATCTAAGAAGGCAGGGAAACACCGCAACTACTTCAGGTAAGTTATGAGAAAGAGACTCTGTTTAAATAACTTGAGTATTCTTCAAAAGAAGTAAAGCTTGAGCAGTGTAGTCTAATGTTCTCACTCTCTTTCTGCAGACCTTCGCCTGAAGAAGCCCAGCTGTGGTCAGAAGCCTTTGATGAACTGCTTGCTAACAAATGTAAGTTTGTCGTGAAAAAGTAACATTTGGGAGCAAAAGGAAGGAGAAGTCTATATGTCTGTAAGAGTTTGCTTTCTTTCATGTCAGTATTGTACCTCTCATGTAAAGAGCTTTGATTCTGTTCTTGCAAGTGAAATGCTTTTGACAATTTAAAGCCAAAATACATAGAAGCTTTTTTTTTTTTTTTTTTTTTTTTTTTAAAGTAAACTAATAATAAAACAAAGAATACCTCGGTAAATTTTGTTTCTTTCTTGAAACCCCCATAGCTAAAATCATACCTGTTATCTTGGCTTTGCCAAATGGGAGAAGGGCATTTATTCCCTGAGCTCACTGCATAAGCAAAGCAAATGCTTTCCAGTAATGTGGGAAGGATCCTGCAACACAGGTTCAGTGATCTTGGGGTTTTACTGTAGCTCTGCAAGAAGCAGCATTCACTAGCAAAACAAAAAGACTAAGAAATAATATTACTGTTTGCTCTTTGAGCTTGAGTCATCCTTTCCATTGAAAGAATATTCCAGAGTATTGTAGCAGTCATTTACTGCAGTATAAAGGTTAACAGAGGAGAGCTTATCTAGAGAGAAGTGGTTTTTTTTTAATGCATTCTCAGGCATCACAGAAGGAAACATAACCATAGATACGATTTTATGTTTTGTGTTTGCCTAAGAAATGGCAAAATCAAAGGGAAATCTGCCAAGCTGCTAAAGCATTAACTTGCTTGCAAACATAAATTATGGAATTTTTAAATTGCCATTATACTGATGAAAAAAAATAGACCTACAACAAAACATTCTGGTGGAAGCTGATGTGACCAATAGGTGAAATCAAGGTTTCTGAAATAGTTAATTGAGGGTGGGTATTTTTTTATTTCCTTAGATGGTCTTGCTGCTTTCCGAGCTTTTTTAAAGTCTGAGTTTTGTGAAGAGAACATTGAGTTCTGGTTGGCCTGTGAGGACTTCAAGAAAACAAAATCACCCCAAAAGCTGACATTGAAAGCAAAGAAAATCTACAATGACTTCATTGAAAAGGAGGCTCCCAAAGAGGTAAAGAAAAGCTGTTTATACATAAATGCTCTGCTCTATGAGTTGTCACAGCCGTTATTTCTTTGAACTCAAGATACAGATGTCAAACTGCATTGTACATAACCTCATTGTTAATGTCTGGGTCTGAATACAAGTGCCTTTTCACCAAGCTGGAAAATGGCACAAGCAATGTTGCAGAGAATTTCCATTTTAACTGAGAAAAGACATATCTGAATTAGCTTTGGTTTTGTGCAAAAGAAGAGTTTTCTTAAAGAAAATTCTCCAGTAATTTGACCCTGCAGTAATGGGGTCTTGCCTTTCTCACCTCTTCAGAAGCTGTACTGTGTATTAACACTTACTTGAATTCTGCTCTAAGGAGTAATGTCCCTCTTTCTGTATTTCAGATAAACATAGACTTCCAGACCAAGAACATGATTGCACAGAGCATCCAGGAAGCCACCCATACCTGCTTCAGTGTGGCGCAGAAGAGAGTTTACAGCTTAATGGAGAATAACTCCTACCCGCGGTTTTTGGAATCTGAATTCTACCAGGAACTGTGCAAGAAGACACCTATCAGCAGAGCAGCCCAGGGCACGTGAGCGATGGAGAGGAGAGAGAAGCAACCTCTGGGCTGGCAAGGAAGCCAAGCCACAGCTCATGAGCAGCATCCTGACCCAAAAGGCTGGGGCACTGAGCACTCAGTCTGTATGTCACAGTGCAAGGACAAATACTGACTTTGGTGCAGAGTTGATGGCCCAGAGTGATGCTGTTGGAGGGTATTCAGGGGAGATGGCAGAAGCGTGCCAGCCAGCAGCTGACACTGCCCTTCTCTGCCAGTGCTGTAGCGAGACGCGAGGTGGCTGTGCTGGAGCCCTTCTGTCACTGCCAAGGAGCAATGTGGCAGGTCCGGACAGAGCTTCCTTCTTGTGAACAGAAGCTGCTCTCTGCACTTGGGCACTGCTGGGAACTTGAGTAATTGGTTGCCTATTTATTTTTCCTAAACATCCCCTAGCGTTGCTGTTGTCGGTGGCTCAGTGTGCTCACACCGGTTCTGTTACTGCCTCAAGCTGCCAAGAGCTGTGCTGGGTTTCTGTGCAACCTCTTCACAGTAACAGCACTGTGAGGGGAGGAAAGGACAGAATAACTCTGTTCCCAGAGGAACAGGTTCTGCAGCTAAAGTATGCAGGGCTGGGTTGTGTCAGCAGGGCTGTTGGGGCCAGACTGAGGGCAGAACTTGGCCAAGGCGAACAGGAGCTGTATAGTACTATATTTATATATGGATTATGATCATGTTGAATGCTGCAGTGTCATAATTCTGTCTTGAAGACAGAAAGCTTCAGTGAAGTTTTATTGTTTTTAATAAACTATTTTGGTACAAAGCTTGTTTTGTTGCCCAGTGTGTGTTGCACACACAGATAAACACTGTCTGGCACTGGACTCCAGAGTATGGGGACTGTGGGTCCTGGGTGAGATCTTTAATAGGGCTAATTTTAAAGCAGTTAGTTCCTAATCTATGAATTGAGTTTTCTGTTTGGGTTTTATCAACAGAATAAAAACCTTCAGAGCTTGAAAGCTTAACAGAGAGACATGTTCAGCCACATCCTCTGTCCCAACATGTCTGTGAAGCCAATCTCTTAAGATATGCACACATTCAGCTACCCATGATGCCACATCAAAGACAGCAGCAATGCTGCTGTAGCTCACAGGATGCCATTGGGAACACAGGCACCCACAGTACTGCACTTGCCCCTTCCAAGACCTCTGCTTCAGAAAGGGGTTTAGGAGGACTTTAGTAGCATAAAACCTGTGCAAAGTCAGGAGAGGCAATAGTACAATAAAGGCATTTGACTCCCAGCTAGGTGACAGTTCCCTGGGGGAAAGTTACTGGTCGTTGTTATTCCATGTACTATTTTTCCCAAAACCAGTCTCTAGTTAGCCTTGTGGCATCTGCATTTCAGGTCTGTTTAGGTCCTGGCTCCAGCTATTTTTATTCCAATTCTCAGTTTCTCAGCTTTAATTGTTTATTTCATGTATATCCACAGCAGTCACTTCTATAACACTATACTTTTCCAAGCACAAAAATATTCTGACTATGGCTTTTTCTACTCCCAATTACACATCCAAAAAGCTGTTCAAAAGCAATTCCTTCAGGTCAGTATATATGCATTGCAGGAGAGGAGCCTACAAGAAAGACAGAGAGGGACTTTTCACAGAGCATGGAGTGACAAGAAAAAGGGGAATGGATTCCAATAGAGTAGGTCAGATTAGATTAGATATTAGGAGGAAGTGCTTTGCTGTGAGGGTGGAGAGGCATAGGACCAGGTAGCCCAGAGAAGCTGTGGCTGCCCTATCCCTAGAAGTGTTCAAGGCCAGGTTGGACAGGGCTTTGAGCAGCCTGGTCTGGTCTGGAGGTTTCCTACCAATGGCAGGTGGGCTGGAACTAGTTCATATTTAGGGCTTCTTCCAACCCCAACCAGTCTATGATTACATGAGGTTTCTATGTATAGTGAATACATACATATCCACAGATATACATGTCTATTATACTGACTCTGCATAGAAATTTATTTGGTACAGCCCCCACCTTGCCATAGGTGGCTGGGGCTGTGAGAGCCAGCTCTCATGCAGCTACATTTGCTGATCAGTTAAGTCCAGATAAAGAAAGCACAAAAAACCCTCATCCCAATAATTTCCTGCAACAGAGGTTTTTTACTAACAAGAGAAAACAGATTTGGGCTGATAATTGCTTTTGTAATAAAACAATATAAATAGCCAGAGGTGTACCTATTAAAGACTTAGACCTGGGGCAGGAATAATTCCATGAAGATTCAACTGTGCCTGTTTGGGATGTGGTAATTAACCACATTTGCTGGTGTCTTGTTTTAAGGAAAGAAACATTTCTAGTTTCAGCAGGTGCCTGAACAACTTATAGCACAGTTATGTAGAGGAAAAGTGGGGCTGTTAGGCCTGGCATCCCTGACTGAGGCTGCCCTGGGGTATTTTTAAAATCTGACTCATGAGTTTTGAGCATTAGAAAGGCCATGCAAGCAGCTCTGCAGCTGCCACAGAGCAAACCACTGGGCTCACAAAGCAACCAAGCCGTGCAGAGTCCCTGGCACAGTCTGTCTGCAGCACAGAGAGGCCTGGCTCCACAGCCAAGCTGTGCAGCAAAACAACCTGGTATCAACAGAAAAAAAAAAATAATTAAAAACATCTTGTTTGTAAAATCCAACACACAATGTTCCTTCCAAATGCTGCTTTTCCATTTTTAATCTGTTTTCCCAACTCCTAGGAGGAAGATTCACTAGAAAACCAGCATGTTGGGAGTGCTGCAACCCAAGATACTGCTATGAACATTTCCTATGGAAAGAAAACCCCAACGACTGCTTTAAGAGATGCTGGTTCTGTACTCCAGGCAGCCTTACAGCTTTAGTTAAAATTGGTACTCTGGTATCAGTATCCAATGGCAACAAATGATAAACTGCTCCTTCCCCCAGAGCCCATCCACATTTACACACTCCCAGTTCCACCAGGCTGCCCACAACCAAACTGTGATGCCAGGGATAGGACTGGCATGGGGACAGGACTGGCATGGGAATGGCAAGGGGAGGGTGAAAGAACTGGAGTCCTCTAGGCCAAGGTCTGGGCACTGCTCAGCAGCTATCCAGAGCACTGTCCATTTTTTAGCCTCCATCAGGTTATAAAAATGCTCCTACCCACATCCACTATTTGGGATACTAGCTGGAGCTGCCCAGGTATTAAAATCAGAAGGATCTCAGTGAATAGCTGCAAAGGAGCACAGAACCTGGACAAATGTGTAAACAAGCCTAGCATTGATAGGGAACAGACATTCTGCAAAAAACTGAGGAGTGAAAAGCGGGCATCTGCAGGAGGGCACCGCAGCACCTGGGTGCTGCCTCCAGCCACACAGCGAGCCCAGACTTATCCCAAGTAAATCACTGCCAGCCCATGCTGTCCTAACATACCTGATAACTGCACATAGGTCTGAGGATCTGGAATTGCTGAAACACTCCCACTGTTGGAGTGCACGAGACAGAAGTCTCTCAGAGTCCTTCAGAGAGAGAAAGAAATGTAGGGTTTGAATTAGACCCTTTAAAGAAACTGAAATATATTAAGCCACCTAGACATGAAGTAGAAGTGTAAGTTTTAGGTAAGAGGAAGTGTAAGTTATGGTTTTAAGTAAGTAGAAATATATCTTAAGTGCCTTAAGAGAGTGTGTTAGCTAGGAAGGCTCTAAAACCTAGTTTAAAGTTCAGTAACTTAACTCCAGACATAACGAAAACATAGCAGAACATTGCTTGCATTTCTAGATAGAATAGATAGAATTATTCATGTAAACAGATAAAGCTATATGCATAAATAGATAAAATTATATGCATAAAAATTTAGGTAATAACTGACACTACTTTCGTATTACTTTCATACTACTTTTGTACATTAGAATCATGAATGTTTGAGCATCGTGTTTTTAGCTGATTTGATGTTTTATGAATAAAATGCTCCTGTAATGGGGTGCAAGGAGAATGAAGAACAAGAAGAAGAAGAAACAAGAATAATGGCTGTTATTCTTGCTGCTTCTTCTTCTTCTCCTCCACCACCATCATCATCATCATCAAGAAGAAAGAAGCCTGCTGCTGCTGCTCCTTCTCAGAACTTTGGACTCTATGATAGGGACTCTATGCCAGGTAGCAGCTGCTGCTGCTGCAGCAGCTTTTGCTCAGGACTTTATGCTAGAAAGCTTTTATCACAGACTTTAATACCTTGAACTCTTTGCCTTCGAGACCCAGCAAATCTGGAATAACGGCAACTTCTAATTATCCACATATCACTGTTTTTATATCACAATGTCAAAATAGTTGGTGTTTTTCCTAGCTGCTAGAGGCAAGCAGTTTCCCTACTTGTGTATCACATAAAAATACGCCTCTCACCTTTATGACAATGAAGAGAAATTCAAAATTATAACTGGAGTAACTCTAGCAATTCCTCAAACAAGAACTTGAAGCAAAGACTACACAATCATTTAAAACGCAGTAAATCTAATTTTTTAAGCCAACCACATCATTTTGAGAAACTAGGTCAGGAGTTTCAACTGACTGCATCCAGCAACAATGTGGGTTTTGAAGGGCTTGCCTAGACACTACAGCACAGGGCAAGTTGAAGTAGAGTCCTCTGTGCTGCCAAGAGGCAATGTGTAAATTAACCTTCTAAAGAACAACACCCAGGCTGCTGACCCTCATCAAGTGCTCTGTGGCGCAAAGACTGGATAGGGCCTCTGAGAGCAGGGCGAGCTCAGCAGCGAGGATGATTCACCACTCCAGGAGAATGGGAAAGCAAAGCCATGCAGTAAACAAATGATAGTGCAGGGGTCTTGCTCCATGGATTTGTGTATTGTGGCTGAAAAATAAAACCAGACTATAAATACAATTAATCTGCTTCTCCACTTGAAATTGCATCTCTCCCTTTGGAAAAGGGGACACTAATGATGGTTTAAAGGGCTGTATAGGCACGCATGTATGTGTGTGGAAGGGTTTCTGGGATGAAACTTTCTGATCTGGCAACTTGAACAGAGAAGAAACGTGACCTTTAGAAATAGTTTTAGGGCTTTCCTGTGTTTGGGTTTTTTTGGTCCAGATTTAACTTACTGTGATTCAAGACGGAAAAACTGGTCAGAAGCTGGGACAGCATTCCAAATTCAACTTCCTTCAGGTGGCACAGCTAACATGTGCCAGGGAGCCACAAGGCTTCTACATCAATGCAAGGTGCACTGCAGAGACAGACCAGAAACAGGGCTGGTGACAGACCTATCTGCCTATCTGCAGCTTAGGGTGTTGATCCATATGGGAGCAAGAGTTGTATGGGAGGCTGCACCTACAGCAACATTCAGGGGGTAACAGAGGCATCTCAAGGCTGAACTTAAATGGAGACCCCTCCAATGGGCAGCAGGTAGGGAGTACAGGAGGGGCTGGTCAGGGCAGTTAAACCATCAGTGCCCTCAGGGTCCTGACACAAATATGCAGATATCCTTTTCTGAAAGTTCCTGTGCCACCCATATGAGCCTATCAGTTCAGACTGTTTCTGAGGGGGCTCCACAGTCAGATTTGTGGTGAACACCCTCAGCAATTTGCCTCATTGAGTTCTGTAGCTGTGCTAATTGGCATTACCCTGAGTGCCCTGACTGGGAAATGAGGGCTGGCCAGCCCAGGGAAAACAGTCCCACTGTTAGCCTACGTTGGAGTTTCAAATGTGAGTCCTTTGGCAATCTTTCATTAAAATAATCATTTAGATCAGAATTTCCAACAGCTATAAAGTACCCATGAGCATCAATTAAAATATGTTCCATTAAAAATACTAAATATTCCATTCAAGATAATCTAATTGACATAAATTAGTACTTATGCTTCCCAGCCAGTTTTCCCACTTGGGATTGCATGCAGTAAGTTGCGTTTCTGTGTTACAGATTTAGACTAGAAAGCAGCTTACTGGATTTTTGGATAGGGGCCTGCCTTTGGGCTTCAAGGGGACATGGTACTATTATGATTTTTACAGGGCTTGGAAAGTCGGCTGTCCAATATGGAAAAGACATTCCATATTGGGAGCAGAGTGGGCGGTTTAACGAGCTGGACACCCTTTGCCTTTGTGGGTGTCCAAGGGAAATCAAAATACCAGGAGAGCAGCAGGGGGGCTGTGCTGGCACCCTCTTCATTTGACTATTGCTTTTAAAGGCCCTTGGGATTACCGGGGTCGCTGGGACCAGCCAGAGCTGGTGGGGCTGAGCCTGGGAGGCGAAGGGACGCTGGGAGAGCCGTCCCCAGCGCCCCGGGGCCATCGCGGCTGCGGCAGGCGCGGCGCCGGGAGCGCTCCCCGCTCTCGGCCGGCTCTGTACCGCGTCAGGCAGATTCTGTGCCGGGTGTGGCTGCCCGGCCTGGCTCCTGCCCAGAGCTGAGCTGTCTTCTGTGCTTGGTTCCTGCTGTTTGCTGTCCCTGATACCTGCTGTAGGCTGGGTCCAGCCGTCGGCACACAGGGAGGAGTGCCTGCTGGGCAGGATAGCACTCGTCGGCTGCCTTCGGTGCCATCGGCACACCGAGATGCCATTTTTGTCCCTTGTCCCCGCTGCAGGCTGCTAGCTTTCGGAGCCGGGTCCTTCTGTTTTCAAAACGAGAGATCGGCTTGCTCGGCAGCCAGCAGCCCTTCAAGATGAAAATGCCAGATAAATGTGCAGCGTAAATGGGTCACAGTTGAGAGCTGAGGGAGAGATCAGCCGTGACTTCAGGAGCACAGAGTCGCAGAGCTCTGTGGAGGTCAGGGTGGAGTGACATAGTTACACAGTCCCACTGGCTGCAGCTCTGTGATGCTGTGGAGATTACGCATGTTCCAACAGGCTAATACCTGTGTGAATGCATAGGTCACTACTGCAAATATACAGAATATTCCCAATAAAGGCTCCTGGCTTCACTTTTTTTTTAGAGGGAAACACAAAGTTCTGCACAGAGCTGGCTGTAAGAAGGGGCTCTCTTGTAGCTGTTTGAGGAAATACAAGACCCCACAATTTTTCTGAAGTGCAGTGTTCTGAAACACAAACACACTTGTAAACAGCGTCTCCTTTTGTATGTTTCCTTGTAAAAACAACAACAAAAAAATCACAGTGGTATAAACCCCACTGTGCTCTGGAACAAGCAAGGTCTCTTGGTCTTCTGCCCTGTAACTTTTGGAGAAGGTACCTACACCTCACATGCAAGAACTTTAGTAAATCTCTTTGTATTTTTTTTTTTTTCAAGGTTGCTAATTTTGGGAGAACCTCCTGAAAGGGGCTTTTACCTGCCTTCCCTTTTCATGGCTGGAATAGGAAGAAATATGTTTCTTTATCAGCTCTCTTGGATGCCACACTTAATCTCATTCAGTAATTTCATTCCTGTGAGAAAACCAAACATTTATTAGGACAACAAACTAATGACAATGCCCAGTATCAAAAGGAGCAGCAAGAAACAACTGCATGATTTGCAGCCCACATCCTGGCTAATGCCCCTGTCCTACAACATGCCTGCTGCATTTAACCAAGACTAATTATTACATAAAGCCTACTTGAGCAAAGTCTGTTTTTTATGGTGTTCATCAAGGGTTTGAGCAAAGTGTTGGATCTGGTGCCAAATAACCCCAGAGCAGCGCAGAACTCCTGCTCTGAGCAGAATTAAGAGTCTGCAGAAGGAAAACCAGCTCAGCATTGCCCAGCTGACCACCAGTGGGATATCCCTGCATCCAGGGATAATCAGAGCCCTTCTCCAGCCTTCTTTGAACAAGGGCCTGGACACCCCTGGTTCATCCCCATGGCCTCACTCTGTGATAGAGATAGGCAAACCAAATCATTGATTGTTAGTTAAGGGATGTACCTAAGACCTCGAGTCATATATTAGAAAATACTAAATACAGATCCTCAGCTTCGTGTGGGGCAATTATACCAATCTAGAGCATCCAGAAAATCTCAGTTAATGCAGTATAACTGAAACAGCAAAGCAGGAATTATACCCATAATCAGGTTGTAATAGCCAGCTCCTAAAGATAGCACCTAGAAACGCCAGAGGATGGTGAGTCTCTCTGAAACACCCCTGCAGCAGTCACTGGTACACTTTTTAGAAGAGGAGTATGACTCCAGCCCAGCAGCCTAGCCTAATTACAGGAGTACTGGGATTGAAGAGAAGCACCCCTGGCACGGGAAGTGGCTTCCCTAGGGAAGACAGAGCATTCCTGCCAAGCATTCCCACGTGGCTGGCAGCATGGTCAAAACAGGACATTGCAGAGGACGACTGGCCACTAGTGAGGGGATCAACCTGCCAAGCATTTGCTTCAGCCCCGTGAATCACCACTGAGTGAAGGTTTCAGGGTCAGGCTCAGGATGGGAGTCATCCCCTGTTTCCACATGAACAGGTAAATTAGCACGGACTTGGAGAGGAGTCCCTGTGGAGCATGTTTTCCACTAGGAAATAGTAAGTGACTAATGATGATGGCAGTCAACAAGTTAGGAAATAATGACCAAAGACAGCAGCAGCTCCTCTGAGTAAGCACAGGATGGTGGAGTATTGCCCTGCAGCTGCCCAGGGGGAGGGTTGGGCTCAGGCAGATGCTGCTCGTGACAACCGGAGGGCCAGGAATCAATGCTACCAGAAACAAACAAACATGAGGGGAACAAAGTACTATTTACAAGCAAAGAACATATCAGCTGCAGGTTTTGCATGGGGTCTCAGTGCCACGGACAACAGAGGAGGGTGGAAGGAATGTCACTCAGGAAGTGTGGGTGTAGCTGACAGCAGACTGCCAGCAGATAGGAAATATTCCCCCCTTCAGATGAAGGGGAGCTTGCACTCCCCAAGGGTAGAAATAATGCAGCTGCTTGGCTGACAACAAAGCATAGCTTGTACCTGTGGGACCTAGTACAGCCTAAATTACTTTTTCCGGGGACAAGTCACTTGCAGAACTGACATAACCACAAATGAATACACAGGGTTACTTTAATAGCAGTTTACCCCAGCCACATTGGGGCAGCTTTTTTAAATCTCAACATGCTGTTAACATGTGTAGCAAAGGACCTGAAGTGACGTCACCGGCTGGGTGACAGCTGCTTTGGTCACATCCTCCGCAGTCCCACCACACCACACAGGGGACTGACAGGGCACAGGATATGCCTGTACTGGGACAGCATCAGCATTCTTCAGTGAGCTTTCCACTGGGTGTTGCTAGTTGCATGGATTCAGGGAATTCTGCTCAGACAAACGAAGGATGTGTCTCTTGTTACGCTGTGGTCTGACGCACCCAGAACAGCTGCTTTCCCGAGAAGCGGGATGGTCACACTGTCACACTCCCCCGCTCCCTGCCTGTCCCTCACTGCCCTCGCATCTGATTTAGCAGCTGTGCAGCTGCTGTGGAGCTAGATGAGCAAGCTGGTCAGGCAGGAAACTGTTCTTTTTTTGGTGGATTTGTTTTCCACAGAATCAGATCACTGATCCAACTTAGTCTGCAGCCACCCAGATGCTAAACAAGGGTGACAGGAAGAGAGGGACGTACTGGTGAGACATGGCCTGAGGTACCGGAAGGTGTGGCTGACTGACGTTGAGGTTCAAGATCCTCGTCACTGCTTTGTCATACTTTTCCCTTTAGACTCCACCTCCACCTTGCTTTGGTGCATCTTCACAAGGAGTACCATCCATCTGGAAACAGCATTCTGGATTTTCTGTCCCTCCTTCCTTGATAACCCCACGAGACTGGTCACAGGGCAGCACCTCTAGGAGATATTTACAGACTGTGGGAGCAGCTGAAATGGATGCTATCACCAGCAAAACTGTGAATGTGGTGATGTCCAAACAGAGAAGGGACAGCTTGGGTCATTCATTAAGAAAGAGAAGAGCTGGTTGGCTGGTTTAACATCCAATAAATAATTTCATGTTACAGATCACCTGGGCACCTTAAAAGCCTGCTCAGGAGGTACAAGGTTCAATTATGACCTGGAAATAATTTTAGTACATTTGTAACATGACCTGATCTGAGTCACTGGTGTAATTCAAATGGGCAAGACTGTCAATGGACAAAGCTGCTCAGAACATCACCATCCTTTTCCAAAAGCAGCCCACCTGGCTTCCAAACAGAGCTGGAAAAGCACTGATGGAAATTCATATCTTCCAGCAGTACATTTTCATTTATTTAGTGGCTTTCTGATGACGAGCAGTTTCCAGAACAAGTAAAACTCATGCTGTTATGGAACAGGATACATTGCATACAGTGTATTGATTTTTGTAAGGAAAATATCAGACTACAAATCTGCTGCCAGGAGACTGTTTTAAGTGATTAAAGTAGCCAGCTCCTTTTCCCTGCTTTCACCAAGCAGTGATATCTTCCCAAACTAGTTAGGATCATATTGATTTACTCAAGGATCCAGTATATTTGAGATGAGGGTTAGTTCTAACTTACTGTGTTGCCGCATTTTTCTTCCTGCAGAGTTTATAACTATTCTGCCCCACTCAGGCACTACTCATAACACAGACAGTGGTTTACTGGCAGCAGGCACAGCTCAGCAGCAGCAGCTGAAGCTGATGTTATTATTGACTGTAGTTACTGGTTACATTTTGACTGGGGCCAAACAGTTCTAATTGAAGCAAGGACTTCAACTGCTCTTGCTTGAACAGCTTCAACTTGCACCTAAATTTGCTCAAGTTTCAAGGAAATTTTATTTACAGCACATGTGTGTTCCTAACCAACCAGTATTTCCTACTTCAGTCTCTCCCTAAGAGGCAGAGATGCTCTTAAAAATAGGGATGAAGCAAGGCAGTGCTGTGATTGATCCCTGATGCAGTTTCAGGAATGCCAAAAGACTTGGATAAACTGTCATAGCAGATTATTTCCCTTTCCCAAAGCCTGAAGACTGATGATAATGATTTCTACTCTTGCAGTCTTCCCCAGCTACCGTTTCTATTTACTGCCAAAACTGCAGTATTACAAAACTCAGGGAATCCTTTTCACCCACATTTTCCCCTTGGCAGGAGCAAATTAAGTCAGCAATACCAGATATCTTTTCCCCTCCGTCATCCTTTTATGAAGAAAGAACCCAATCTGTCCTTGGTCACTAAGAGCTGGATCTGATGTACAGAAAATAACTGTGAGACCTTGGAGCCACGTTTCTGGTTTGAAGTGCTTTGAAATGTAACTTTTCTGTATCACCAAATGATGGCAGTTGCTAATGGGCTCATCTTGAGCTGCAGCACAGCTTTTTTTCCATTAACCTCAGCAGCCGCCACCTTCCTCCCAGGGAGAGCATCTGGTGTTTTCCAAAATAGATTCCTCAAGCAAGCAGCATTTATATTTCCCAATTAACCTTTCACAACAAGTCAGGTTTTGTCTGAAATTGGTTTTGGAAGCTCAACTAACATCACTTCAGTCACATCACACCTGCAGTGATGACCTCTTGCTTTCTTCCAGGGTGAGGATCAAGCGCTCCAAGACCTACAGCTCTGCTGGAAAGTCTCAGTTTCAAAACTTTCCTCCATTTGTCATAAAACCATAGAATGGTTTGGTTTGGGACCTCAAAGATCACCTCATTCCCACCCCCTTCCATGTGCAGGTACACCTTCCACTATCCCAGGCTGCTCCAAGCCCAGTCCAACCTGGCATTGAACAATTCCGGGGATCCAGGGGCAGCCACAGCTTCTCTGGGCACCTTGTGCCAGGGCCTGCCCTCCCTCACAGTAATATCTAATCTAAACCTATTCTCTTTCAGTTCAAAGCCATTTTCCCTTGTCACAGCATGCCCTTGTAAAAAGTCTCTGACACAAAAAGCTAACAGGTACAGCTCTTGATTTAGACCCAAAATAAAGCACGGCGAGTTACATCACAAAATACCAGAGCACTCTGGAGGTGGCTTAAAGCATTTTTCTTTCCAACTAGTGTTATGTAATAAATCCAAGTTATTAATATATAACTAGGTCTGGTGCCAAGGGAAATCATTACACTCATTTCAATGACTGACCATATACATCTACCTATCAGCTAGTGCTTGGAGAGGAGTTACAATCTGTAAAGTCTGTGTTTAAAATGCAAGTGTTCATTAATATTAAAATAAAACGAATATGAGATAGCAACTATTTTGAATAAATAGCCATTCCCCTCAAGTTTAGCTTTTCAGAAAAGCCTGAAATGCAAATCAAGCAATCAGCCACAGAAGCATTAACTCCATCTTTTCTCATTGCTCCATCTGAGCATGTGTACAGGGACTTCATAAACATGCAGCTAAACACATTGAAGAGGGAGTTATTTATTTCTTTATTTTTAAAATTAAAACTGTAAAGACAAAAAAAAATTGAAGCAATACAATACTGGGTGTTAGGAAAAGCTCAACAAAGGGCACAAGAAACTAAGTCAATTTAAATGCATACATTACACTTATGCTTACAGTCCTTTGATATTCCAGACTCACCAAGACTGTTTTAGGAAAAAAAGTATTACCCTGGACATAAAAGGGAAAGTTTTGTTCTGCAACATTAAGCACAACTGTTGTACTAAGTTCTGGGCCATTAATTTTGAGTTAATTGGGCATATGTGCAAACTCAAAGTTGTCACTTAAAACTTTGCCTCTTGGAGAAAAGCTTGCCACGTTTTCACAGCCAGAGTGGTATGATGATGGACAGCCCTGGCAGAAGAGGCACCTTTCCTCCTGTCCTGGGGCAGCCCCAGGTTATCAAAAAGCTTTCCTCTCTACTCTACCTGCTGTACCAGCCAACATCAGCTTTCCAGCTCTGCAGACTGGGTTTTCCTCCAGAAAGGTATTTGCTGAGAAGTTGTGCCTGAAAAATTGTGACTGTGTTTAATAATTAAATTCTGGGGAAAAGATGAGTGACAAGAAGATCTTTCAGCTTCCTGGGTGCCCAGTCACCTGCATGGGCATGTGAGAAATGGAGATGAGAAACCTAATTTTGGGGACAAATATAAAGAAATAAGAAAATACACCCTGGTTTTGACTTGACTCTGCCCTAAAACAAGGCTGGCACATTTTTGTTACAAAAAAGAGAAGTTATTGCTGTATCTTTCTTGTTTCTCAAACTAAAATGAGGCCTTTTAAAAAGAGTATATGATTTTGCTAAAAAGAGATGGTTGGTATAAAGACTGGCATTTATAAACATCAGCATAACAGAATTTTCTATCCAAAATATTCTCTCAGTCCCTTAGTCTTGGAAAATATGAAGCAATTCAATGAGGTTACAGTGATGACTTGATTTACTGGAAAAAAAAAAAGGTTTAATTCTTTCTACAGTTCCACTAAACATTTTTTTCATCAGAGAATTTGCTGGAATAGTTAATGTGAAATAAAATAAGCCAGAGTATTCAGCCCAGGATAGAACTATTCAGGTGCTGGTATCCAGCTGTCATTTCCTTACTTAGTTTAGCCTATTCAGGGAAATACATTAAGCTAAAATGGACTTTCATATGGAGTAAGCTTCCAGGAACACAAACATTCAGGAATCACTTTAAATCTTGCACAAACCTGAGCTAACTCTAAAGCAATTTCCTAACACTAGATCTGATTTTATTGCCATACATTACTGGGAGGAGGTGGAAAATAGAGAGACGTACGAAATGCCCAGGAGACATTAGAACAGCTTTCGAAAGCAATTTTAGCTTGCCTGTGCTCCCGCTGCCTTCCCAGCCAGCACTTAAGAGAAATCCCATTACCACAGTGCACAACTTTCCTTTTCAGAGATTTGTTTCCCACAGAAAAGCCCATGGAAACAGGATGAAAAGCAGAAAGCCCCAGATTGTGAAATCAGACTGATGTTCATCTCCACGCTGCTCTGGGAGCTGACAGAGGGTCTGTCCTCAAGAGGGATTCCACACCTTGTACCCCAACAGCCAGTTTTGACAGGGTTTAATATTTTAAACCAAGAAAAAAAGTGGCAGAGGGGCCTGTTTATAATTTTGCAAATAGTGCAGAGGAGTTTAAAAAAAATCAACAAAACAAACCCTCCCTGTTTCACACAATGCGGGAAGCGTCTGGCACCCAACTGCATCTGCTGGGAGGCAGATCTAAAACAAACAAGAGGGAACACATCCTTGCAGACTCTTTAATTACACTTTGGATCATCCAGAGGTCAAAAGTATCAACAGCTTTAAGATATGACTGGTTAGATTAAAAAAAATAAAAAAAGAAAAAGAAAAAAAAATTAGGCTGAGTGATTACTAGAGCTGATGGCCTGCTTGCAACAAATCTCCAAGCAGTGGTTTGCTGCCACAGCACAAAGAGACAGGAATCATCTTGTCTTTGCTCCTTTCAGCTACATTGAGGAAAACAAGGAGCAGAGATCTGTGCCACTGTGCAGAGCCCCCCTGAGAGTTACAGGGATCAGTTGACATGTCGATCTAGGGACGGGTTAAAGCAAAGTTGAAAAGCTTCTTAAGACTTTTGCTGAGGTTGTAATCAGGACATAGGAGCTTCATATCTTCTGTGTCCTCCCTGTACACTCTCATAAGCACACACAGCTGGGGGTGCCAGCTGCTGAATTCTGCAAGCTAAGGAAGGGGTAAAAATGCAGCCATCCACAAAGGGTAAGAAAGTCAATGTGATTAAAAGTTCTCTTTCTGAATTATCACTGCAGGAGTCCAGGACAAGCTTATTTAACATCACAGACATGCACTCTAACATGAAAGTACTTGACCAGCTTTATGTCAGGGATATTTTTCTATATTATGACAATGCTGCTTGCGCAGCCAGGGCTTGAAGAGCACAGCACAAGTCACTTTAGAAAGAGGCAAACCCAGCACTATGCTGCAAAAAAGCAGTCTGAAAATCACACACTATTGTCAGATTGGAATGCAGTCCCACAGCAGCGTAGCTGGGGACTTCCCATCTATATTTAGGGTGTTGCAATGCTACCCTTTTGCCCACACGTCCTCACCCCCAGCAGGATGCCAGCTCTGGCATTCCTGGCACAGAAAGGGAGCAGGCTCTTGCATCTCCTTCCATGGCAGTGTTGCAAGTATCAGTGTTTGGTTGGTGTGCGAACACATGGCAGAGCTTGGTGGCTGTCCCTCACTTCCACCTACTTATGTGGTTGAAAGAAAGGTTAAGGAGTGACTCAGACACCTGCCAGGTGGGCTCTGATAACCTGCCGTGCTGACAGCCGCACCAGGGTGGTTAACAAGTGCTTACACTTTACCTGCACATTCCTCTGAGCATGAAGGGATTATTTACACTGCGGTACCTGCGCACATTCCCACGCTTCCAGCCTACAGGAGCAGGGACTCACATCCAGTCCCCATCATCACATACTGTAGAAAGGTGCACCCTTCACTGCTCATACATTCTGCACAAAATCAAAAGGAATGTTTGGTTTAAAAATAGAAACCTGATGCTCCCTGCTTGTTTGATTTGCTGCTCACATAAGCCAGCCCAAAAAGTGGAGGTGCAGTCTTTGTTCTGCCTCTGTCAATTTAAGGCTTACTCAAACAATTGTCAGACAGCACAAGGCTTTTTTTATTGAAGTCCTTCTTACACCCAGCACTCCTACATACACTGCTCATTATGCCACTTCTTAATACTTTCCATATCAGTCAGTACTCCACCTCAGGATACACATATTGGCACTTGCTTTTCCCTTTTGATTCACTGGGAGATGTCATCGTGCACAGCTGTGGTGTCAGTGTGGTGGCACTGACAAATCCGCATGACACAGCTTCCTGAGCAGAGCAGTAAAAGCAGGCCAGTGAGGAAATAGCTCCTTGCTGTTACCAGAGCAGTGGCAGAAAACAAACAGGACATACTAATTAACTGGCTATTTAGTAATGTGCTGTAGAGAGATTATTCGACAAGGTTTGGGCAAGGAAAATGGAAAGTGAAAGTTTAAGACTTAAAACTAGATGTTGATCTAAAGCCCATTGCACGTGGGCAGCAGTTTTAACTTCTCTGGTGTCCTTTCTGCTTTATGGGAGGTATAAGCTATTGGAGCAGTAGTTTAAAATAAAACTAATTCAATTTTCTTTTGAAAACATACCTATAGCATTTGTGGTTTGCAGAGCAAAGGCTGAAATGTGACTTCCAAAAGCATAAAAGACTGCAAGGCTAGTAACTTCCTCTTTCCTCCCCAAATCCCCTTTTTCTTATTATTTAAGAGATCTTAGCTTTTTCTTTTTAATTCTTATTGAGTGTTTAGGACTAAAATAAAATGGTGCAATGCCATTGCCTTTGTCTGGAGCCCCTGTTGCTGCAGCACGGAGAATCTGCTGGAGGGTGATAGAGTCACCACTGTGGAACATTTAAAAATTATTATTTAGACCTAGTTCCAGAGGGCCAGAGCCAGACTTCTGGCAGCATCTTCTTAAAATAGCAACAGTTTTACCGAGTTTATAAATCTAAATACCATGTATGGCCACAATCCCTCAGCCGGGGGTGGGAGCCCCCTTTGATGTATGAACTCAGTGTTTCAGACTGCAAGAATCAAATGAAACTGACGAAATACAGGCACATCATGGAAAAACCTAGGGACAGACAACGGAGGGATGTACGAGCGTGGAGCTGTGCACAGACCCAGAAACAGGCACATTGCTCGTTCAACACCTACCGGAGTGCGAGCCCCAGGGCTGAAAGAGCCCCTGACCTCCGTAATGGGGACAGACACACGCCAGCCCTGCCACCAGCAGCTGGGACAGCGATTCCCAGGGGCTGGAGGGGCAGGAGGACCAGCACACACTGCTGCAAGAGCAGGAGGGAATTGCCTCGATGATGGCAAAGGAGTGATTGCTCAAGGCACAGAAACGAAACAGGTTGCCGCGTTTGTCACCTCTTCAGGGAGTGTCGCAAGGCCTGTGCCGTCCCTGGCAGCAGCAACTTGTACTTTGTTATTGTTTCTGGGTTTCTGTGGGGGTTTTGTGTTTGGGAGGATTTTTTTTGGTGGGTTTTTTTTTTTTTTTTTTTTTTCATGTAATTTAAAATGTTTTTAGGGCCTAAAGGTTTTCAGGGTTTTTGGAGTGTCGGTCTGGTTTTTTTGTGTTTTTTTTTTTTTTTTTTTTTTTTTTTTTTTTTTTTTTTTTGTTATCATAAGCTGGATACAAATAGCATTACTCACACTTAGCAGCACATTATTCTGGCTTCCAGAGACTACCTGTGGAGTTGGACAGGGAGATATTACAAATGCTGAGTCAATCCCAGGATAAAGGCAGCTCTTTCATGAAGTAGTTCTTTCCTATTGTCCAGCCCTCACACTTGCATCTGTGTGGATATAGGATCTGAGCACACAGATGTCACTGATCTAAATATGTTGAGCCTACATCTCTTTTTGATCACACATCATTCTTCCATGTTGATGACAGGGCAATGAAAAATTTGGAGAAAGAAAAAGAAAGTCCAAGCAGAATTTACGTAAGAGTCCCTGAAACAGCACATTTTTAAACAAGCGCTGTAGTTTAACTCTAAACCTGATTGCATCTTTGTAAATGCAAGAGGCAGACAATAAGTAAGCACTATAAGATTATTTATATTTTCTATCTAAACATTTCAAGAGATAGAAAGAGGATTGGGTAGGACTGGGTGCACAAGAAGTTAATGTACGACAACATTGTTTATAAACAAATTCTCTGAGGAATGATACAAACAACTTTTCTAACACAAGGCTTAAATTCTTGCCATATTTTCCTTAAACACTTTGAGGAGTTTTGATTATTCTTTCAGGAAAACTGCCAGTGTCACATACAAATCTCTGAGATAGTTTCACAAAGCACTATGAGAAAGGTCTCCAATGCCGATTTGCTCTTTGCTGCTGGGCTTCGCAGAGGAGTTGCTTCATGGATGAATTTCAAAGTGATTGAAAAGCTTGACAGCAGCTGAAAGAGCTTGTTCCTGCAGGACATGCAGACAGCAGTGCTGCTAGCCACTGCACTGCAAGGTAAAAAGACATTTCCATCACCAGCCATGCCCTACTTGGTGGAAATGCAGGTTTTGTTTTGGGTGCTGTAGCTCTGACGCTGTCCTGAAACCACAGAAGGCCTCTGCCTGAGTAAAGTGAATAATTGAGTCCCTTTGATCTGTGCAAAGTTTTGCACTTTTGCCTTTAAATATTGGGCAGAACCTTCACCTCCTCCTGCCAGCCAGCCTTGATTGCTGACAGAGGCTGCCGCTCCTTTCCTGCATCACTGGAGATAGATTGCCTGTACATCAGAGATTACTGCAATGTCCAGACCAGACCATTCTTGTTTGGGGAGAAAATGAGAAAGTACAAAAGGTGACTGTGGGTTATGTTTATAGACGTTCTGTGCAGCAGCAAAGCCATACAGAAACTAGAGAATGCACAAGGGCACCAAAATATACCGGTTCCATGCGGATTTTGTATGTCACCTACCTGTGAATGATCTGCACAGGGATGGGGGTACGAGCTGGCCACAGCCCTGCCCAAACTAGGACAGCAGCATCCATTCAAAGTGTCTCTGGAAATCAAAGGAGTACTTCAATTCTAGATGGAAGACTAAGCAAAGTTTTACAAGCAACCGTAATTCAAGCATTTCTTCTGCATGCCCAGTTTTACAGCCACGATTACCCTTTCTTGTCACAGATGTACCTGTGTCTTTTACGCGTCGATGCAATATCTGGGTAACATACAATGCTCTGTACATTCATCAGAAGTTCTCAGGGAAGAAATCCTGACAGCTTGGCACTGCCTTTGTGCAACCTGCCCTTCCTTCCTCCTCTGTACGCTGCAGAAAGTACAGGGGATGTTCTCTGCCATCAGCTGTACATCTGCACAGATCCCTTCTTACTCACTTCCCCAGATGGTTCAGACTCATTTACACTGTTCACAAATAGATACACCATGTTGTCAGATACAATTTCATGGCACAAACTAGAAGTTACCTTATCTCACTCCTGGCCCTATGGCCTCCTCTTTGTGCTTAGTGCATAAAGAGTAAATATGTGCATTAAATGTGATATTTTGTCTCTGCTTTTGAAAGTCTGCTTCTTCTAGGTATGTAGCTCTGAATGTTTGTACTGGATCCCTTGGAATAATTCATCTTGCAGTAGGATCAGTAGATTCTCGCTACTGACTTCAAAGGACTTTAAATATAACTAGCAGAACCAATATTTTGAACCAAATACTTCTTGTTTTTCCAACAGAAACAATAATTCTTGATACTCTTGCTAGTGCTTTATCAACCCGTCATGACTCTTGATAAAGCATTTGACTGGGATTAAAAAGGCTTGGAAAGTGCAGGGGAGGGAATGGAAAAACCCTAGAGCTGCTGGCTTGGGATCTATCTGAAATGCATTGATGGATGCTGATAGCACGTAGGAACACAGTTGCAATAAAATTGCCACCAAGATGTCTATAAATAAAAGAATACTGAAAGTGGCTCTTCCACATCCAGCTCTTTTCAAAGGAGGCAAATTCTAATCTCATGTTGTATTGATGTTTCTCCACTGAGTTCTCAAGTAGTTTTTGAGAAGAAAAGACAATCTTTTCTGTAGACAGAAATGCCAGTAACTCCAAAAGTAGGTTTCATCATCTACCTATGTTCCGTTTTTCAAGTGTTACACATTTACAAGGAGAGGTTTACCTTTCCAATGTATGCCAGCAGTGAACCATTTGTAACCAGTAATGTCCAGCTCTGAGCTATAATCCATATGTCACTGGGCATTTGCTGTCTGCCCATTTCTTCCATGTTTGGAAACCCTTACTGGCCTTGCAGCTACTCTGGGTAGCTGGAAGAGGACATCATCCACACAGAGTCCATATAAATTTACACCTTCCCATGTCTCTGTTTTTCCAACCTGCATGCACATCTCCCAGGCACTGGTGCAAGATGCTTCTTACCAAACACAAGCATCTCTGCCCAAATATAAAGTGTCTTCCTGACTGGAGGTCATACTGTTGTACAGCAGTGAGAGCCTCGCTAGTGCCAGGGCTGATTTATTACTGGCTGGCGATTCTGACCCGATAATATTATTTGTGTTGGTAGGTGCTCACGTGTCAGGATTAAGGCAAGGCACCCAAGAAGGAACACAGTGTTCTGATCCTATTTATGTTTATTGCTCTAGTTTCCTCAGAGACTAACATTATTAACTTCCCCTGTCAGACAAGTGACACTCAATTTCAGGTCATTTATACCTGTCTCTTACACTTCAGGAGTTGTTATATGAGCTTAAAGACTGATGGAAAATTGAAGTATAAATGTAGCCATGTGTAATACACATATTTACATCCAAGTACTTTTTTGTGGATGGCTCCTGTGAGAAGTTAGGACCTCAAGCCATCAATAGAACATCAGGAAAAGCTATTGTGACTCAGTGGCATTACTTCCCTTTGCTAGACCTAAGTGGAATTTCTGGAATTTTTGAGTGACACAGAAGAGAAACTTGGCACTCTGGCAAAGGGACACTCACACTTCACAAGGCAGGGTAGCCTCTAGGTCTGTACTGCAGAGCCCCAGCTTTCCAAATACATCCCTAAAAGGAACTCTGCTGGGACCAGCGGCATTGCAAGGGTGAAGAAGGAAAGATCTGCAGAGAAAAGTCTGCAAAGCAAGACTTCCACTTATGGCCAGGGCTGGCACAGCATCTGCTGCATGTACTGTTGGCTGTGAAGCACCAAGCAACCAAAGTCCCAACACCAATATATCGAGTGTGGTGTGCACACAACCTGCAAGCAGGACACAAAGCAGGCAACAGGCTCAGGCTGCTGCCACACGTAGAGAACAGACCTACTCTGTCAGAGGCTGACATTTTTACAGAGCTGCTTTTCAGAGCCCAGGCGCGCTCCAAGCGTGGAATAGTTTCCACTGTTTCCCTTTTCACACACGCTCAGTTTTCCAAACCATTCACCTTTGGCAAAAGATTCATGCCTGGCCTCTGCTAGAAGGCCAGCTTGTTTTGCAACATGAACCAAACTCCTTCATTTGTTAAAGATCTGGGGCAGCAAATGAATCTGCTTATGCAGATTTTTTACTTCATCATTGTTACTAAATTTGTACACATATTTCCCTTTAAAATGTATAGTTAATTTTTAAAAGAGACTTTGGCAGACTGATAAACATAATTATTTCCTAATAATTCAAATATGTCAAAAAGGAAATTACATCTCTCATTGCTACATAGACCATTTCTTTTTTTTATTATTTTTTATTTTTTATTTAGCCAAACCTATTTTGGTCCTGTACTTTTTGTGCCATTGTCAGATTTTTTTACTTGCACACAGTGACATTTGCATAATTTCCATGAGGGAGACTGAAACCTTTCAGGGAAACATGATGCAAAGCCCAGGAAGAGAAAACTTTTCCTACAGGGGAAAAGGAGACAGAAGTGTCAAGGTTAACTGGGCAAGTGCTTTCCGCAGTGCCCCACAGGGCTTGCTCCCTGCTCTGGCTGATTCATCTAACACAGACTCTCGGAACCCCACATTTTCACCAAACTGGTGTGTTTTGGACAAGTTCCTGTTAAGGACACTTCCCTGTCCGACCATCCAGGAGCTACTCTGGCAGTCACGCCTGCACCACCTGAGCTGGAATCGAAGTTCCTTCCCAGCTATACCCCCCACACTCACACAGCCACACCACGTTTCCTCACTGGCTTGGCCCCAGGCTCCCATAGCAGCATCTCAGGCATCCTGATCATTAAAGTAGTTTAATTTTGGTGCAATAATAAGTGAGAAATTAACAGCTTAAGCTGATATCGCTGACAAGGGACCCTGAGCAAAGGAGACCCTGGGCTTCTATAGCCTCACAATCTACATGTGTGGGGCCATTGGCTCCTTGTGTCCCCAAGTGTCCTTCATCTGGCTGTGCCACAGGTCCCCAGGCCCTTTTTTATTCAAAGGGTCAGCAATTCAAGGCCTCCTGGGCCTCCTGCCTCCCCAAACTACCTGCACTGAACATATTCCTCAGCACAAGGAATGCAAACAGCCACAAGGGCTTGTCTCGTGACAGAACTGTGAATCCCTCTGCACACACCATTATTTTCCAGCCCTCCCCCTGTTCTCAGCCAGCTTGGCCAGCTGGGCTCCAGCACTCATCAGGCCCTTCTTTTTTAACTCATTGAAAGGACAGAAAACAATCCAGAAAAAAAGATTTTACTATATTTTATATTTAGTTAGAAAGATAAATTAGCTCAGTTACAGCTCAGAACTGACTCAAGGATGGGGCAGGACTGCCCAGCCAAGAGTGAGCACAGGAAAGGGCATAGGAAGGAAGGGCTAGGGCAGGAATAAGAAGCAGCAAAACAAGCTGTTGCAATGCCCAGAGTGTAAACAAAGTTGAACACCTCAAAGATTTCATCCTGGCCATCAAGATATACCCTGGCAGGAACATGAAGAATAGCAAGGAAATATAAGAAACAGTCAGACTTAGTGGAATGAAAACAGTAATCTTAAAAACCTCAAGTGTACAATGATATGAATCTGTATCATAAGTTAGCATATTAGCAAATGGAAACAGAAAATCATCTGAGAGACAGCATCAGCTTTAAACCACACTGGAGCTATCTTCTACTTCCAACTTTCTTCTGTTTCTGTGATTACACTTTGTTAACTCTGATAATTTATTGCATGGCCTCTACAAATGTTGTGCATGTTTGATCATTTTGTCATTTAGTTTCCATTTCCCACAGAGACCCCATTTGCTGTTCTCACCAAATCCCCTTCTCTTGAAGTCATTGTTATTTAAACAATGACTGCAGTGGCAATGACATTTCAGTGAGAGGCCCCACCACCGTTCAGTATTTCCAGTTGTCCCAGTTACACACAAATGCAAAGCCAGGAGCAATAAAAATAAAGCGGCTGGACATTTTAAAAAGAGTACTGTCATATATGCAACCTGTACCTCAGCTTCCACTCATCTAAAGTCAAACTTTTACATGACCAAGCTACACAACATGTGCAATAGCTCAGAAATCTAGAGCTGGAGAAAGATCAGGAGCCAGAAGGATGCTAGGAAAGAAGTTTAGGGCAATATTTCTCTAAAATTACAAGCAAAATTGGTGAATTGTAGTTTGTTTTACAGTTAAAAGTCACATGGAAGTATAGAACACAACAGGAAACTTTCATCTTGGGACTATAAAAATCATACATGGAAATAAATAAAATAGTTATGACAATATAGATCAGAAAATTATCTTCATTACACCAGGGAAAAGTACTAAGGAAATTTACCCTGGTGACACAAAAAGGCAAACTCAGAGTTTAGAGCTGAATCTTTAGTCTCTAGTGCTCACCTAGCTATTGCCTGCTGTCCTTTCTCCACATTTCTCAGAACACCAGAAATATTCAATATGTTACTATTTTCACCACTCCTTCCTTACAGCTATACACCACAACATGGGTGAGAAATGTGACCAAAGACTAAAATACTTCAATTCCAAAATAAACCTCAGTATTTTGGACTTTATTTCTATATGTTTTTGCTTCCTCATTAGTGAAACTTATTTTTTCTTTTCTTTTCTTTTCTTTCCTCTTTTAGTCTCAAATGAATTCCAAATGCAGCAAAACACTATGTTAGTGTAGGAAAATGCTCTTATGGCCTTCATAGGTACATAGTCACTTCACATTTCTTACACCACTGTACAGTCTTCATTTACTTTTCATAGTTATTAGAGCTATGTTGCACAGCTATAGAGTAAACCTCATTTATTTTGTGTTTTAGAAGGAATGCTTTTTCCACTATCACGTTTCAAATTAATTTCCCATATTACCTCCATCTCTTCATCTTTTCATACAGGCTAAAGATTTTAATCTTCTTGGTAATCTAGATTTACTAAAAATAAAGAGCAATAGTGAAAAAAGTGACAGAGAACAAGAAAAAAATGCACAAACTCACAGCTGGGCTAGCATTTTGACAGTCACACAAGAATGGCACTGGCACCACCAACTAAAATGAAAGGGCATTGCACATTTCAATTTCAGCCATCCAGCTCTGACAGCTGGCAAGACTTTGGAAGAAAAGTTTTACTTCTCCAGAAAATCCATGCCTAAGCAAAATGCTGAAATGTTTGTCTTCTTGTTTACAACATTATGTCTTTTAAAAGAACACCCCTTGCCCTACAAACAAGGAACTCAAGTATTTATAATAATATTACGTATATAGAACATGAATAGTTTAAAATTGGGTTAAAAAAGTCTGGCTTGCAGTGCTTAATGGAAGATGGAAAATAACACAGTCAACAGAGAAACATTATACTGCACAAGAGAAATGTTCTAATCTATTCTTAACTCACTTTTATCAATAATCCCCATAGCTGGCTTCTGGCCATCCCAGATGAATAATTTAGAGCCAGGAAAAAACAGAGATCTGGACAGACATTGTCCACATCTGTAATTCATCTGCCTTGACATATTAAGTTATTCGCCTGTTAAAATTAAATTTCCTACTATATAGTTAAATATGTTTAAAGGTTACACAGCTAAAAATAGCACTGCCAGCAGTATTTTCTATACTGTAGAATATATAAATTATCCTTGTCAGTATGTTACTTTAAAAAGGCATTGATTTGTATTTTTAGCAGAAGGCATTTCAAAGATGTCAGGGGTTGCATTTTGGTCAAATAGCTTTGCAGCACATATAAAAGTGTGTGGGTAAAATCTCTAAAGATATTTTTCTATTGTCACTAAATTGGCAAAAAATACTTGGGTTCTCATAGGGAATAGTAACACATGCCTAAAACTAGTGAAATTATGACATTTTTTTTTTTTTGTAGGTGCTTTATGGCTGAACCAACTTCAACCTGCAAATTTTCTTTCTGCAAGGCCACTGCCCAAACATGCTCCTTCTTCTTGGAGAAATCTCCACTCTGAGCCCCCTTGAGCAAGAGGGAATGTGGCTTTATTCCACCTTGAGCCCCTGAATAAAACCATTTGCAAAGCTCTACATGTGCATCACAGCCTCTGCATTGCTGTTGCTACAGCCCTAGTAGGGCTTTTTGGAATATTTATTGTTTGCCGTTATACACAAAGTGGGGAAAAAAATTCTCTTTGACTCTTGGCATCCTGAGATGACTTTCACTGGCCTAAAAGTGACAAAGGTTTCAATCTGAATTATGGATCTGGAAACTACTGATATGAGGAGATAACTCTACAGCCTCCATCTCCAGTGGCCAGGACATCAGCCTTCAGTGCCACTCAGCAAGGCTTCACTAGAAATGAATGAAGATATTTGCATACAGTCATTGTCTTGCAGCTTCCTCCTCCTAAAGAAAATGCAGCAGAAAAGCCAATTTGTGGCAGAATGCCAGTTCCATTAAATACAAAGCATGCAGGTAGTAAATTTTTGCCCATAAACCAAGTTATCCAAGGGTCAAAAAAACAATGGAAAATTGTAGTTTTAGTATCAACACTATGCCAAGTATTGTCAGAAATAGAGAAGGTTTCTGCTCCAACCAAGCAGACGGAAAATATTCTATTGTTCAGAGGTAAAGCAGAGCTCCCACCCGGGCCCTGGCCACATAGTTACATCTCTCTGTGTGAGCCCAGCCTTTCAACCACCCCCCATGCAAAGCAGCTTTCAGGAAGAAAGTTTGATACTGCAGCTATTTTTACTTTTGCTCCTTATTTCTCTTGTCCAAAGATGCAAATGCAAGGATGACTGGTTCCATGAAGAAACAAGAAACTTCCTTTGATAAACAGGATGTTGGGTTTTCTATGGAGTCACACAGACACACCTGTTCTCTTTATGGCTGGATAAACATCCTCAGCTCCCCACAGATCCTTTCACACACTGTGCACATCAAGCATCTTGCTCTGGCCCTGTGCCTGGCTGGGCTGCAGTGGGAGCACCTGGGGTGTCGCTCAGGGTGCCCACGTAGTCAGCAGGGTACATTAATCACTCCTTATCTTATTTGCAGAGCTGAGACAGGCAGGCGTAAAGATGACCACGCCAATCAATTCACAAACATTGCAAAGAAATACTCAAGTTTTCCTTTCAGCAAAGCAAATATGGGGAAGTGAGCTGACAAAACACGAGGTCAGCTGGCATCCTGGTCTATAGAATGACTTATATTTACTTTCTCTTGCCTTATCTCCCTTGAATAACTTGCGTTCGGGATGTAAGCATACATTCATATTTATCTTTCCAAATATAGGATCATGACTGGAGTAAGCCTCTGCTGGAGTGAAATTCCACTCAAGTCAACAGTATCCAGCAATGTTCCAACACGTGGGCTGGGTTAGCTTTTGTTTTGAGTCTTTAAATGACATCCTTAAGCGGGGCTTTAGCTACACTGAAGTTCAGCACTGCCCACACGTGGGCTGCCCTTCAGACACAGGGTGTAGGCATGCCAGCCTCTGCTTCCAGCAGGAGACTTTGGGATGCCAAGCTCACAGGGAGCAGTGTCCACCTCTCCTCACTCCTGTGGTCCATGCCCTTGACCCAGTTTTCTTTTTCATAGCTCCGTTTCTCTCCACATCCCCAGATTCATACAGGCCTTCAGTTGCTCACGCGCCCCTTTCCCCTCCAATGTCCCCAAGGACCAGACAATCCTTCAGGACAAGCCTTGGCTGCTTTTCTCCAGGGAAGTTTAACTGCAGCATATCAGCAGAATCAGAGAAACATGAGATAACTCAGTTGGAGTCAAAGACAATACACTGCAGAGAGGGCATTGCCCTTGAGGCAGGAGGCTCCCCTAGCAGCAGAGGTGTGTGAGCTCTCACCAACTCAAAGTTGGTGACTTAGTTGACTCTAAGCAAGCAAAAATGCAAATTATTCCCTTTTAAATCAAAGCATGTGACAGTTTACCAACTTGAAGAAATCTAGGCTGGCTTAGGGTTCTGTGTAGGCAAACAGCATTGGTTTCATAAGCTTAACAAGTTTAAACCTCATGAACTCATGAGCTGCAGTCGACTTCTGTCTTTGAATGATTTGACTCTGAAGCTTGAATGGTAAAGTAGTAGCATAGTTATGGACCTGAAACTTTCAGGCTTTGCACATATCAGACTTGTGAGCTAAAATAAACTAAATAAGATGAATGCTTTTGTTACAGAAGCTTCTTTTTAGAAGTTGTTTCCCTGAAAAACACTGAGTGGATGGTGGTTTCAGAGAGGTAAATACAAACCATCATCTTGCTGTTCATGGAAAAAAAAAAGTAATCCTTTGTTACCAGGACCTTGGAAATGAAATAATAAAACGAAGAACACAGAGGTGTTTGATGGCTTTTCTGGAGTCATTAGGCTTGTGATTCAGCTCTTAAATTCAGGGTATCAATTGTCTTGTAAGAGAGATACAATATAGGTAATAAATGACAGACAATCTTAAAACATTTATAATCTTAATAATCAAAACACAGGGAGAGACACAGGAAATCAATACATTACTTTTAGAAATAGCATCAAGAACAATGATCTGAGGGAGAATAATAAGAGGAAACTGAGAAGATAAAGCACACTAGGGTAATTTTAGAAAGAAAGACGGCAATAACATTCTTCTAATGTAGCAAGGGAGCTACAATGAGCTGATCTGGGCAACTACAAGTTATAAATAGTATGAAACAATAGAGACTAAGAAATATCAGAACTTTTCAAGCTGAGGGAGAGAAAAGAAAACTGAGCAGTCCCATAATGTTATTTGTGCAGTAACTAATACTCATGTGAGTGGGACACTACTATTTTTCTCATCTGTGTTTACAAGTGTCCCTCTCACTACATATCAGAGTTAGAAAGACCAGAGCTGAAGGAAAACCTTGCCTAATAGCAGGGTTACTGCCATAAAGCCACAGGGCAAGATCAGAAAATGTGTAATTGAGCGTTCCTTTCCAAAACTCCTGTTGCCATGATGTTGATGGAAATGATGGATGACCTCCATAACTGGCTCATCTTTGAGAAGAACCATTCGGGTCTATTAAGGTGGTCCTTTTTTTTTAGAAACAGAGTCATTTCACAGGGATTACTTTTTCTTTTCCTGAGAATATTTTACCAGATTATGAAAGCATTCTTCTAAATGTCCCTTTGATATCATTTGCTTTAATCAAGCATAAAGGTACAATAGGTGCAGACATTTCTACTATTCTGCAATGCACAAGAAGAAGTTACAAACAAGAGGACGTGAGAAAGAAGAGATGCAGGAGGGGCAATGGTAGCCAAATAAGGACCATACTGTAATACTTCTTGTGACTTAAGAATTCTTAGGTATTCCAGCAGCTCAAACTCAGGCAATCCCATCTCCCAACACATTTAATGACTTGTCCAAATCAGCACCTAGACATTTCACAGAAACCCTTTATTTAGCTTATGGAAACCTATTTATAGCAGTCACTGTAACCATTCAGTTTTCAGACCTTTCATGAGTATTTCATTACATTGTCTGTTTCCAAAATGACTCATTCTTCAGAATTATTTTTGAAGATGACATTACAATATGCAGAGATAATGCAATATTTTCCTCCCTCCAGACACTTCCTCATTTAATTTCTTATTCCATTTCAGAGAACATTATAAACATGCATAATGGCATATCTATTGTTCATGGGTCATCAGCTGCTTTTAATCAGCAGAGTTTCAGTTCAGTTACAAGTTCTAATGAGGTTTTTCCACTGAAACTGATGCCTTGAGAGGCTACTAGAACAGAGGCTGGGCAGAGTTAAAGGAATAAAGTAGGGATTTATTAAAACTCTTCAGAGGATGCACCTTGGGCAGTACAAGAGCCGTGGCTACACCCAAGATGGACCCTGGGTCATGAGTTCTCACAGTTTTAGAAGTTTTGGTCCATTTCCATATTGGGGTTAACTGTCCAGTTCCAGCTCCAGGTGATGCAGTCCCACCCTCCCAGTTTGCTCTCCTCCATTCCCTGTTGTTTGCACTTTTTGGGCCTGAAGCTGCAGCGGCGTCCTTGGTTCTGGGGCTGGAAAAGGATTGGTTTGTGTGACTGAGCTGTGGAGAGAACCTGCCAACACTTTATATGAAGTTCAGAGTTATAAACTAATGCAGTACAGAATCTGGAAAATATGAAAGCTCAAACTTAAGGCATCAAAACTAGTGGAATGATACAGATAGACATTCGATTAAGTTTTGCCCAATTACACTATCACCTGTAAGCAAGAAATTATTTTATTTATTTTTAAACACTTAGAGAAAAAACAATTAATTTCATTACAAAAAAAAATATTAAGGGGAGTATAAATAGGAGGAACACTGAAATATTATCACATATGTGAATACAGTAATCTAAAGGGGTAGGCAGAATTCTTTTGTATCAACTAGATCAAACTTTTAAAAATACTTGTGAGTCACTGGGCAGTTTTCCCCCCCAAAAGCAGTGGAGGACAGCACCTTCTAGACCAGCTTGGTCTAAATCTCAGAGTTTGGTAAACATAAATTTGACATATTTTAGTAAAACAAGGTCACTATATTGTGGTATTTCCCTGTATTTTAGACATGAGGGGAGAGAGGAGGTAAAGAGCACAATCCAAGTTTCAGTTTTGCCACTACCACAACTGGCATTTATTTATGTGCCTAAAAGAACAGTGGCCTTCCTTCCAGCTATCCAGGAGGCATTCAGGAAAACTCATAAATCTGTGACCACCCAAACAGCACAGACATGCAGGATGCTCAGCACAGGTCACTGCCAGATCATAATTTGCAAGTGTTGATTAAAGAGTAATCTTGGCTATTTTTAAATCTAGAAAACAGGCCTAACAAGGACAGACAATTAAACTATTCTGTATTTGGAAACTTAGTTGCTGACAATGGGTTTGGCTTCCTTTGCCCTTGCTCTGTTCTGACCCTGGTATTCCATATTTTATCCACATCTTCATACTGAAAGACCAGGACAAGATGCACTTGATTTCTATGACTGAGCTCTTTAAATATACTAACAAATTCTTGTCTTCGTTCTCTCTTGCATCTCCTTGTCCCTCTGCTCTCCTCCAGGCAAGAAACAAAAATATCTCAACCAACTGAAAGCTCTATTCAACCTCATCATAAAAATTTCAGTCAGAAACAATGTTCTGACAAATGATTTTGTAATACAATCCCTTCTGCTCTGCTACAGGAATAACTTTCATGCTGGTTTGCATGTAAATAATATGAAATCTATAGAGGTAGTTTTTTTCTCTACTTTCTTTATCATCAGCTGATACATTTTGCAACCAAGAAAAATAAAAACCTGCATTTTGTACAAACCCATGACATTTATGTTGGTTTCAGTGAAAAGCAAACGGTCCCTGTTTTGTCCCTCGGAAATATATACAGGTTTTAGTATATCTCTAGGAGAACCCACAGCATTCCCTTCTGAAGTCAAAACTTCCAAAGTGCTAAATCTCTTCTAAGTCAGCACAGCAGATTATCTCGGCAGCCCTTAAAATAACCACTGAACAATAATAAATTAGCTAATTGATAAATGTCCTACAATGTAGAAGACAACTGTAGCCAAGAGATCATCACTAGTCCTTCAGACTTATTTATGAGATTATATTGACATTTAACATTTACTAGATTTAAATTTGACAATTCAAGATTCCAACGTGTCCCACCACTGTATGTATTTTATATTCAAACAATATTTACAATAATGTAATAGGCAATGTTTTTTTAAATCCTTATTTTCATTTTATGGATCACAGGGATTAGATTGGTTACTCAAGGCATGTTAATATGTGTATTTGTCTTCTATTGAGGTTAATCTGAGTTTTTACAGATATGAGTGTGTCTCTTAGAGAAGGACAGATACAGAAAAATTACTTACTCATTACTTTGTCTTGTCCTTAAGTAGCATCTCTGTGTCTGTATTCAGCTACTCCAACTGGCCTGAACCTGAAATGGTTTGGTTTGGATGAAAGCCTGTGAAAAATGGACAAAATCAACCTTTGTTTACTGTTCTAGCACTGCTTTTAGTTGCTACCAGTATGTCCTACCCCACAACAATAAAAAGCTTTAGATTTCTTGATGGTGGAAAATCCTAATCCCTCACAAGAAAATGCTTTTAGTAGCCCATGAGAGACTGAACACCAACCCCCCCCCCCCCATAATTATGGACAGTTGTGTGTTAGGTGGGATGCCACGGAACTCACTATTTGTAAACAAGCTGTACAATGAAGACGTCTGTGCTTGAATATCTTGCTCTTTCATGGACCTAACAGCGCAGTTAAACAAAAAAAAACACTAGCCCTAAGAGCAGATTTCCCATGTAATCAAGTATTTCCCTATAGTTCATCTGACATTTGTCCAGTACGTAGAGTAAAATCATACTTAGAGACAGTAAAAAGAATGCTGCATGAGGAGTCTTCATGAAGTCCTACAAAAATTATTGCAAATTCTGCAAAAGCAGAGAGGGAAAAGGGTGCAAGAGCTGCTCCCCTTGCAGGCATGGAGTTTCTGAAATACCGCAGTTTCCTTTGCAGCAATCCATTTTCACAGTGTTTATTGTGTTTAAATAGTTCCTGAAACATTGGCAGCAAAATCCCTCATCTCAGTGCTCTCACCTAGAAATCTTAAATCTTGCATTTCCTTACTGAGTGTATCAAATAGGATCAATTACTAGTTTTATAGTACTTTCACCTGTAAAAGTCTAATGAAAGACAAATTCAAAATATATTCTTCAGTAACATAGTATCATTCTCTCTAATCTCCAAATTGAAAGGTGTGCGAGACTGTCACATTTTAGCAAAGAAGAAACTGGAAGCATAGTGGGAATAAGAAACCTCTGCTCCAAAGCTGAGGATAAATCAAACAAAGGCTTTTCACGAGAACCTCATCTTCAAAAGGGTGAAAAAAAGTTAAACTTCAGAGCTTCATTTCATCTTCTAAGTTTGGGCATAGCTTTTGAGGCAATCTGAATGCAATCTCTGAGGCTGCAAAGTTCACAGACATGACTGCAGAAGTATATTAAAAGGTCAGTTATATTTGCTTTTGCACACAAATGGAAATGATTCCCATATGTATTTACTGGGCTCTTTGACAATGTTATGGAATAGATCTGGTCAGTCAGAAGATTATTCAGTGTCTTTCAGTGTATCATATGCTTCTCTCAGAGCCATTGCAAAATGGAGAGAGATTTCTGGATGAAGTATCTGAAGACACAGGAAATTCCTTTAAAGAACCTTATTCAATAGCTTCCTGGTGATCCCGTCCTTACTGTGGCTCTGATTGCTTCTCTCTCCTCTCAGATGGGTACTGAAGATAAATCTGTGCTCAGTTACAGAGGCAGACTTATTATTTCAGCTTTTATTCTGACAGAATGAACAATACTGCCAAGAACCTTCCAGCTAAGCCAGGCCTGGTAAAACATCGAGATACATCCACTGAACTTCACACCTCTTGACATTTACACAGGATAGCAAAAAAACTGCAGTCTGCTGCCCCAGGCCACTCAAAGGTACTTATTTGCAAAAGATAATTCTGTAGGCAAGGAACTGCACACCTCAAAATCACTGTCTTTTCAGGTTTTGGGTTTGTCATTTTACAAAAGATACAATCTCAATGGAATTTCCACATACTGCAATTCTCATACAAGAGAAATATCAAAATGATCAAAATGGTATTGAAGCAGCTTATCTGGCAATTTGGCTCGAAGTTGTAAATTATATAAGGAAGGTAAAATTTTTCCCTCTGCTACCATACACTTCAACAGGACTAGAGTTGTAACAGAGCAGGATTTGTGTAATTTGCAATAAATGATGGCCAAGTGTCACTTCTCTTAAGTAGGTTTCATTTCAAGTAAATAATTAAAGACTCCCAAACCAGTCCTGTCAGTTTTGCATTAGAGCATTCAGTGAGCTTATTACCTCCACCTTGCTGAATAATAACACCAATCACACCCAAGAAATGTCTGGACAAAGATTTTCCTTCACGTTACCCATAAGGAAGAGGTTTTGCTTTCCTCTGTTTGAATCTGAGAGCCACTTAGTACCAAGGTGTATCTTAAAGCAAGTTCAGTTACTCATGCTGAAGTATTTTAAGAATCTGTCTTTAATTTATTGATGGAAGAAGCAATTGTTGAACCTTAAAGCTTTTGCACATTGTGGAATCTCATAAAGCCTTGAGAGCTTTGCCCACAGACCCCACAATAAGTATGACTCATTGAATGCTATTCTTTTCTCAGTATGCAATGAAGAGAAATATTATTTATAGCAGAATACAAACTATTAAGAAACTGTTTTTCTTTGAAGTTTAGACATAGCAAGGGAACAATAATTTGGACAAATGGCAGTATTTACAATTTCTTTGAATTGGGGCCACACATCATATCATGGCCAAATATGTGGTTACTACGAAGTATTCCAATTTCTCAAAATAGCTCTGACATCCACAAGTTCACTGAGGTCTAATATCTTATTGGTTTTGGCTCAGAAGTGACTTGAGCCCTAAAGCAATTTTAAGAGCACAAACAATGGAGCAGTTTCCTTGCTTTAGGGCTCTCACTTCCGTGCCTCAAATTAGATCATTACATACATCCTCAAAAAGGTTCTACAGTTCTCAAAAAATGTCTCTGGTTGGATTTGTCAAAAGCCTTCAGCACAGCCTCATCTGTTCCCACGAGAATTTGTGGCGAGAGCTTGGTTAAACCCACTAGAGCAGACAGTTGTCACAAGTTGTAATTACATGACTGCTGCTGCTCTTATCAGCTTTGCTCTGAGTACTTAAATCATGCAAGAAATCACTCACCAGTGTTCATGTCAGTCCAGACTAAAGAGAGAAAAGAAGTCTTCCCAAAATGTCCCAAAGATGAGATCTGAGGCACAATCAGCTGTAACAAAATGTTCTAGAATGGCACTAGGTTTGTGGCAGATATTTTGTACGGACAAAAACTGCTCTTTTTCTGAAGCTACAAGGAAGACCAGGGAGTACCTTCCTACCAAAAATAAGAGGGAATTGGTTCTTTTACATGTAGGAATCAGAGGAGAAATGTACATACAGTTAGAAACAATGAAGCACCTTTTAACTTGAGCTATAATATGCAGCCCAAAATGTGAGTGTTTAAAGCCAGGTCCAAATACATCAGTTTCAGCCCTACTCTATTTAGGTTAAAGTCTGTTTCTCATGTCTGCAGCTAAGTAACATATTCAAAGCTAGTAATAGTTACGTAAGATGCAAATAAGACAAAAAATCTCAGTGCAAAAACAACCCCCCCCCCCCGCCCCCTCTGTGAAAAGAAGCATGGTGAAGGTCTGTTGAGGAGCAGACAGCAGAAAATGGATGTGACTCCCCCTCTTTAGGACTTCCTTCATGCCCCAGACTCCTGTAGTCAGTGAGGAAGAGAGGAGCCTTCATTGGTAGTCCTGCTAGGAAAATAATGAAAATAGCACTGGTTTACTCCTGCAGCAAAATGTTTTCTCCAACAGCTGTTTATTGAAAAAAAATTCAATTTGTGCTGCAGAGTTTAGATGAAAGATTGGAAAATGTGCATACTTTTGTTTTGTCTCCCCTACCTTCCTGGCACGATGTGAATCCATACAACACCCACAGACCCTGACAACAGGTGACCTTTCCCCTTATAAACAGAATATTGCCACAAAATTTTGCACTTCCTGTGTTTTCATTCAGTACAACAATACAGGAATCAAATGCAATAAAAAGCCATAGCTGAAGCATGTTCTGAAAACTACCTGGGTTGAAGGAACAACTGTCACGCTTTGCACACAGTTCAGAAGGGCATTTGGGTTCCTGCTGTCACCAGTCGTATTTTAATCACTACAGAACATGATATGCCTGAAACAACCATGCGAGAGCCGCACAACATCCAGTAATTTTCCTCAGGTTGTGTCAGGCAAAAAGTACCAATTTCTTTTCTCCCCATCTGATTTTATGCCAGGTACTCGGAAAGTTGTCTTCTGGCCTTTCTGTCCCTGTGATATATTGCATCAGTCTGCCAGTTCCCACAACTTCATATTTAAAGAGCTTCTGTTCACTTATGCCTGCCTTGTAAAAGGTCTCTTGTGTTGTTTTTCTCCCCACCCCCTTCAAGAGCAATAAACATTCTGCTAAGGAAAGGCTTTAGCATCAATCAGATTTCAGTGCTGATTAGAGGGGAGGTACTCTGGCTGCATTTGAAATGGGCCTCTTCTGGCTGTTTTTGTTCTAAAATTAGCTGGGCCATTTCCCGAGAGAAGACTGGGGATACATGCAGATGCCCCCAGACACACTCCCCCCCTCCTGGCCACCACGCTGGAGCTGTGTTGGAAAGCGCAGGGAGAGAGCTGCAGAGCTGCTCAGAGTGGCCAGGAAAGCTGGGACGCTGCTCTCCTCTTGGCTGGCAGCGGGGCCATGGAGAGCCCTGGCTTCCAACCCCAACCTGCAGGTCACTGTTTCAAACAGTGAGTGTCTGAGGCACCAAGGGAAGGCCTGAAACTGCAGCCAAGGACAAAACCCTGCTCAGCTCTGTTATCACTATTTATGCCAGGACTTGTTCTCCCTTTGGTTTGCTGCTCAGCAGTCACATTTCTGTGACAGCATTTCTGCCAACAGCAAGGTCTGCATTTCCCAGAGATGCCCTGGGTGCAATCTGCAGAAAGGTAAAGGTAGCAATTCCTAAAAATGTTTCCTGCCCTCATGCACAAAAAGATGATCTACCTGATTTTCCAGGAGCTGTTGAATTCAGCCCATTTACTCAGTTCTATAAAATTCAGTAGAGTAAGTTTTGGGCCAGGGTACAAAAGTTCCAATACCCACACTGTAAGTAATGATTGTGTCTATGTCAGAATCTGTGCAGGCCCTATTTAGATAGGTTTACATCCTGACAGTAGGACAAAGATAAAAATATGTTACAGTTACTTTTGCAAGATACACAGGTCTCTCTTTGCTGGGGTTTGCTTTCTCCCACGAGCCAAACAGGAGACAAACATTTGCTTCAGGTCAGTGATGAGAGTCTCATGCAAGGGATATAACAGAAGATATTCCCTTTTAAAATAAAGAACTGGAAAAACATGTCCTGTTATGGACAGCTCTGGAACGGTGGCTGAACATGGATATTTAGACTAAATGCAGTTTCTGACAACAACTCAGAAGAAGAAGAGTAAGACAGTGACTCCTTTTGAGGTTCTGCTCTAGCAGTACTTACCAAAAGTAATCAGATTGTAACAGAATGGGAGGTATATCTAAAATAAGTGTATAGATTCTTTATATAACATGTGCTGTATCAATAGAGAAGCTCTTCAGTAACCAAATGAAGGCTTTTTTAAAAAAAGAAACTCAGCCTGAGTTTCCAGGGAACCAATACTATAAATCCTGGGCATGCCTTTGAAGTAGGTAACTTGGCAATATTGTGAGAAGCACCTTCAGGTTTTTAGACAAAGTTTGGGATGAAAGAAAGAGGCAGAAGATCACTTGCTCTTCTGTTTCTTTCTTTTTCCTGACACAATAATTAAAAGATTTGAATTTTAACTTTGAGGATTTTTTTAAAGATCAAAATTCCGATCAGAAAGAGAGGAGGGAGCATCCCTTTGCATCTTTGTTATTGTCTTTATTCACCTGAGGTTTGATTTACACAAATTAATGTTTACATGCAAGCACATGTAACAGTCAAAACTGGTTCAAAAAAAATTTAAATTTTTTTTTGGAAAATCACTCACACCTACATATACAATAGGAATATTCCCACTCCTATATTTCACATATATATTTCAATAGTAATATGAAATGCTAATATTCTTACTGCTTCTGCTCTTGTTCTGTCTGAGTTTGTTGACCCAAAAATGGCAATAGGAGGAAACAAAAATGAATAACAAAAGGTAAAATTTTGCTTTCAGTGGCTTAATTAGATTTTATTCCCACAATTACATAAACACATGGGAACTAGTGCTGCTGCAGACTGATTTCATATCACTGAGTGCAGAGGGGATAAACTCATTGGTGCCATCTGAGATTTTTGCACACTGTTGTTAACTTCTTTTGCTAAATTTATGCCACATCTTTTGTGGCATGTCTATTAGGCCTTAACTGGAGTCTTTCAGAGGCCACTGCACTATCAGCAAGAAAGGACTCCTCCTGAATGTACCTATTCAAATTAAACTTTACAAAATAGAATTTTCTAGTCTTTTCAGGAAAGTGGGTAGCTGATATTTCCAAATTAAAACATATCATGGGTTCATAACACAGGTAATTTTTTTTTTCCTGCTGAAATGAAATAAAAATTGGAAGTTGTCATAACGGTTTTTTGGCAGATGCACTAAGGATTGAGTGAGCTAAACCCGGCAACTTCAGCAACAGCAACCACAACTCAAGCACTCACAGCTAAGCTCCACTTCCAATTCCTCAAGAGCTCTAGGGTAGACGTTAGCTTGAAGTCTGTGAATGGCATTTGAAACCCTTGTATTTTTCCATATCCAAAGCTAAACTTTGCAAAGGAATGTTATTTTGGACAGAAAACAAATGAAACACGATGTGAGCTATGCATACCAATGCAAATATGATTACTGCACTTGAAATGTCACTAAAAGACATTTTTCTGTTCAAAACAGCTGTGGAATAATGAAAGTTCTTGGTATTTGCTGGACACACAGGTGTTCAAACCCAGAACAGATATTGGGAAACAATGCAGCGACTGACAAGCAATTATGCTTTTCTGTGACTGCAGATATCTTATCTTGCCACAAGACTTTTTTAGTTTTCTTCTTTTTATTCTTTCTTTCTTTTTTTTTTTTTTTGGTGGGAGGAGAACCTTTCATATGTGATAACATATTAAAATCATATTAATGTTTATGTAGTATCTTAAATGCAAATTAAATGTTGATGAGAAAAAAAAATTACTTTATCAAGCTGCTCACCAAGATAGTGATATTGACAATTATAGGCCAGATTTTTTTTATCTATGTTAATACATTGACATAACTATTTAGGAACATTAAATGCAACGTCTGCTCAGGAGAGTCATAAATAATCAACAAAATAAAGACTGAAAAAAAGAAAATTGCATTAAAAAAACCAAAGAAACCAGAAAGCAATTAGTTGTATATCTTGAGGCAAAAATGGGATGCTGCTATTGGGGTGATTTTTTTCAATCCTGTTAAGGATTTAGACAGTGTTTTAACTATAGGCATGACTGCTGTTGTTAATAATTTGTAGGTGTCAAGGACTTGTAGAACGAAAAAGATGCAAGCGAAATGGATCATAAGACAATTGATGCAACTGAACATGAGCACAAACATCCTTATTTAATGAATTTCCAGAAATAAAATATAAGGGTGATTTCAGTCTAATCGAGTTAATATTAACTTCTAAGAGCTTGTAATTAATTTAATGTGCTCTCTAAATCACTGCATATAAGACTTCTCTACACCAGAAGGACTACTGCCAGCAACTTCCTTATTATGATTTGTTCCAATTGCAATTTAAAAACTCTTTTTATTTTCTCTTTATGCTTAAAGCCAAACCATGTTATGCTCTGTAAATGAGAAAGCAATTATAAACAGCACTCAGCCTCTTGTAGCCTAGAACAGGCAAATCCCACGTGTGACAGCAGTGCTTTGGCGAGACTGGCCATGAGAATATCAAGCAGATACTGAGCAGCAGCTGAGGGCAGTCCTGGCCTCACCCAGCCCCAGTCCTGCTCTGTGCAGTGATTCTCCCCACGGCTGTCAGTGCAGAGACACAGGTCCAAAAGCAGCACATCATGTAAAATATGTGTCGCCAAGGAAGACACCCAGAATGGCTGAGGGCAATGATTTTCAGAGAAACTCATGGCATCCAACTCCATTAATGAATCTGAGAGTTTAGGTCTGTATCTTTTAGTCAAGCCTTTTAGTCTATCTTTTAGTCTAAACTCCAGTGAAATGTTCACTCCTACAACACTGAGGGGGAACTTAGTGTCCAAAACACATCAAGAGGATGGGAACTCCTACTAGTGGTCTATCCAACCCCCAGTGTAGTATCACAAAGGGTGACACTGTGTGCAGAGTCCAGAGCACACCTGATGAGCACGATCCCACAATTTCTGCTCCAAACAAGAAGAGGATTAACATTTTTCTTCTAAAGATGTGCAGAGGAAGAGAGCAGTGATGGTGCTTACCTCCTCCATAACCTCCTCATGGTTAAGGGATTCTCCAAGGAAGAAAGCAAAAATTCTCTCATTTTTCCACAGGAATTGGGAGTAGCATAACTGGAGGGGCAGATGTACCTTCATCTAGATAAAGGCAGAAAATAACAGCACAATAAAAACCCAGAAACATTGTCCACCCTAGTAAAGTAGCTTCTACAAGCAAAGTGCTAGAAAAGTGCTTTCTATAGCAATTTCTGCCAGCTCCAGTTTCTGCATTTTCAGTCCAATTAACCACAATAAATTACAGTTACAGTGTAGCCAGCTTAGAATATGCAGGTACAGCCTGAAAACATAAACAGCAAACAGCTAGAGAGGATCCATTGCAATCAGCTCTGTTTTCTCATAGTTTAGGACAAAATATTCTGGTCAGGGTGTTCTGAAGGCACTTATAAACCAGAAGTGGCTCCTCTGCAGGAGAATATCCAGACCTGGTGCTCCCCCGCCTGGACGAGGAGAAAGGAAAAGTCTTTCTCTGCAGCAAGCTCATCCTCCCAGGCTCCTGACATATCCAGTTCTATATCCTAGGCGTATCCCAGGCATCCAAGAAATGGGGTTCTGAAGTTTAAAAACATGTTACTGCATGTTTTACCCTCTAAGAAATAAAAATGCAAAAGCATACGTTAGGACTGGATTAATTAATTAGTCCTTCATGCAAAGCAGATTAGTCTAATATTTTGTAATTTTGAAGTAGTCTTTGCACCTACAAATATTACTCAACCTCTTTCTATTGGGAATTCATAAAATTGATGTTTTTTGCTTGGCCTTAATCCAAAAGAAAAAAAGGTCAGAAAAGCAATGACAAGAGAAACAAAGAATAAGGATAAGTTTAGATAAATATGAGGAATGGGAACAGTATATAGAAGATTTTTTTATTTGTTCAATAGATGGTTTAGCAGGAAAATGGTGACCTCAAACACTGAGTGCTTACAGTAAAATATAAAACCTCTTATAAATAATGGACTAAGAACAAGATTAACTGAAGCCCAGACTAAATTAAACATCTCACTTTTAATTCATCACTCTCTCAGAGCCGTTTTGAACTTAGTTTTGCTTACAGTGTGAAAGAAAACGTTGAAGGTATTTCTCACCCTCTGCAGTTAAGACACCAGGATCTCACATTTGAAAACAATTTAGAAATACAGTGAGCAGTTCCTCAGAGACAGGATCTAATCAAAAACATAAACTATACATGCAGGCATGAACCTTTCTACATGCCTACATGAGCTGTTTATGTAAGAAAACTCACTTTAGTAGGACTGTTCAAATGCATAGACTTTCAGAACTAAAAAATGAATCAAACTCTAGGGAAAAAGCATTCTTTGTACGCTAAAGTTTCAAATAGCTCATGACAAGCCCTGTTGTCCCTGCTTTGTAAGGGTTTGAATTCAGGTAAAAATACTGCTTTCCCCATCGTTTGAAAGATTTGAGGATTTTTTCTGCTATTTTAGGGGATTAAATTGAAGGGGAGAAGGGGAGAACACATTTATTTGCCATTGTATTGGTTTAAGGTGAGGTGAACACGCTCTGTTGCTTCAGTTTCAGGGGTTCAATTGAAGGAACTTCCAGCTCTCCCAACGTTTGCAGGGTTGAAATCGGGCTGTGCCGCTGCATTTGAGGGCGCTTCTGCCCGTGCCCCAACACCAAATTTCTCGCGCGGGAGCACTCCTGGCATTCCCTGGCCAGCCCGGGAGCGGCGCCGAGCAAGGGGCGCTGGGGGACACATGTAGCTTCGGAATGCTTGCATAAGTCACTGAAAGGAAGAGGGGAAAACCCTGACACCCCAGGCTTTTTGTCTGTGGGCTTTGTTAGTATTGCTCTTTAACCGAGCCACAGCTTTAAATAATGACATGGGCACCTTCCAGAAACAGTGTTCAATACATTTTGCATTCTCTAATGAGAACTTCGGGCTCACGTTTTTCTATTGCTGAGCTAATTGCAGGCCCAAGCTGGCAGTGTCCCGTGCACCTGATATTCATTGATCTACTTGTGGTGCTCATTTCCTCGGGGTGCAGAGTTGGGCTTTTTGGGCAGACGGTGACCCTCAGACCTCAAGGCTTGTTTAATCCTTGTACACGATTTTATGAAGACACAGGCTGTGTGAGGACTTTCTTGTTGCTGCACTAGGGAATGGAACGTGGCAGGTTCCTGCGATATGCCCACAGGAGCGGGAATGTCCCAGGGTATCGGTGGGACTGCTCTCGGGGATGAATCTCGTCCCCTGCGGTCTGTAGCGTGGACATCGCAGAGCAGGAGCTGAGGGATGGATAGAGGGGTGGGAACAGCGAGGTGTTTCGTGCTGGCACCTGAGTTTGGTGTCGCTGATGTTTTCACAGCCAGAGCAGACTGATTTGGTTCCGGTGCGCCGGAAAGGGATCCAGACCTTAGAAAGTGTCTTGGTTGGAGAGAAACCGGGAGGAAATGTTTTGAAGTTATTGTGTTTCTTAATAGAAGGCAGGTTTCCATAATTTTTTAAAATATGCTTTAAAGGAAAATTTTTTGAAGAAAAAGTGAAAAGAATTGTTTATTTAGCAAATACAGTGTATGTAGGTAAGAGGGAAAAGAAAGAATTAATAATGTTAGGTAATAAATTTTTTGTTGTGGAGGAAAAAATCAGTAGATGTAGAGGTTTTTTTTGCAGGTGCGGTTTTGGTTGGTGTGGTGCGGGTTTTTTGGGTTGTGGCATAGGGATTTCTGGTGGTAGCTTGGTTTTTTGGATTGGAGTAAAGTTGAATGGTGTTAGAAGAAGTTACCGTTTGGAGAAATATTTTTTGGTTTAGCTAATAAATGAGATATTAGTTCAAAAAAAAAGGAAAACTCTTTTTGGTTTTTTTTTGTTGGTGTTAGACAATATAGATGAAAGATAATATGGGACATGATGTGAATATTGTATATAAATTGTGGTTGAACTATTTTTTTTAAAATTTTAAAGTTATAGAATTTATGCTTGGGCATAAAGTAGACTATAGGGGATCATAATATAATTTTAGGGCATTTTATTTTTTATTTTATATCATCTGCTTAATGGTCAAATTAATATATTTTAATTATGTATATATATACATATATACCTATTATACAGTTAAATATAGATAATGGTAGTGATATTTAGTAAATAGCGGCATTGATATATAGTTTCCATTCAATATTAGATTTTTTTGTGGTATATAGTGTGTTGGTTTATTTTTTGTATTTTTTACTATGTGTAATTTGTCATTTGAGTCAAGATAATTTTATGAATGGGTTTGTTTGTATTTGAGATAGAATTAATTAAAATAATTTTTAAATAAACTTTGATATGCAATATTGGGATTTTGTTTTTCTTTAGTGTGTGTAGGGGTCCAGATTGAGCAGCATCAGTGGAGTTTTGGGTATTGATTAATTAGGTGGCTTTTGTTAGATGCAGTTTTTAATTTTTGAAAGATTTTTAAAATTTGTTTTAAGGTGGTTTTTAATAATTTATTGTATTGTTTTATTTTGTTTGTAGTTGGTGTATGATAAGGGATATGGTATATTAATTTAATGTAATGGTTTTTTGTTTAGGTGTTGAAAAGGTTGATAAGGTTGTTTTGGAAAAGAGTTCTGTTGTTGGATTTAAATTTTTGGGAGGGGCATTATGTTTTTAAATGATTTGTTTTTTAGAATTTAGGATGGTGTTATGGGCTGCAGTGCAAGGTGTAGTGTAGGTTGTTAAATATTTAGTCATGGCTTTTATTATTGTGAGTATATAGTGTTTGGTGCCTTTGAGGTAGTGTGACCTGGGCACTAGCAGTGCCAGCAAAAAAACAGATCTGGGCACTGGAGCTGCTGGTACTGGTGCCTGCACTGGGAAACTGCCTGATTTTGGCTTTCTGTGCTGGAAAATGGCTGGACTTGGTCTGTGCTGGCACCAGAAAATTTCTGAATCTGGGCACTAGCAGTGCCAGCAAACACCAAATTTCAGGCTCCAGGTGCCAATAAGGACCGGATCTGCACAACTTCCTCCATCCCCCCTCCCTTCCCCCCAGAGGCTCCTCCAGCTGTGACCAGGCTCCTCAGGAATCTTTGGACACCGCTGCCAGGGATGCACAGCCTGGATTTGTTGGTGTTGGTGCAGGGCCAGGTCCTGGATTCAATGATTCTGCTGGGTTTCCCTTCCAGCTCAGCCCCTTCTGCAATTCTCAACCTTTCACTCAGGTGCTGTATCCCTACGAGGTGCTGTCAGAGCTAATGGGGGCTCGACAGGAGAGGGCAGCCCCAGCATTCCCCTACCTGTGACACCTCAGCAGTGGCAGCCCCAGTGTCCCTCTGTCTGTGACACAATAGTGGTGGGAGTAGGGAATATGTAGTGCTCAGTAAGTAAGCGCATCTTTCAGCAGAAACACTTCACTGGAGCCCTTGGCTTCAGGAGGAGTGTTCCTTGCAAGAAGTAGACAATTCACCTCCAGGAGAATGAAAGAGAGACAGGTTCCAAAGGCAAAGAATGAGTAGGAGAGGACCGGGATTGTATGCACAGAGTACTGGTTGCAAGAGAAACGTGGGTGCCACTGCCCTGCTTGCCATATTTACATTATCAATCGGTAGGACAGGGTTCAATGAGAGCTACTTTTGCTGCTACCTATTGCTCTTTCAGGCCCTTGTGGAAAAAAATTTCCTTACATTTAGGCTATGAGATCCAGCGAACACCTTGGTGGATTCAGCTGAAAACGGATACAGAGAGTGCATTTATGTGGCATATATGTGTTGAGGGGAAGGTTCAGCTCTGCATTGGCTTTTACTTCTAGAGCCTTAATCTATAGGCACAGCTACTAGACGTTTGCAACGAAGATGTGAGAATGAAAAAAGTGAAAACAGGTCTAGCTGGAAAAGAAGATACAGAGCCACAGTGCTTTGTGCTCAACTTAAATGCTTCTAAGAGAAGGGGATGCATTAAGGACATCATTTGTCCTAGCACTTCTGTGGAATCTCTAGCTGCCTGGACTCAGCACACTGGAAGTGTGTGAAAGTGATTGAGCTGCAGATATCGTGTTTCACAGGAAAGTGGATAGGGCAACAAATGCTTTCTTGTCCTGGCATTCTCTCAGTCTGCACTCCAGCTGGAAATGCTTCATTGTAATTATGAAGTCAGCCACTTAGAGAAAACGTGTTGATGCTATATATTATCGTTGGGAAGGAAAGTGCAAATCATTAGTGTGTTTTGTGTAGTTTACAGACTGCAAAGGGACTATGAAAGCTAACTGGCTTTTTGTTGTAGGACTTTTTCTTTGCAAGCATCTGCTGGATGTTTTGAAAGGGTTTGAGATCTGAGAGGATAGGATGGAACATAGAACTTTAGAGAAAGCGCATATCTCTAGGGAGATGCATGTAGTTCAGTGTATGTAAGTTACACCTTGAGGAGCTGATCACACAGAAAACGAAGTGGTGGTGCTGCAATTGCATTATTTTTGCAGCTTACAAACTGCTCAGCCAACAATTCCTCTTCCTTCCCCGCTACATGCAGGAGCCCATTCTGTCAGTCCCTAATAGCTGGGAAGCATGGCAGAGCTCCTCCCCGCACAGCCCCCACAGGAACGGGGCCGAGCCAGGAGAGCCTGTGTCTTTTTCGTGGGCACTGTCAGAGCTCATCGAAACAACCACACGATGGCACAGTCGGCTGGCAAAAGAGGGAAACGAACCACCACAGGTCGAAACCCAGGAGCGCAGAGCCAAGTTGGGAAGGTCTCTGCTCTCAAATCTACTGTGCTGCACAAAAAGATTTCCCTGATTTTCCCCTTCTGGCTATATACTCTTCTTTAGACCATACTCAAAGGGAAACATGAGCTCCTTTGCCTTAGCAAAGTTTTTCAGAGTCTGCTAACAAACTTGAAAAAATAGAGTACAAAAAAGTGCCAGCTGAGAAAGATCTTGCTGCCTACAATTTCAACTGCATCCATCAAACTATGAGCACACATTCTACTTGGGGCTCTTTCCTTCTCAGCTCTAGGTACTGTCCTAAGCCTTCAGTTTCACCGAGTGAGGATCCAAAAAGACTGCTCACACATTAAAGCTTCATTCTTTGCCTTATGTGATCCAGACAGGACAGAAGCACAGCCATGTCTCTGCGGATCTTTAGTCCTGAGAAGCTGAACTGTGTGTTGTAGTACATTAAGCAGAGGAGCACTGTGCACACAGCACGGTGGTCTGGTAGCACTTTACAGATTGTACAGTGAAGGACTGATGATTGAATGTGGTGCCAATAGAAGTTTCCACAAATTTTAGGGGAAAACTACAGGCAAGCTTCAGCAGAAGCATTATGTAGGAGCTCTTCACTGCTGGCACAATGTTTTGTGCTAAAGGTGGACAACAGGTTGCCTACGGGAGAATGAAAGAGTCACAGGTCTCAAAAGGTGTAGAAAGAAGCTGCAGAGCACAGGGCTGGTGGACGCACTGAGGAGCATGGCTGGAGGGCTACCAGAGGAGCATGGCTTCCTAATTCAAGTTGGCAGAACTTAAGGGGGCAATTCACTGAGAGCTACTTGTGCTGCTACCTGTTCCTCTTCCAGACCTCTGTGGGAACAATTGTGCTTATTTTATGCAGCGAGACCCAGGCAAAACAATGATAGATGCAGTGGAGAAGGATGGAAATAGGCTACATCTGTGAGTTTGATGCAGTTTATGCGTGGCAAGCAGATGGTGCAGTTCTGCACTTGCTTTTACTTCTAGAGTTTTTTCTATGAAAGAATTTCCTGAAAGTTGGCAACGGACCTGTGAGAGTGGAAAATATGAGGGAATGTCTATCTGAGAAGGAAGGTACAAAACAGCACTATTTTGTGCACACTTCCGTGGCTGTTTGAAGAAGGGGTGCTTCAAAAACGCTTTCTGTTTTGGCACGTGTTTTTGGGTAATCTATGGACTGGGTGATCATAGGCTCTGCAATACTAAGAGTTTTAAAAAAGAACTAATCTCCAAATCATGTGATGAAGTCCACTGGCAACACTTTACTCTTTCAAGAAGCAAGAGCAATCTTAGCTGACTCTGATTGTGAATGAGCTGTTTCTGGACTTTTGCAATTTGGTCGGCTGTGCTCAGCATAGCCCAGTGCTCTGTTCTTCATTCTTCTCCTTTTGTACGTCACGCTTACATCTTCACAGAGGCAGATCGTCCTCACTTCATGCACGAAACAGTCTGTCGGCAGGGAACAGTTCCAGGGAACTGCTTCTGCCGAAAGGCGCTCAGGTGATAAACTTAACATAGTTAGAAACATGCAACCCTCTCAGTTTGCTTTTCTTGTTGTCTGAAGTTAAACAGAAAGATTATCAGTTACGTTTTGAGCAGAGAACTCTGCCAGGACAAGGTTGCCCTAAGCTTGCCCCTAAAACAAGTGGAAATTTTTATTTGAATCACAGTCAAGGCACAATCGTCTTTTTTTACAATCTGCAAAACACTGCCACATCGCCGTGCTCTCTGCACAGACACTCTCAGCTTGAAGTACCACGTTACAGCTTTGCGCACATTTAAGCTTTGAAAGGACCAGAGATGCGGAGAGAACTCTCACACAGAAAAATATGCCAGAACAAAAACATGTCCTGCATGTCCCTTTCTGCTTGCACAGATTGTGGTGCTGTGTTGAATGTCTTGGACATTGAATCCAGCAGGGGCTTCTCTCCTGGCACATTTCACTGAGTGAGAGCTACAAGGACAGTTTGAACTCTGAGGATCAGAAAAGATATGCATGTACCTAAAGCTGAGAAAAAACCATGCACAAAACACAGCAGTTCTGTATAGTATATGGGCTGAAAAGTGGCGAAGCTGAACACCATCTCTGGGCTTCATTCCTCAATGGATCACTTAAGGCTAAGAATGAAACGTCAGAACAGCGGACTTGTGTGCACAGCTGTCCTGGCACAGTTCTCTGCACAAGATGTAACCAAGAAGCTTTCCATTTAGATTCAGACAGCAGGAGAGGCGCAATATGAGACTACATAGCTCTAAGAGGGAAAATTCATGACCCAGAGGTGTTTCACACGTTTCAGCAGAAGGAAGACCTAGGAGCGCTTTGCTGCCAGCAGAGCGTTCTATGCACGATGACGATTAGCCTCCAAGACAATAAAAGCACAGCAGACTACAAACAGAGAAGAAAGAAAGCTGCATAGTATCAGGCTGATTTGTGCAGTGTACTGCTGCAAGAAAAGCGTGGCTGTGGCAACTGCCCTTCTAGCTAAAGGCACAGTGGCAATTCATAAGGAAGCAGTTCAATGAGAGCTACTTGTGCTGCTACCCTATTCCTCTTCCAGAGCTCTGTGTAAAAATATGGGCTTGGCTTCAGGCTCTGAGATGTAGAGAACACAACCGCAGAGGCAATGAAGGCACGACGGGGTGGGAATAGCCCTCCCTGCCACCCCCCCCCAGCAGGACAGAGCTCTCCTTTGCTTTTAGTTAGTTTTAGCTAGCTGAGGCAGAGAATTTCCCTGGACTGTGTTATTTCTTTTTCTTGGACCTGTTCAAACCTGCTCTGGAGTGAACACCAGAAGAGCCCTGGCAGCTCCACCTGTGGCCCACCAGGCCGGGCCTGGGCCAGAGGGACTGATCAGAGACTGAGCGAGCCCAGCTGCAACGCGGGGAGGGGACTGGTCTGAGTTTGTCATCTCTTCGGGGCGCCAAGAGGTTTTATTGTTTCATATTGTTTAGGTTTTATTGTTTAATAAGCAAGTTTTTTCCACTTTTCTCCAAGGAGGTATTTTATTTTTCCCGAACTGGTTGGGGGAGTGGCCAATTGAATCTGCTTTTCTAGAGGAGCCCCTTTGGGGGTTCTCTCCCAAATTTGCCCTGAACCAGGACAACCCTTTTCTTGTGCCTCCACCCCTCTTCCTCCCTTTGTGGGGGGTTCTTTCCCCTATTTCTGTTGTCACTCTTTTTTCTCTTTCCCCCTATTTTTTTGTGCTCTTGCTCACTTTTTACTATCCTTTCCCCCATTTTTGGGTCCTTCATCCATTTTTGGTGAAAATCCCAAAAAATCCCATCCCTTTGAGGTTTTATTCTCATTTGGGGGGGTCCTTTCCACCTTTTTGCCTCCCCTCTTTTCTCCTTTTTTGATCTCTTTCCACTTTTTTCAAGTCTTTTCCTCTGTTGACTCCTTTTCTCATTTATGGGTCTCTTTTCCCATCTTCTAGGGTTATTTCCCCCACCCCCCTGTGCTCTTGCTCCTGTTTTTGGTCTCTTTTCCTGAATTTTGGGGTCCTTTCCCCAGTTTTGGCTCTTCCCCCTCTTTTTGGTCTCCTTGTCCATCTTTTCAAGGCTCTTTTCTCCCATTTTGGGGAACTCTTTTTCCCCTTTTCAGTCTCTTTTCTATATTTTGGGCCTTCTTTCCCCTCTTTGGGGGACTCTTTCCCTCTTTTTTAGGCTAATATTCTCCCCTTTTTTGGCACTGTTCCCCCTAGTGCCACCCCTGATATACCCCAATCCTCTGTTCCCCAGTGTCCCCCACCTGGGTGATTGTGGATGTGACAGCCTGGTCAGAGAGAGAGAGAGAAAGGTAGATAAATTTTCCCAGAATTGGCCAGGGAAGCCTTAGGGAGCTGGGGATAAACAATGATAGCCAAATATTAAAACAGCCTGCAGGTGGTGTTTTTCTAATAATCTATTTTTCTGTTTTTCTCATAAGATTTTTTACAAATGGATGTCTTATAAACTATCCAATCAGGTGAAATGTATTGATTAAATGACCAATCAGGTCCACCTGTAGCGAACTAAGCTATAAAAGAAGCAAGGATGAAATAAACAAGCCTTTTTGCCACTTTGCCTTCTGATCCCACTACGTGTCATCTCTGACTCAACGGTGAGAGGTGATGTCAGGCGCCTGCCAGGCCTCGGCCAGTGCCTGTGTGTCCCTCGTCACCATCCCATCGGGCCCTCGCAAGTCATTGCCGGTGGCACCGTCATAGTCGCCACAGAGGCCACAGAGCATCGCCCGCATTTCCCTGGGCACCTCCACTGTCAGCCCTGTGGCCCCCAGTTCCACCAGAAATCCCGGGGTTCGGCTGATCCGGAGGGTTGTGTGCGTCTCCGTGATATTCAATGGTCCTGGGAACCTCGCGGGCAGGGGAGTGGGGACCCCATTGAGCTGGAAAACACCAAATTAAGGGAAAAAAGGAGATTTGGGGTGAAGGATAGTTGGAGGAATCTGGCTGGAAAAGAGAGAGTTTGTGGAAAAATGATGGGATGCATCAAGGCATGGTGGGGGTAGGATGAGGGACAATGCATGTAGGTGCTTCTCTGACATGAAATTGGGAGAATAAAGAGCAATTTTGGTCAAAATTATGGGGTGTGTCAATTTATGGATGTCTCTTAGTGACCATGATCCACACAGGTGCTTCACTGGCAGGAAACTGGGAGCAGAATAGAGCAATTTGGGAAAAAATTAAGGTAAGAACATCCTGTGGTGCTGGTGGGATAGAAAAACCCATGTGGACTCTTACCAGGTCTGAAATCAGGGAAGAAATACTGATTTTTTTTTTATTAAAATGAAGGTCAGAAGGATGTTTAGGGTGACAACACACAGTGGTGACAACATCTTTGGGTGCCAGTCAGGTTGGTGACAACTTACCCAGACCTTGCTGTTTCTCTGCACGGTGATGAGGCCGTGGGGGGTGAAGAGGTGAAGTGCCACCACTGCTGGCTGGTCCTCAACGTCCCTGATGTCCCCCAGCAGCCGGAACCACATGGGGTCCCGGGGGTCACACACACTGGCCACCACATAGATGCCGGTGGCTAGGGTGGCCCCGGTGATGCCATCAAAGGTGACAAAGCGGGTGGCAGGGGACAGGGCGCAGCGCCCCAGGTGTGTGATGCAGGTGCGGGTGCCATCATGGAGGCCGCAGGTGTGGCCAAAGGGACAAGTGAAGGGGCGGCACTGGAGGCCCCCGGGCCCCCGGCAGGTGCAGGACTGGGAGCAGTCAGAGGTCAGGATAGTGTCAGCGATCTGTTTTCCATGGATAAAATGTGGAAAGTGGGGAAAAGTGGCCTAAAATGGCCAAAACATGGGGATGATGATGCTGTGGGGGTCTCATGGGAAGGACAAAAAGGGGGCCCATGGTTCCCATATCCCCTATGTGTCTCGATATCCCCAACGGGTGCCCATGGGGACCACCAGCATGTCTCCACCATGTAGCCATGTCCCCACACATCCCCATGTCCCCATGGGGGGCACACTGGGGGGACTGGGACCTGCTGGGGAACACAGGGAGACACTGGGACATGCTGGGAGACACTGGGAAGGACACTAAGTTCACCCACTAAGAAATTGGGATGCATTGGGAGGCACTGTGGGGGGAGCAGGGACAAACTGGGAGGGATTGGGAACTCTGTGGGGGAAAATGAGGGAGGACTCAAGTACCCTGGGAGGGACCATGGACAATACAGGGAATACCGGAGGAGACTGGAGGGGAGGAGAGACCCTGAGCTCTCTCACCATGAGGAGAGACCCTGGGGTAAAGGGGGATCCACTGGGGGATGTGTTTGGGGGAAGTGGGACACACGGGGAGAAATGTTGAGGTGGGAGATGCTGGGGTGTACTGGGAGGGACTGTGGACACTGTGGGAGGCACACTGAAGGGACCCAGGATCACCATGGAGAGCCTGGAAGAGCTAGAACTGGAACTGGGCTGTACTGGGAGGCACTGGGGCCGCACCCACCTGGAAGTAGCGCCCCTGGTGGACGCAGCCGCAGGTCCCCGGGAGGACGCAGCGGGCCCCGTCGAACAGCAGCCCCTCGGAGCACTGACACCCCTCAAAGCAGCGCTCGCTGCAGGGGGGCGGAGCCGACACACCTGCGCAGGTGTGCTCACAGGTGCGGGCACACAGCTGGTAGTGGCTCTTGGGGGGGCAGGTGAGAGCTGGGAAAGGGAGGGAGGAAACAAAGGGGGGGCAGTGGGGGGCAGTGGGGCTACTGGAGGGTCATCTGGGGTCAGTATGTGTCTTCTGAGATCAATGCCATCCCATATTTGGGGTGGGTTCTCCCATGGGGCTCCCATTTTGGGACGGGGGAGGCCCAGTGGTTGCACAGGCTTCCCGTTTTGGGGGTGTGATTTGGGCATTCCCCAGATGGGGCTTAGCAATGCAGACATGTACCCCTTTTGCCATGCAGGAATGAGACCCTGCTCCATTCCACTCCCCCAGACTTCCAAATTCCCACCCCCACCAAAATTTCCACTCCCTGCAGAATTTCCTGTCCCCACAAAAAACCTGACCCGTGAATTCCCATCCTCTCAAAACTCCACCACCTCAAATTCACAATTCCAAACTTCCTGTCGCCTCCTCAAATTCCCGACACCCCCCCCCCCCCCCCAAAAAAAAAAAAATAAATTCCCAAGCCCTTCATGTACTCACGGCAACCCGTGGCCTCCCGCCACTCCCGGAGCGCGCCTCCAGCTGCCTGGCACGCGGCTGCGTAGCCCTGAAAGCCCGAGCAGGCGTCTCCACCCGCCCCGCACACCTGGCGCTCGCAGGTCACCAGGTACGTGCGGGGCGGCACCGCCCCGTGACACCCCGCAAAGGGTCCCTCCGGGTCCGCAAGCACCGCGCAGCGCCTCGCCTGGGCCGGGGAGCAGCTAGGAGCGAGCGCCAGGCGGGTGCAGTTTGGTGGGGAGCTGCCTAGAGGCTCCCCGTCGGGGTCGTCGTCGTTGGGGTCCCCGTTGAAGTTGCCACAGAGGCCCCGGGGGCGGCGGGATGGGGGCGGCAGTGTCAGCACCATATACGCGTTGCCATCGTAGAGGATTTTGGGGCCCCCCTGGACCTGGAGCAGCCGGTGGGACCCCACCTGCGCCACCCCCACGGCGCCCCCACGCAGCCACAGCGGCAGCAAGTGGCGTTCGCCATCCACCTGGGGGAGACAGGGGTGAGGATCCCGAAAGGGAACTCGGACCACTAAAGGTGGGGCATAATAGGGTTTGCGTCTCCAAAAACAGGTTTGCGCCCCCAGAACTAGGGTCTGGACTTCCTTCTGCGCACCTCAAACCCATGGTTTACATCCCAAAAGGGGATGGTGATTACACTCCAAAAAGAGAGTTTTCAACCCCAAAATCATGGTTTCTGCCTCAGTCACGCAGTCAGCACACCAGAAAGGATCCGTACACCCCAGAGTGCACACCAAAAGTGGTGTGTGCACCCCAAACAGGGTTTGTATGTGCAAAACCAGGCTTTCATCCCCAAAAGCACTGCCCCCAAAACATGTCTTGCACCTGCAAAACCAGGCCTGCACCCCAAAGTCAGAGCTGTCACCCTAAACAAGGCCTTTACTCACTGCTGCACCTCCCAAAACCCCATTTCCATTCCCTTTTTTGCCCCCCAAAGTATCTTTTTGCTCCCAAAACTAAGGCTTGCACCCCCAAGCCCCCAGGGCTTCCACTCACCATCACCTCCCACTGCTGTCCCCTGTCCATCACCACGGTCACCCCGTGCGCCGTCACCGTCACCTGCTGCACCTCCGTGCCCTCCTGCTCCAAGGCCACCATGATGGGCTCCAGCTCTTCTTCAGGCTCCCCCCTCTCCAACTCCAGCAGCAGGAGGGTGCAGGACCCCCCAAAATTCCCCAGGTGCCCATCGAAGGTGCTGTAAGCCCCCGCCCCCAAAACCTGGCACTGTTTGCAGGTGCGGGGGTGGCACCCCAGTACCCCATCCTGCACTGTGCATTCCTCGTCACTGGAGCAGCCTGGAGTAGGGTGACACTTCAGCCTCCCATTTTCAGAGCAGATGCAGCGCTCAGTGCAGGGGGGCTCAAGGTAAAACTGCACTCCCCGGGGGTAGTAGCGGCCCTCCAAAACACAGCCACACTGGGGGAGGGGCACACAGTTATCCCCGCTCCGGAAAAATCCGGGATCACAGAAACAACCTTCAAAGCATGTGGAGGCATCAGAGCAGTCCTGAGGTCCAGCTTCGCCTTGGCAGGTGGGGGGCAGGGGGCGGCCACAGAGCTCATAGTGCTGGTTTGGAGGGCACACAGGGCCTGTCAGGAAGAGAGAAGGTTTGGGAACACCAAAACCCCCCCAAAAACTCCCTGCAAAGCCTCAAAACCCTAATGGACACCCCAAATTCCCCTGGATATCCCAAAACTCCCTTGTCTGATCCCTAGAACCCCTCATCCAGGCCTCCCCTTGTGCAGACCCCAAATCCCCCATGGACACCCCAAAAGTCCCTGTGTAGATGCCAAAACCCCCACTAACACCCTAAAGCTCTACATGGAGGCCCAAAAACCCCCAGGAACACTTCAAACCTGGCATGGAAACCCCAAAACCCCCACAGAGAGCCCCCACTCCCCTTCTCTCTGCTAGACACCCCAAATACCTCCACGGACAGCCCAAAACTCCTTGCCTAACCCATGTCCCTCTCTGCCCTCCAAACCCCCCCGTAATCTCCCAAGCCCCCCAAGTCCCCCCATACTGCAGAAGGCAGCTGTTCTCCACGGCCGCACAGCAGCGCCCTGGCTCTGGCACGCAGCAACATAGGCAGCAATGGCCTGGCACACAGTGTCCTGGTGTCCCTCGTACAGGCAGGCATCAAAGAGACAGTCATCCAAGTAAGGGCTGGGGTCAATGATGTCGTGGCAGGTGGCAAAAGGCCCCCGTTTCTTCCCCAGCAGCCCACAGTGCTTGTCCCCACGGTAGGCACGTTTCTGGGCATCACTGCACACCTGGCAGCCTTCCCTGCACCCAGTTGAGCACCCAGGGACATCACTGACCTTCCAGCTGTCCCCCAGGTGGGTCTCATTGTCAGCATGGTGGCCATCGCGGGTGACAAAGTCGTCCTGGGGGTCACCATTGGAGTTGCCGCAGAGGCCGCAGACAGCGCTGGCGTAGGTGTTGGGGATGATGACACGGGCGTAGCTGTACCAGTCAAAGGTGACAGTGACACCAGTCTCAGTGGTGATGAAGCCATGGACACCACGGAGAGACACCTGGAGCTGGTGGTTGTGGGTGAAGGGAAGGTCCAACAGGACACCATTAACCTGGAAAGAGAGTCGCAGGTGGCATGAGGTCACCCAGTAAAGTTGAAACCCACCCAGGTGTCGTAGAATGACCTTGAAGACCACCTACATGCCACATGATGACCTCGAAACCCTCCTGAAGACTATACAATGACGTTGAAACCTAACCCAATGCCATGGAATGACCCTGAAACCCACACAGATGCCACACAACAGCTTTTTAGCCCACCAAGACACCATGCAATGACTTTGAAGCCCACCAAGGTGATTTTGTAGCCCACCCAGATTCCACCCCAATGACTTTGAAACCCATCTAAACACCATACAAGAATCTTAAAACCCAACCAGATGCCTTGAAATGACTTTGAAACCCACCTGAACACCTTACAAGGACCTTGAAACTCCACCCAGGTGTCATGTGATGACCTTGAAGTACTCATGAAGACCATATCGTGACCTTGAGCCCTCCCCAGATGCCATGCAATGAACTTCCCCATCAACTCCTTCATCCCTACCTTGACCTTCTGGGGATGTTCCTGGCTGAGGCTGAGGGTCACGTTGTACACCTCCATGGTGACCACCTTGGTGAAGGAGACCAGGCGGCTGCCACGGTGATTGTTCTCCACAGTGACAGCAAAGGGGATGAGGGTGGGGTCAGTGGAGCAGAGCCCAGCTAACAGGTAGACACAGGTACCCATGAAGTCATAGCGGCGCCCGTCGAAGGTAGTATAGTGGGGGTCACCAGTGGCCATGCAAATGGAGCGTCTGTTGGCCACACACCGCCGTACGCCCTTCACCACCATGCACACCTCACCTGGCTTACACCCGGAGTCCTTGCACACCACCATTCCCAGCTCCATGTCACACCTGCACCTGGAGTGACAGGTGTCATCGCCCCAAAACTCCTCACCAGGACGGTAGTAGCGGCCGTCACGGGTGCAGCCACAGCGGGACACCGGCACGCACTGTCCACCACTGAGCACGTGGCCGGTGTTACAGGCACAGGTCTCCACACAGGGTTGGTCACAAGTGGCTGTACTGTCCCAGTCAGAGCAGGTGGCTGGACAGGCGTTACCACAGGGCTCATAGTGGCTGTTTTCAGGGCAAGGTAAGGCTGCAGGGGGAGGAAACTGGGATGAGGGAGGGATTAGGGGAGTGGACAGCATTCAACAGAGTAGGTGGCGATTGGGAAAAGGTCTTGAACATGGGGAAGGGTCTGGAAAACAAGAAGGGCCTAGATTGCAACGAGGAAGGTCTGGGAAATGTGGGAATAGACTGGGACAAGTGGGATGAGGTCTGAGCCTTGTGGCAAGGGTCTGGACCTTGTGGGATGGGGTCTGGAATGCACAAGATGAGGTCTGGGACACAATGATAAAGGCCTGGAACATGTGGGAAAGATGGATTCTTGGAAAGATGGGGTGGGTTCTGGGACACAAGAAGCAGCTGGAGCACCAGGAGTACTTCCAAGGATCACCTGAGGGATTTGAGGGCTTCAACCTAGGATGGATCCCACACGATTCCCCTCCTCCCCCACTCTGGCTCCTTCCATTCTCAAAGAAAACCCCAGCTCTTACGGCATCCTGATGGCGTCCTCCAGTCATGGACCACGGCCCCATGCTTCCGACATGTCGCTGCGTAGGTCTCCAGCACCTGGCAGAGGATCGACCTCGCCCCATCGCTCAGACACAGGTCAGACAGGCAGTTGCGGTAGAAGTCATGAGGCTTCACTATGTTGTGACATGCTCTGAAGGGCCCCTGGAAGGATTTTTTGATGATCCCACAATAGTGGTTCCCTCCATAAAGCTCCTTCTTCTTCTCATCACACACTGGGCATGCACCATCACAATAATCCCAACAAATCGGGTCATCCACCTCGGAGTCAGCACTTTTCCAGTTTTTGGCCCATGTGACAATTGCAGTGATGTTATCACCAGCCTCGGGGACGTCATCAAGGGGCTTGAGGTTGAAATTCCCACAGAGGCCACGGATGTGACGGAAGTAGCTGCTGGGGAGGTCGATCAGGAGGTGCCAGTTCCAGTCATAGAAGACCCAGAGACCAAAATCTGTCTCCAGAGCAACACGGAGCCCACTGGGACGGACCCGCACCTTCCCATCTGCCAGGAGCACTGGAAGCAGCGTCACCTCCCCATTCACCTGCCAATGGCCCAACATTCCCAGTTATCTCAATGTTTTATTCTCAACATACACCAATATTTTATTCCAAATGTATCCTAATATTCTATTCCTCATATATCCCAATTCTTTATTCCCACCATATTCCGATATTAAATCCCATCATATCCCAACATTTTACATCTTGCATATCCAAACATTTTACTCCTGCCATATTTTATTACTGACATGCCCCAACATTTCCATTCCTACTATAACCCAATATTTTATTCCCAAAATATCCAAACATTCCACAGTATTTTATTTCTGCTGCATCCCAATATTTTATTCCTGAAATGTCCTAATATTTTATTCCCGAAATATCCTGGTATTTTATTCCCTAGACACACCAACATTTTATCCCAGTTTATCCTAATATCTTATTCCTGGCATATCCTCTTTTTTTGCCGACAAATCCCAATATTTTATTCCAAACAAATCCCAACATCTTATTCCAATCTTATCACAACATTCTGTTCCTGACATATCCAAGTATTCTATTCCCCATATTTTGTTCCTACCATTTCTCAACTTTTTATTCCTGACATATCCCAACATTTTATTACCGAAATATCCCAACATTTCAACAATCAGCCTCCCAATCTGACTGATTTATCCCAAAATAACATTGGCACTGCTGGATGAAGAAGGGGGTATGGTAGAGCTGGATGAAGCAAAAAGCTAGGAAAAAGCCCAAACTCCCACATTTCCACCCAACTCACCCGGACTCTTCCATCTTCATTCCGGCGGAAGGAGATGTGTTGTCCATAGACGTCAACACTGACCAAGGAGACATAGGACACAGACTGGATCCCACCACGGATGTCGTTCTTGGCCTGGACCCTGAAGGGCACCAGCCCAGGGTCATTCCCATAGGATTCGGCCATAGTGTAGGTGCAGGTTCCTTGGAAGTCAAAGTCAAGGCCATCGAAGGTGCGGAAGTGTGGGTCACCCCATGCCCAGCATGTGGCGACCAGGGCTGGGACACAGCGAGATTGGGCACCACGGGGCCGGCAGCGCTCCTTGGGGCGGCAGCGCAGGGACTTGCAGGGGTCTGGGAGGGGAGGGAGAGTAGGATGAGCCATGGGCTGGGTGAAATAGGAGATAAACATTGGGAGAAGCCATGGGTTGGGCAAAAGGATGGGGAAGAAAGTGGGGGGAAGTCACATAAGAGAAAAAACTGCAAGATGGGGAAGACCACGGAATAGGAAAAATCACGGGATGGAAGAAACTATGGGAGCAACCATGGAATGAACCATGTGAGAAATCATGGGACAAACAATGAGAAAAAGCATGGGAAAGACCATGGAAGAAGCCATGGGATGGGAGAAAACATGGGAGGAACCATGGGAAGAATAATGGGATGGGGAAGAAAAACATACAAAAAACCTTGGGAGAAACCATGGGAAGAATTGTCCCATCCCTGACCTTTAGTGACAGAGACAGGATTCTGTTCCCTCCACCTCCCCTTCCCTTTTTTCCCCAAACAACCCCTCAATCACTCCCAGATCCACTTTGCATCTAAAATCCCCTTTTCCCTCATTTTCCTCACTTTTTTTGATGCATCCCAAGACCCCTTCCCGGATTTCACAGGATTCGTCCTCAGTGCAAGCATGGTCATGGCAGGTAAGGCCCTGGCCAGGAACACAGGTGCAACGGCGCTGGCAGTGATCCAGGAAAAGCATCTCATGGGGCTGGGGGGAGGGAGGAGGGAGAAAGGGAAATCCATGAAAATAGGAGATAAAAAGAAAAAATGGAGAGAAAAGGACATAAGTGCAGAAGAGTAGAGAAAATAGTGAACAAATTGCCACGCGAAGGGATGTACATGCATACCTTCCCTATAAATAGGGAAAAAAGGGGAAATGCAGGGAAAAAAGACATAAATGTATAAAAATAGAGGGGGGAATGCTGGGGAAAAGCATAAATATAGGAAAAATGGGAAAAATGCAGAAAAAGAAATGCAAATGCATAACATTGAGAGAAAAATAAAGGCAAGAAAAAAGATCGAACTGCCTAAAAATAGGGGAAGAGAAAGAATATGCAGGGGAAATATGGCATAAAAATAGGAGGATGGAAAGGGGAAAAATGCTGGGAAAATGAGAAACAAAAATAGGGGAAAATGCAAGAAATAAAGGTGTACATGCATAAGAAATAGGAAAATGGGGGGAAATTAAATTTTAAAATGTAAATACATTAAGCCAGGAAAAAAAAAGAAAACACCATGAAAACAGAGGTAAATGCAGAGAAATATGAGAGAAAGGAAAACAAATGCAGAAAAAATATAGGTAAGAACGTAAAAATAAAAGAAGGAAGAAGGAAAAGAAGGAAAAAGGAAGCAAATGTATAAAAATAGGGAAACAATGAAGGGGAAAAAGACACAAATGCCTCAAAACAGGGAAAAAGGCCAGAAAAACTACCTTATAGTATTCCCCATCCCTAAAGCATCCACAGTAATCCTCGGGAATGCATCTGTGTCCATCAAAGACAGAACCCTGGTGGCACTGGCAGCCCTCAGCGCAGGTTTGCGGACAGGTGGTGGTATTTCCAGTGCAGATGTTGGCACAGGTATTGGTGCAAAGGGAGTAGGTGCTGTTGGCTGGGCAGGTTGGGGCTGGAATTTTCATGGAATCATGTATTGAGTTGGGCTGGAAGGGACCTCAAAGCTCATCCCATCACCATCATCCCATGTCCTCTGTGTCACCACTGTCACCCTGACCCAAACAGGGAACATTTCCCACCTGTGCTCCCCCAGACTCCAACATCACCTGGAGATCTTCCCAACTCCAAACAGGGGACATTTGCCCCTGTGCCCCCCCAAACTCACGGCAGAAGGATGGTGTCCTCCAAGCCCCCACGATGACTCCGGCACCTTGGCATGCAGTGACATAGCTCTGGATACTCTGGCACAGGACATGTGTGTCCCCTCCCGTCATACAGAGGTCATGGATGCAGGATTGGGAATAGGGGATGGGGTCAATGATGCGATGGCAGGAGCCAAAGGGACCTTCAGGGGCTGTGAGGAGGCCACAGTAGTTGGGTTTTTGGAGGACTGCCACTTTCTCCTCTGTGCAGGTGGGACACTCATCCTTGGGACAGGTGTCATCACAAGGTGTATCTGTTGTTTTCCATGCGGATCCAAAGGCTGTTGCATGTGGAGCCAGCTGGCCACTGGAAAGCTGGAAATCATCATTGTGTTGGCCATTGTAGTTGCCGCAGAGGCCACACAAGCGCCCCATGTAGGTCTGGGGGACCATGACCATCACATGCTGGATGAGGTCATAGTGGACAACGAGGCCAAAGTCAGTGCGGAGCAGGACACCTGTCCCATGTGGGTAGACCTGGACCTGTCCCTTGCTCAGGATGGTGGGGAGGTGGTGGGAGATGGAATCCACCTGGGATAGAGAAGGAAGAGTCTTACAGTGAGGAGGTGGGACCAAAAATTTGGGGAAAACACCTTCCAAACAATATTCTGACAGATTTTTGGATCCCACTTGGAAGAAAAAGTTCGGATGAGAATGGATTAGTCTTGGAGATGGGGTGAGGGCTCCCCTCACCAAGGAAACAGAGTTTTGGGGTTGGTTGAGGTAGAGTGAAAAATTTAAGGAAAACAACTTCCAACCAAGGTCTTAATGCATTTTCAGATCTTGCTTAGAAAGAAAAGTTGGACTGGGATTGGAGATGGGCTGAGGTGTCCCTTCTATCATAGAAACCCAGTTTGGGGGATCCCATGAAATTTGGAACATAAAGTGCCTTACCATGACATCTGCCCTTCTTCCTTGTTTCAAGGTCAAGGTGACCCCATAGACTTCCACAGACAACGCTTGGATCCTGGCGATCTTCCCCTTCTGCCGTGCCTCCTTCTGAATTGTGACAATAAATGATGTCACATTGTCACCTGTGCAGGTCTGGGTGAGGACATAGGAGCAAGTACCAGTGATGTTGAAGACCATCCCATCAAAGGTAACATAGGTGTGGTCACCTGTGGCTACACAGGTGCTGGACACCTGTAAGGGACACTGGAAGACATCACTGATGACCTTCCCTTGGCCACCATCTGGACAGGAAGTACTTTGGCACTCCACAGTGCCACCAGAGAGGCACTGGCACATCTCCTGCTTTGTGGGGTAGAACGTCTCCCCCTCTTTGTAGTAGACTCCATGGTGGCTGCAGCCACAGTGGGATATGGGGACACACTCATCGCCGCTGAGCATGAAGCCATCTTGACACGTGCAGCCCTCGCGGCACTGCCCTTGACATGTGGCGGAGTCAGCACCACAGGTGTTCTGGCAGGTGTGGGAGCAGAGCTCATAGGAGCTGTTGGAAGGACAGGTAATATCTGTTGGGAAACAATGGGATTCATGAGGAATCAGGACATTCCAAGACAAATCCTGAAGTTTCCTGGAATTCAGGTGCAAACTTCACCAAACACAGAGTTTTTTAGCCCATGGCAACTCTCAATTTTCATCCCTATGCACACGACAAGGGGCATCATCAAATGACTATCCAATGATTATCTGATGATGATCCAATGATCATCCATAAGGAATATCCCAGCCCATTACAATAGGAATTCTTTCACTAAACCACCCGATTTCTCACATTTTCATGGAGAAAAATATAGCATTCACTCAAAGAATGGGATCACTCCACACTGAGTCCTCAACTGATCTCCAGGCTGGATCTCTTTAACCCAATTCCACTATTTTTGGTACATTTTTGTTGGTTCTCCCTCTAAATGATCCACTTTTTTGCCAACACCAGGAAATTGGAGATTTTGAGGGGGTAAATTATTCCAGATGAGACAACTTCTTCCTTAGGAAGGGTTTATGTTGGGTGGATTATGGGATCAACCAAGACTTTGGGTGAAATTCCCACTGGATTCCCATGCACCTCTGGGTTGTTCATACACATATTTGGAGCAGACTTGAGGATCCTTTGGATAATGTTGAAGGAAAAATCCTCCCATTTTCCCAACTTACAGCAGAAATTATCTGTCCTCCACCTCCCGATGGACACACCAGCAGCCTGGCATGCGGCGGCATAGAGGGCAATGATTGGACATATCCCTTCTTCCTGATCAGGGAACAGGCAGGAGTCATGAATGCAGCTCTGGAAGTACTGGTGGCCATCAACAAGACCATGACAGGCTCTAAAGGGTCCATCCGCTTCCAAAATAATTTCACACCCCATTCCAGAGACTTCCTGCTGTAGCCGGGAAGGTGTGAGAGTGCTGGAACATTCCACTGTTGACCTCTCACCACATCCTGGGACATCTGTGACCTTCCAGCTCCTCCCGAAGGCATCTGGATCGGACGTCACATGGTTGTTCCTCATCATCATCTCATCGCTTGCAGCGCCGTTGTAGTTCCCGCAGAGCCCACATAGAGCATTGGTGAAGCCACTGGGCACCATGGTGGTGACATGGCTGTACCAGTCATAGGTGACAATGAGGCCAAAATTGGTCACTACCACTGCGTCCTGCCCATGACGATAGACAACAATCTTTCTTTCATTGTAGTGATATGGGAGATTGACCAGCTGCTCATCAATCTGAGGAGAAAACGATAAAAATTGATCAAATTTGCAGACTGATAGTAAACTATTTTCAACAGCCAGAGCAACCAAAAAACATCAATTTAATTAAATTTTTAATTGAATTAATTTTGGATTTAAGAGAATTAGAAGGGCCAAGTCCCAAGAGGAGGTTGATCAACCACTCATTGATCTGGAACAGCCAAATGACGTTGATTTAGTTACATTTCAGATGCTAATGGATGAGGTTTGGGACGAGGTGGAGAATGTGGTGAAAAGATAAGAGATCATTTCCTAAACTCACCATGATTTTTCCAGGATGTTCCCTGCTAATGCGGATGGTTTTGTTGTAGACTTTGATTGTCACCACGGCAATGGACGACATGAGGTTTTCACTTCGGTGGCCATTCTGCACCAACACCTGGAATCCCACCAAATTTTGGGTGTCCTCACACAACCCTACCAACAGGTAGACACATGTCCCCTGGAAGATGAACCTCTTGCCATCAAAGGTCTCATAGTGGGTGGCTCCAACAGCAGTGCAGACCCCAAAAGTTTTGGGATAACAATCAAGGATCCCCGCCTCTACCCGGCATTCCTCCTCAGTGCCACAACTAGAATCCTGGCACACTGCCTGCTGCTGCTCCGCGTCACACACACAGCGTTGGGTGCAAGTGAGGTCACCCCAAAATTCCTCACCAAGGCCATAGAAGAGACCCCGAAAGACACAGCCACATTCAGAGGGGGGGATGCAGGTGTTGGCATCAAGGACAAGGCCCTCATGGCACACACAGGTGTCCACGCAGCTGGTGACAGCGGCACAGCTGGATGACACAGCGGGGATGTTGCAGGTAGGGAGGCAGGCGAGGCTGCAGGTGCTGTAGGTGCTGTTGGGCGGGCAAGTGAGCGCTGAACAGGGAGGGAGACAGCGGTCAGGGTGGCACATGGTGGGACAGACTTCTTTGACTATCTATACAGATATCCTGAAGTCTCCATGGATTTTATGGAGTCTCATTTGATTTTCTGAAGTCTCCATGGACTTCCTGGGTGCTCTTCCTGGACTTCCTGCTCAGACTTTCTAGAGACTCCATGGACTTTGTGGACTTTCTACATGGACATTCTGGAATCTCCTTGAACTTCCAGGGATTTCCTGCTTGGATCTGCGGCCATAACCTTTCCCAACCCATGATCCCATGGATCTTTACTCCCACATTAATTAGGCTCCACCCACCCCAAGGAGTATTTTCACTCAACCATCCTCTACTCACGACATCCCACTGTTGTCCTCCAGCCAGAAACACTGATCCCCTCCTCCTGGCAGTCATCAGCATAGATCTCAAAGGCACGGCACAGTGCGTCACGATGCCCCTCATTGGCACACAGGTCGTAGATACAGTTCTTCACGTAGATGTTGGGACTGATAGTGTCATGACATGACTGGAATGGCCCAGAATGCTGGGACAACTTCCCACACCAGGTCTCTGCCTTGTATGTCACCACCTGGTCCCATCTGCACCGCCCACAGTCACCGCCGCAGGTGTGCTGGCAGTGGCCACTCTCACTAGTCACCTTCCAGCTCCGCCCAAACTCCACAATATCCCACACTTGTTTTCCATCAGGAGAGAGAGCATCATCTTGGGGATCCCCATTGTTGTTCCCACACATTCCACAGACTTTTCCAGAAAGAGCAGCCGGAAGTTTGATCACTACATGATCATCCCAGTTGTAGAGGACCTTCAGCTTGAAATTCGATTGGATCAACATGGATTTACCCTTCTGGTGAATGCGGAGCTTCCCATGGGAGAGGGAGATGGGGAGGTGTGAGCGGTGGTTGTTCACCTGGAGGACAACAACAACCATCAAAACAACCAAAATCCATCAAAATTTGGCATGAAGTTCAAGAAGACTAGAAGTGTTTTCATGCAAGGGTTACCTGCACACCAGCAAATCCGGGAACTGTTTAGGAAAAGACCCTCAAGATCATTGCTAAATATGTAATTTCAGCAAAAATTTTAAAAACTGGGAAACTATGATGGTTTTTGCTTACCCTCACCATCCCATTCTCTGACTGGACAGCAGTGACAGTGATGTTGTCGACATGGATGGTGATAGAGCCAATAGAGGAAACTTTGGAGTTCTCCTTTTCCTTCTTTTTGACCTCAACAGAGAAGGCAGGAAGGGTGGGATCGGGATCGCAGATGGTGGTCAAGGTGTAGGCACATGTTGCCATAAAATCAAAGGTTTTTCCATCAAAACTGTGGTAGTGTGGCCCACCAGCAAGCCAACAGGTGGAGAAAGTCTCCTGGATGCACTCTGGTTGTCCATCCACCATCTCACACCTCTCCTCACATACCAAATCCTCACAGGAGAGCAGCGTGGGGACTGAAAAAAAGGGGAAAACCCATGAATGGTCAACTGCACAACACTCAACCACTGGGGTGACACAACAATGGACTGACTGTACTCACTGGTGGCACAGAGCCCCGGGAAGCCATATCCAGTGTGACTCTGGAACCCAAACACCAGGAGCCCAATGGGCACCTGCGAGTTCTCAGCGCTCTGCATCATTGCACTCACGGTGATGCTGGCCCAGGAGAAATCTGTGCCAGCAATGGCCTGCCACGCCACAGTGTTGTCTGGCCGATGGTTGAGGGTGGTGGTAGCAGTGGCAGTGGTGGGTGCAATGAGGATGGCATGATTATACTGGCTGGGCACACTGCTGAAGTGGAACGCAGTGCAATGGGAGGTGACAGGTGGGACAACAAGGAGGAAGGGATCTTGCCAAGATGACCCGCTGAAGAAAAACACCACCTGCACTGCCACTACCGCACTGATGTACAGGTGGGAGTTATGGTTCACCACAAACGCCTGCACCTCCCCTGCCGCCATGGCCACAGTGGCATTCCCACTCCTGGTGTTGTAGGTGATGGTGTTGTCTTCATCCGTCACCACATAAACAAAGTCAACGTCTGTCTGCAGTGGGTTGGGTGGCACTACGTAGCTCCTCCCCCACGCTGTCATTGGGAGAAGCTGCTCCACCACATAGTCAAAGCCAGCAGACACCTTGACACAGGTGTGGCCACTGAGGACAGCCACAGGGGTGTCGGCCACCACAACTGTGCCAGTGAAGTCCTGGCTGCTCTGGAGCTGCGGGCTGTGGCAGGGCTGCAGGAACAGGCGGAGCACGGCACCAGGGACGTAGGTGGCCCCAGCATAGTGGAAAGTGGCAGTGGTGGTGATGCTGATAGCTGTGGTGGTAGCACCAGTGGCCACCACAAACTCAGCCAGGCCGTAAGTGTAGTTCCCAATAGGTGTCACTACATAGTATCTGGTGCCCAGGCTCTCCATAGGTAGGAGGGCAGTGGCACCCACAGAGTAGCCCTTGGTGCTGACAGACACCACGGAGATGTCAGCGCTGGCCTGGATCACCAAGGTTTTATGGGAAGTGCGGCTTCCAGTGAGTTCCAGGTTAGCAGGGAGGGGCAAGGGCACAGTGACATCTGGCCTCAGGGTGATGTTCTGGGTGACGGAGCTGCCACGGAGCGTCACCAACACCTGGGTGTCAGCAGGGCCATAGGAGGTGAGCAGCAGCTGCAGGTATGCGCTGGGGGACTCGTCATCGTTCTGTGGGAACATGGCCAGGAACTCCCGGCCCCGGTAGCTGGCACTGGAGAGCGCTGGGAAAACAAGGGAAAAAGGGGGCTTTGGTTAATTTTTATATCAACCAAGGGGGTTATATAAAGGGGGCTTTTATATCAATTCTCTATGTGTTTATAGATCAATTTTCCTATTTTACAGTAGGAATTGTACTGAAATTACATTAAAGATATGACTGCAGTATTCAATTTATAGAGTCCATTCTCATAAATAATCATAATAGAAATTCTATTTACAGTTTGTTATGTTAATAAACAACATTTCTAGTCTATTAACAAATTATTAAAATACATCAATGTGTTAATAATATGAAATAATGTTGTATTATTAACTAATATTAATTACATAAAATACTATTCCTTAATACATTGATATTACTGGATATTTATATTATTATACCCTGTGTTCATGATATATTACTAGTATTATGTAATATACTTTAGTATATTACTACTTATTAGCTCACTGATAAAATATTAATAATATAGGACTTATATATCAGTGAAAACATGTCAATTACTTTTTAGCCTGTTATTGTATTATTATACTTGTTATCCATTATATATATATATTTTATACATATATATCCATTGTATATATATATTTATATATGTATACCCATTTTATATATATATATTACATATATATAACTTAGTTATATAGTTTTCTATAATATTATTATACAGATCTATTAATTATAACACTGTGATATAGAATACTTATATTTAAATATATAGTGGTATTTTTTCTATTATTTTGTACTTAACTTTGATAGAAATATTAGCAAATATTTAATCCAAATTCATAAATATTAAAAATAATTAAAGTAATATAATAATAAACACTGTGGCTATTGAATTTATTTCTCTATTAATCATAGTATAAAATAGATTTACCTGTTATTTTTATAATTATATACAACAGTAGATGATTTATATTTTCTCTATAAAATTATACAGATAATGATTTTAAATAATTTTATTTCTTGTTTTCATAGAAACAGTTTGGGGAAAAAAATTGTAAAAATCAAGCAAAAATAAGCAGTGAGGAGCAAAATTACAAGGCAGAGAATATATTAGAGACCAGAATAGAATTATTATACCATTATATTATACTCTATTGCAATATAATATATCATTATATGTAATTAATAGAACAATTATGATAGCAGATATTACATTGTAACACAAAATATAATAATATATAATTATGCTATTAGGTATAATATCCATAAATTACATACAGTTATAATGCAATATAATATAATATATTATTGTATATGAATGACTATATATATTGTATACGAATGTCATTCATATAATATTATGCAACTCGATGTCATATTATATTGTAAAATAATCTTTAATTGTATTCTATAATTATATTATATTTAATTTATATTATATAATATACTAATATGTTATTATGTTGGTAATTTATATCTATTATATTGTTTATAATTATCTCTTAATAACTAGATATATTTATATATAATAGCAATATATAGTCTGCTATATTAATAAATGCAGTAATATATGAATAGAAAATATATTATGTTTTCATAGTTCACATCTTTTGTACATCCATATAAACTTTTAAATAATTTTATACTGAATTTTCACAAAATTTTTACTAAAAAATGCAAATCAAGAATAATGATAATAACAACATAATTACAGCAGAATAGATAACACATTGTATTTTTATATAATTACAGTAGAGATTATATTATACAATCATATAGAATTGTTGTAGTGTATGTATATTATTAATATATCCACAACATAGAAAAATGTAATAAGTAATAATGAGCAATGCAATTATTGTCCTATTAATCAATATGATGCTATTCAATTACACAATTTAATATTATTACTAGTCAATTAAAATTTTATGTATTTTGTATAACATAAAATGTATATATAAAAATATAAAATATATATAAATATATAAAAGAAGACTAAACAAAAGATACTTTAAAAGGATCAAAAATATTTTCAGGGATTTTTTTAATGCTACAAAACAACAAAACAGCCATTTTTTTGCCCCAAAACACGTTAAAAAGTGAGTATCTTCTCCTAATTAAAAGGGAAGGGAAAAAAATCTGGAGATTGTCAGGGAAAAAACCCAGGAAAATGAGATTAAAATTGATTAAAACTCGATGTATATATAAAAGCCCATTATTAAGGATTTTTTTTTAATTTAACAAATAGAGAATTACAAATGTTGGATTAAAAAATAATTCTGGTGATTTTTCTTTGAAAAAAATGGAATTTGAGTGTTTTGCGGGAAAAATAGGGGATAATGAGGTTTAACTGTGAATAAAAGAATAGGATTAAAGTGGGCTTTCTGAAATAATACATGAAAAAGAGTTGTTTTTTTAAAACAGGGGGATTTTGAAGAAACATCAAGAGGGAAATGAGCAATTGGAATTTTAATAATTAGAACAGGGCGAAAGAGCTTTTTTTCTTTAAAAATACCTGAAATCCAAAACAGAGTTCAAGAGGGCTTGTCTTCCTCAATGAATAAATTTTTAAAATAAAATTAAACAAACAAAATAAAAAAGAATAAACGAAAATATTAAGGGGATAAAAAGTTTTTTTTCTTTAAAACACTATCTAAAAATTGGGTTGATAAAAGATTTTAATGAAAATTAGAAAAAAGCCAGGAAATTAAGGAATAAAAGGGTTTTTTTTTCCCTTAAGAACCAACTTCTTTTATTTAAAAAGAGCAAATAAAAGGACTTTTCTTCATTAAAAAAACCCTTTTAAAAATAGATTTTTTTTTTCCCTGGAAGAAAATACAGTTGCAGCATATAGATCTTAGGGTTTTGTCCTGGAAAAACACTAAAACTGATCATTAGAATTTTAGCTAAAAAAAAACCCAAAAACCACACCCCACCAAAACAAAACAAAAAAAAAAAAAACAAAACCAAACAAACAACAACAAAAAAACCCCCCCCCCAAAAAAAAAAAACCCAAAAAAACCAAACAAAACCAGAAAGTAAATAGAAATAACCAGGACAAAGTGCTCTTTATTGTTTTCTGTAGAAAGTGAGGAAAAAGGGGATTTTTTCCATGAAAATTATTGAGGCATTCATGAAAAAAAAAGAGGATTCTAAAGGCTTCTGGATTTAAAAAATATTTCAAAATGGGTTTTTTTTTGTTTTAAAATAATAAATCTGCAGCTGAGAGATTGTAGGAGAAAATACAAAATCAGGGAAGAGAGGAATTTTTGGGCAAAAACAAGCCCAGGGACTCAGGATTTCATTTTCTGTGATAAAAAGCCTGGAAATAAGTACAAAATCCAGGAAATCTGGGGATTTTGCACGGAAAACAGGGGTTTTACTTACCACAGAAGGGAAGGAGGAGCCACCAGATCCCATCTTGTGCCATCCCTGTGAAAAACATCGAAAATTACTAAAAACTGTTATTTCATGGGAAAAATCCATGTGAGCCCTGGGGTGTCTCCAGAAGCCTCAAATAACCCCCAAATTACCCAAAAATATCTTTTAATGCCCCAAAAGGCCTTTTTTCACCCCACAGAAACCTCTTGTGGCTTATTTTGGCCCCCACTGCCCCCACAATCACTCCAAACATTCAAAATTCTAAAAATTTTGTCCAAAATTCCCCCAGTTTGGATCAAAATGGTTTTTCTTCCCAAATTCTCCCATTCTGGGTCAAAAAATATATTTTCCCCAAACCACCCCCAGTCAAAATGGCATTAAATAGGGATTAAACATCCTTCCCCCCATACTCCCCCCCACCCTGAGGCCACATCAGAATCTCCATCTCTATCAGATTCACTCAAAAAGCAGATTAATTTTAACTAAAATCACCTAGATTCACATCAAAATGGGGTTAAAATGCTAACACAGCCCTCCCACCAACCCCTGCCCTTGATGCCACCTCAATACCCCATTTCCACCAAATCAACACTAAAACTTCATGGAAAAGATGAATTTTTCCCCAAATCCCTCCAGTTTCAGTCAAAATAGGTATTTTTTTGCCCAACACCCCCCAAATTCGGATCAAAATTGGACTCAACATCCAGGAAAACCCTTCACTTACCTTGTCCCACACAAACCCTCCCAAATGCTCAATTTGGCCTCAAAAAGGGAAAGAAAAAACCCACGAAATTTTGGGCATGATGAGGACAAAAATATCTGCAATTTGGGAGAACAGTGCACAAAAAGGGCAAACCTCTGAGATTTGGGGGGAAATGGGGAAACAAAATTAAAAAAATTGGGGAAAGAATTTTTAAAGAAAAAGTTTTAAAATTATTAAGCTTAAGGGGAAAAAGTCATAAAATTGGGGAAGGGAAAGGGTAAAAAAATCTGAAATTTGAGCAGAAAAAAATCCATCCTCAATTTCTGCCATCGCCAAACAATAAGGAAAACCAGGAATAAACCGGAATGAAGCCTCCCCACTCTTCCCCACTCACCAGTCCCTTGGCTCTTGAATTCCCGGGCCCCTTAAGACACGGAGTGTTTGTCCCAAAATCACTCTTTTTATACCCAGATAAAACATACCCCAGCCACAGCCAAACCATACAGATTTGGGCAGATTCAGCAGAATTTCTGGTTGGGGGCAGGGGGAGGCAGGCAGGGGGGCATGACCCACAGTTCCAGAAAATTTGGGAACTGGCAGCTGGATCGTGTCACAAATGGGAAACGATGGGAGTGGAACCCACAGGAAATCTTGATGGATGTGAGTGACAGGGATGTCATGACAGGTGTGGGACCCACAGGGATGTCACCACAGGTGTGGGATCCACAGCAATCACCCTAAATTCCCTGAACTCCCAGAATTACTGTCCCCATGGTACCCTCTCACCCTATGACACCGGGGAAAGGACAGACCAAATCCAGATGTTTTTTACCCAAAATTAATGACCCAAGTCCCAGCGGGGAATTCCAGGGAATGGGAAATTCTGGCCCAAATGACTGAAAAAGCTGAAGAAAACCAGCTGGAGCCAGGAGAGACGATGGCAATTAAAGGGCTTTTGCCTTAAAATGAAGACATAAAAATGGAGAAACCCTGAACCCCACAGAGATCCTCAAAACTGTCCAGAGACAGAGACCCCACCCCCAATGCCATCCAGGGACCCCCAAAACCACTTGGAGATCCCCCAAAGCTACCCGGGGAATCCCCTTAGCCCTCTGAACCTCCCAAACCACAAGGTCCCTCCAGGTAGATGGTGAAATAAATTGGCAGGAGATCTTTCTCCTTTTTAATGCCTTTATTAAAGAGATTCAGCTCAGGTGGGGAGAAATCGACGGGTGGCGCCCACGCCGCCGCTGCCCCCAAGAGTGGCACGGAGGAGGAGGGTGATGCAGCTCTGTCCGCTGGTCTGCAGGCAGAGCTGGGGACTGCGTCCTCACGGGAGATTAGCAGATTCCTGCTTTTCGGTCCAACACTTCGGGTCCCCTCCTTAGTGAACATTCTTTCAGGTCAGGGTGAGAAGCAAAAAGGATCCAAGCAGGCAGTGGACTTCGCGCCCATCCTTAGACATCACCTAGGTCCCCTAATTCTATGTTGGCTCGTTGTTTTTAGGGGTTTTCCTGGAAAACGGGAAGATTTGGAGCAGTGCATTTCTCATCTGCATACGTGGTCTCAGGCCACTCCTATTTTCCTGATGCTGCCGTGTCCAGGTGTTGCTCCTGGGCAAGCATCAGGAGGACAATGGCTAAATCACCAACCATTGACGGGCAATTAAAGAAGAACTCTTAACAATGAAGCTAATTTAACAGCAATTGGTCTAACCGGTTTTAGCTCTGTAACCTTAAATAAAAATAGATAACTTTTTATTCATAACAGATGGGGGTCCCTGGAAGGGTTTTGGGGCTCCTGATAAATGACCCAGAGAGGAGAAATTTTCAGTTGCCCTGAAGGTGCTGGATGGAGCTTAAAGACAACTGGCAAAAAAGCTGAAAGGATGTAAAGGTATGCACGGAGGATCACAAGCACAGCTGGAGCCAGTGGACAAATAGGTAATGAGGAATATAGTGGGGTTCTTGTCAAGTTATGTAACAAGAAGTAACAGTGCATGCACAAGGAAAACGTTCAAGGAAAGGTCACGTGTAATATGGAAGCCTTCCGTGAATATGACCACCAGAGACCCGTGCATGGTCCCTCCGGGACCACATCCTGTGGTAAAGTTTCACCACACACATCAGATTAAAGGAGAAATCCTTCAGTGTGTCCTGAGCAGATAAAGAACACCTGCTATCTAATGCTCCAAATTGTGCTAGAAAGTTTATTTGCCAGCCAGTTTTGGTATCATTCCCTTGGATGGGCTCATGGATCTAAGGGGAGCTGAGAGAGTCCTGTCGGGGCTTAGGGGTCTCTGGGAGGGTTTGGAATTTCTAGGGGAGATTTGGAGGGGGGTCCATGGGAGATACTGGGAGTCTCTGTCAGCGAGATCCCAGCTCTCTGCCACTTTAACCACCCCGAGAGCCTCCCAAAACACATGCGGACCCCCTCAACCCTCCTGGATCGCCAAGTCCCTTCCAGGACGCCCAGAACCACACCAACCTCCTTCCGCCCCAAACCTTTCCCTGGGGATCCCAAACAACCTGAGACCCTCAAAACCACCCCAGGGACTCCCAGAACTCCCTGGGCATCTCTCAAGGCCCCCAGAGACCCCAAGCCCCTCCGCCAATCCCCAAAGCCCTCCCACGGACCCCTCCCCTCCCCCGCCGCGCTCGGCGCTGCCGCTTCCCGCATTCCCGCTCCCCCGCCTCCCATTGGCCGCAGAGCCCGCCCGTCTCCGCCCTGAACCAATCAGCACCAGAGCTCAGAGCGCTGGGGCGAAACCAAAGGAGAGCGCGGGCGATGGAGCGGGTGAGGCCTGAGGGGTCCGGAGGGGACCGAGGGGGCAATTTAGGGGGCTCGGGAGGGCCCCGTGTCACTTTCCGCATACCTCCCGCAGAGGCTCAGCCTGGAGCAGCGAACGGAGTGTCCGGTGCAAAGGAGGTGGGAGAGCAGCCTGTCCTCAAGTGCCCTTCGGGATCCCCAAGTGCCCCCTGGAGGCCCCAGTCGGCTCCCCCGTTCCCTCAGTGTTGTCCCAGACCCCCAAATGCTGCCCCAGACCCCTAAGTGCCTGCCAGTTCCCTCCCTTGCCCCAGTGTAGCCCAGGAGCACCTCGAGGACCCTCAACTATCCCACCCGATCCCAGGTGATGCACCGGACCTGCCATTCTGCCCATAAGTGTGTCCCACAGCCCCTCAAATTCCTCACTGACCCCGCGGGGTCAGTGCAGGGTCAGCATTTCACGGGTCTTCGCCCTTCCCCAACCCTGTCCTCTCCCCAAGCCAGGCCCTGCTCAGGCCCAGCCCCTGTGGGCCGGAAAGGGGCGGAGCCAAGCAGAGGCTTCGCCCCCTGCAGCTCCCCCCTCGATGGCCCCCTCGTCCAATGGCGCTTGAGGTGGTGCTGAGGGGAGGAGCCAGTGCTGGACATGCCCCTGGTGGGCAGGGCCCTGCTGGGCTCTGCTGCTCCCCTGGGTTCCCTGCAGGGAGTGCCACGGGGGAGGTCATGTGAGTCCCCAGGGCCCTGCAGGGGGCAGTGCCCTTGCAGTCACGTGACCCGCCTGAGGCACTTCTGCAAGCAGCAGGGGGCATCTTCACCCCAGCCTGTCTCCCAGGAACCCTTGTGGCAGGATCCATGTTGGGCGCCACATGACTCCCACAAGGCCCTCTGGCCAATGAGGAGCAGCTCTCTGGATACCCTGAAGCAGGCACTATACTCACAGTCATGTGGCTCCCACCATGCCCCACGGCAAATCAGCAGCAGCTGCTGTGCACCTCTGCCTCCCGGGGGCGCCACCCGGTGGGAAGCGAGAGTCCCATGAGCTTTTGCTGCAGGAGCCATTTTGGGGGTCACATGACTGCCGTGGGGCTCTGTGGTGTGCACCATATTGGAAGTCACGTGGCTCCCAGGTGCCCTGTGGCCTGCAAGGGAGGCGCTTCCTGAGCCCCTGCGCCGGAGAGGGCCAGGCTTGAGGTCACGTGACCCCAGTGAGGCCCCACAGCCAATCAGGAGCAGTGCATGTAATGCCCTACAGGGGGCACTGTGACAGCAGCCACCTGGTGAGGAACCAGAGAAGCCCTTGAGGATCGTGGGGTCACTTGTGGGTCATCAGGTCATTTGAGGGTCATGGGGGTCGCTTGTCAGCCAGGGAGTCACTCAAAGTCTGGGGAGCAATTGAGGGTCATGAGGCACCTTTGTGGAGCTGGGGGGCATTTGTGGATCAGAGGGTCACTGGTGGGCCTGGATGTGCCCTTTTGGGCCAGGGGGTCACTGGTGGGGCTGGAGGTGTCTTTGTGGGCTAAGGTGGTCATTTGTGGGCCAGGGGCGATCACTTGTGGAGCTGGGGGGGCAGTTGTGGGTCAGGGGTCACTTGAGAAGCTGAGGGGGCACTTGTGTGTTGGGGAAACACTTCTGGCTCAGGAAGTCCCTTGTGGGGCTGGGGGAACACTTGTGGGACTGCCACCCCCCGTGACTTGCAGCCCCCCAGGCTCTCTTGGGACCTCCTCTGGATGCTGCAATGCCACCGCCGGGCCGTAAGGGGATGCCTTCGGTAGGACATCCCCACCTCCAAATTTCAGGGGCCTGCCCTTCCGCCTCCCTCAGGTCCCCCTAACTCCCCATTTACTCTCCCTTTGTCCCCCTAGGGCTATCAAGACCCTCTTGGAATGCCCACCTGGGCACCCCCAGCCCACGGTGGGGCCAATAAAATGATGACACCCTAAAATTGCACCAGGGAGGTGGGGACACCCCCAAAACTCCCTCCCTTACCTCTCCCTCCTTTGGGATTGCCCCCTCTCCCTCCAAATGTCCCCAAGAGCATTTGGGGGCTTCTGGGAGCTCAAAAGTGGCTGTTGGTTTGGCGCTGGGTGTCTCTAGGGGTTCCTTGAGGGTCTTCGGGGTGTTTGGAGGGGCTCTGAGGCTGAGGAAGGGCTTTGGAGGGGTGTATGGGGAGCGCTGGAAATCGGGAGTGGTTGGGAGCACACTGGGTGTGTCTATAGGGCATCTAGAAGAGATCTATGTGATTTTTGGGCGAGACTCTAGGAGTGTTGAGGAAAATCTGTGAAAGATATTGGGGGTCGAGGTAGGGGTTTGGGGGGTCTTTAACTGTTTGGAGATCAATGGGATGTTTTGGGGGGCCCAGGACAGCGTTGGGGGGGGGGGTCTGTGGGGACTAGTAAGTCTGTAGGGGCGCCTGGGGATTTATTGGGCTTATCGGGGTGGGGAACCCCCAAACACGTGGGAGCGGGGCTCACCTGTCTTCTTCACCTCCGACACATGGCCGACATGGCGCCGGGAGTTTCTGGTGTCTCTCCGCCCCTGAGGGCGCTGGCGGGGGGGGGCGGTATCGGGTCATGGCGGCGTCAGAAGCTCCCCCGAGCCCCCAAAAATCCCTCGTATCCCCACCCCCATTGGCCCCTGGTTTCGTGCCAGTTTACTCACTTCCTGGACTACAACTCCCGAAAGACCGCGGGGCGCCGTAGGACTCCGATGGAGCCAGGACTGCGATTCCCGTCATGCCGCGCGGCCCGTGAGAGTCCCGTCAGAGCCGGGACTGTCCCCTAAGTACCGCCCCCGCTGCTCCCCAAGTGCTTTCCTGAACCGTAAGTGCGCCCCGGGGCTCCGTAAGTCCCCCACTTAAGTCCGTCCGACTCCCCTCCCCTACTTGCCCCCAAAATGCCCCCTGTGTGTCCCCTCAGACCCCCAAGTGCTCCCCAACTGCCTCCCCGCCCCCTAAGCACCCCTCCAGACCCTTTAATGATCCCTCAAGCACCCCCCAGCTGGCCTCCAAGCGCCCCTCGAGTGTCTCCTGGGAACTGGCGTGATGACGACAATGTAGAGAAAGACCCTGACTATTGCAGTGTCAGCAACAGTTCAGCCTTTAATTAAAATTTGAATCAAGATTGCAGTTGCCGATGTGGAGGATGGACAAGGCTGCGCAATTTTTCGTGCCACTCCCGTGGTCCCTCTCCAGCCACAGCCCTTTCCAGTCCCTCAGGTGCAGGCACTTGGGGCATGATTCCTACCCAATAGGCTTCCCAGTGGGGGAGAAGACAGGTTCAGCCTCTTGATCCAGCCTGTCCTGATCCCTCTGCAGAGTCTTTCTGCCCTCCAGCCGATCCACACTCCCACACAAGTTGGTGTCATTTGTGAACTTAGTTTGACTTCCACTTTATCCCCTCATCCAGATCATCAATAAAAATGTTGAACTGGACTGGACCCAGCACTGACTCTTGGGGTCACCCACAAGTAATTGGGTGTTATGGATAGACAAGCCCTGTCCTAGGCTAAGATTTTTGGGTACAGCTTGAATTAGGTGGCCTGCACCTAAACCACTCTGGCTCGCAGGTTCTAAGAGTGGCAGATCAGATCTATTATAAAATTAGTTACTTATTGAATAGACAGGAGATAATAGACAAAAGGTCTTGAACAGAGTTACTTACTGCACGGTATAAAACAAATGAACTACTAGTAGATTACGTAAAACAGTGCACAACATTAAGGTACCTATATCAAAGCTAGCAAAGAAATAGTATGGATTAGGAGTCAATGTAACTTACCACCAAACTGGCAAGAGTGTGCAGAGTCCTTTCACTCAACCCTCAACAGAGGAACCACAAAACCACGATCCCAACTTTGGGGGAAAAGCCCCACACATTTCCAGGAAATGCGCAGAAACGTCTACTTTGGGAAAATTTGGTGTAGCTTTAATAGATTGTGAAGTAAAGTGTCTGTCAGAAATTCCAGCTTATCTTTCCACAATCTTGCTTTCACAGCAAGATGTTTATTGTCAGCTACAAGTGTCCCTTTCATGGCACCCAAATAACCACGAGACAAGCCGTCTTTAGTGATTTATTTCACCAATTAACAAGCTCTTGTGGCAGGGAACATGTCCTGCTACACTGGCCCCAGGTGGATTTAGTTCCATTCCCCACCACTCTCTAGGTTGGGCATCAGCCAGTTTTTCATCCAGCAGTTCCCCTGTCCAATCCATGAGCAGCCAGCTCCTCCAGTGTCAAAGGCTTTACTGATGTCTATAAATATACATCCACCACCCTTCCCTCATCTACTGATGGGTCATTCTGTCACTGCCTGCAAACCCTTGACCTGGATGGGAACAATAGCGGGCTTTTGAGGGAAGCTTCTTGTGTTTCCCCAACCCAGGGGATGCCCCCAGGGTGTCCACGCTGCAGTAGCTAATGCTGGCTGACAGCAACGGTGGGATTGGCCACCTGCCTGGTGGCATCTTCAAGAACCTGAGCCTACTGCGCAGCCTGAACCTGGAGAGTGCAAGACTGAGCTGCCTTGGCCCTGAGGTCTTCTACAACCTGACATGACTGAAGGAGCTGCGCCTGGCCAAGAACGAGCTGAGCACATTGGATGTGATTCTGGCCATGGAATTGCTGCTTTAAAATGTTTTACTTTCCGTAACTTGTCTGGTTTTTTTTACGCAAGAGGTCAGTGTTTCACCTTTTACAAATAAAGAGATTTTGATGATGCTGCTTATTAATTTCCCTTGGAGCACATCTGCAAGGCAGATACTCTGCTCTCAAGTCTTTAACTTGTGCAGAATTTACCCTTCCCTTGTACATAATTTTCCTTTGCTGGGCTATTCCCAGTGAACGTCACCAAATCCCACAAGACCAGTCCTGACTCCACCAAAATAAAATCAAACTGAGAATGTTATTTTTCTCAAGGATTTTTAGGTTTATAAATCCCCTGTTCTGAAGTGATATGAGGTATGGCAGGCAAGACCTAAAGGGTTTAGATATAAAAGCAGCATTTTTCATGTGTTTTTATGAAAAATAAAATATTTTCACCCAGACATGGCAGGCTCTCCCTACTGCTGCGAGGTTTGGGGAGGGAATCTGGGGACATCCAGCAGGTCCTGACACCTCATTTTTCCTTAAGTGAGAATTCTGAAATGGCAAAGTATCAGGAAACTTTGGAAGCTGAGGAAAACTAACCAAATAATGGTTGCTGAGGCTCTTGCCTGTGTTTTGGGCAGTGAAAGAATAGTTGGGGTTGGAAGGGCCTCCAGAGATCAACCAAAAAAATGTCCTGGTCTGGCACAATCGCCTCACCTCAGAATGTCTGGGGTTTGGGAGGTGAAACCTAATTTGTGTCCTTGAAGAGACGCATGGAGTTTTGTCCAGGTTTGAGTTTGAGGGAAATAGAACTGTGAGTGATTGTGAAAAACACGTTACTCTCCTGTGAAAATTTAAAAAGTTTAATAAAGGAAAATAGGAGACAAAGGCCACAGAGCAGAGGTTATTATGGCCATCTTGGCACTGGGCCAAAACCACACTGTTACCTTTGGGGACACGCCTTCAATACCTATTCCCTTAAATGAGCCTGTTACATATTCATAGACCCTTATGCATATTCATAAACAAGCTTTCCAGGAGACACATCCTGAGAGCCCTAATCGCCAGCTTTCATCTGATACCTAGAGCCTGGGCAAAGGACTTCTTTTTCTCCTGGAAAATAGCCTCTCTTTGCAGCCACTCGCCATGGCTGAACCTCCAAACCCAAGCTAGAAATTTGGAAATTTT
>NW_024526267.1:0-23728 GCF_017590135.1 Pyrgilauda ruficollis
AAGGTCACAATATAAGAATTCTTTGACTAAAACAGTCTTGATCCTTCTGTTTGAAGTATTCCTCCCCAAGGAGATATTTTATTTAGGCAGTGCTTGAAACCAGTGATGTAAACTTTGCCTTATTTCTTAATTAAGTATTGTTATAAATGAAAATTGCGAGTCAGCCAATTTTAATAAAAATATGAAAAATAAAATTTATTTCGCGACCGTAATAACAGTCCGATAGCCACCACCAAAAACGGACAGCGTATCACCCCCGGTCGATCATACGGGTGAACGTGAGGAAAGCACCCCCTCACTGGTGCCTTGACCTCCCCGTCCACACCAACTGCTTCGAGGTAGCAGTTCTTATACAGTTTATTTCGCCCGCGGCAGAAAGTCTTTGTTTCTTTCGGAGTTCTTCATATTCATGTTGCTATCTTTCTCTGGCTTGGGCTGCACAAAGCCTTCGTCCCGGGAATAGAACGATGCACTTCCCTGGTTCCCGGAATCTGGCATTCAGATTCAGGGTGATGATGATCCTGGTCCCCCTCAGATAGGCATCTCGTCTGGGCCATCAGCACCTGGCTCTTTGGCCGTAGGTGCTTGTCCTTGGTGCAGCTGGAGTCCTCTTTGGATGCAAATGCCGTGATATCCATCTGCCGTGGGTCATCTGGCCAAGAATTCCCAACCTGAAGGAGAAAGAGATTCTTCCCCCCCCTCTCCGTAGTTCATTTTATACACTTATATTTTATACAGCATTTATTTCCATTAATTACTAATTACATTCCTAACATGGATCATGCAAGAAAGTTCATCCCAGTATTATGACACTTACTTTTTGGAGTTATGCCATTAATAAATTGACTATTTCAGAACATGTAAAACAGACACTAACTTTTTACTTTAAAAACAAATGAAGTTTCATACTTTCTTTGTATACAATGGCTTTAAATCACATTTTAAAATATGATATTTTTTCATTAGAGACAGAATAGAATTTCAAATATCATTATATGCACTCTAATCTTTCCTTATTATGTTATAAAGCTCTGACTCCTTAATATCTCACCCACATCAGTGCACAGTTTTTAACAAGCCTTTCCCGACTAATAAGGCCATTCCCCTACCACAACTGTGTAGCTCAAAAATCACAAAATCCACCAGCTCTGCAACTGTTCTAATTTATAAAGAGTTCATATCCCTCCCAGATTCCATATCTGGATCCAGATATTCACTTACATCTGAATCAGCAGAGCAGCATACAGAGAATGTTTTGGCTGTAAATCAAAGACAGATAGAATACAGTGAGAATATATTGTCTACTATCTACTGATGGGTTTAACATTCAGCTCTCAGGTTTCCTTAATATCTGTATGTTTTCTGCACTCTTCAAGGTAGGAAAGAGCAAAAGAAAATAGAACATGTTCTCATGGAATGCAAGGAACATGGGGTATTCTGATTTTGGAGAGAAGATTGGAAGGGTAAAAGGGAGAGAACTGGTGGGTTGAGATAAAGAAAGTTTATCAGGGAAAGCAAAAGCCACACATACAAGCAAAACAAAGCAAAACAAGGAATTAATTCACTGTTTCCCATGGCCAGACAGGTGTTCAGTCATCTCCAGGACAGCAGGGCCCCATCACAGGTGACAGTGACTGGGGAAGATACTGCCATCAGTCTAAATGTCCTCTACTTCCTCCTTCCTCTCTCTCTCTCTCTCTCGACTCACTTGCCGGGGCCGACGCTGCCATCCTGGACTCGGGACCCCGATGGTCTGGGAGCCTCTCCGGCCGTTCTGCCACTGAGCCCGCCCGCTCCTGGCTGGCAAACCTGTGCACTCTGCTCTCAGCACCGCCGCCGGGTCCCCTCTGTGAATCAGTCCCTGCCGCAGCTTCCGAGACCCTGCCGCTCCTGCAGCAGCAGTCAAACACCTCCCAACATTGACAACTCTAAACTTGGCGTCTCCAAGTGCTCCTGACATTCTTTTTCTTTCCTTAGCTAACGTATCCTCTTTTCCCTTCAAGGAGGGCCCGTTCTGCTAAACCTTTTCCAGACCTCAGTTCGGCATTGAGCAATCTCTTAACAACCATGTGTTAAGACCCTTTCCTGCCCTTTATGCAGAAACCTCATTCACACCAAAACATCACCACCTCCACATTCCAACATCCTAGAGTCTGCTAAACACCCTTCTTCCTTCAATTTCTCTCTTTCTTATCTTCTTGCTTTTTTTTTTCTTTATACTTTATCATTTCCTTAGTCCATTCTACCATACAATATTGTATCATTTTCGCTTTACTTTTTCCTCTTGGTTTCACATTTATTCCACAATTTTAACATTCCCCCAAGGGGGCTGTCCTGAGGTATATCAGGCAAACTGCTCCCTCTTTTTCCAGTACCTTCAGTACCTCTATTATCCAGCTGGTTCATACCAGCTCCTGGGTTTTTGCTTTGGCATTTACCCATTTTATCCGAACAGGTGTTCCCTTACTTGCCTCGACCACACTTGTTCAGACCTTGATCACTTCCGGCCAAGGATTTCTATATTAAAAAGTCCCTTCTACCAGTACCGCATCCCGCCTCCGATTTACTAAGAAAAATCCCTTCTAACTATTATCGCATCCCGCCCCCGACCTTTAATATACAGAAAATCCTCCAGCAATCGCTTCGTTCCTTCACCTGCCGCTCCCCTCGCGGGAAGACGGAACCGAGGTTAGAAGAACTCCACAATCACTTCGTGACCAGGTCACGTCTCACACACACACCACTCACACTCTTTCACATCTACACCCGTTCTTATCCCACCTAACCAAGCGATACTTACAGCCTCCTTTTCTCGTCTGGGTCTTCGTGCACGAGTAATTACAGGTGAATTCACTGCAGCCTACTCAGGGAGCTCAAAATTCTTTGCTCATAATTTACCTTAGAAATTTCCTCTTCCCTGAAAGATTCCCCAGTCACTCAGGGCCACCTGAGGCAAAAGCCTACAAGGTGGGGCGCCTCCCTGAGATCAGGATTCTCTTCCAATGGATTTGGAAATTTCCCGGCCAACGCACCAAATCTGTTATAAATAAGAAGCTTGACTAGGCCAATATTCAAGCAACAATCAATTTATTAATTAATATGGTAAAGTATGAGCAAAACAGCGCTGGGTACAGTGGGGGAAGTTTTCCCTCCAACTGCACACCGATGGTTGAGGCTTACAGGTATTTATGGGGGTACACACAGCTTTCTCAGCAGTTTCGATTCCCGGCAGTTTCTATTCCCAATTTTTACGTCACAATTCTATACACTATTGTGAGTTAGTTTTTCTCAGGATGTACCCCAGGAAAGAGTATCCCCAGATGGTGGGGTTCGACTTCCCAAAGAAGTAAGAAGTCTTTCAGCTGGTGTGGTCCAAACTCCAGATGTGTGTCCACCTTTTATTTGCAAAGACTATAAATCTCATGACGGTGATGTCCAGCTTCCCTTGGTCGAAGCTATCAATCCTTGAGTTGATGTTCAACTTCCTTTCTCAAGCTGCTTTTTACTGTTTTGCTAAGGTGTTGAGATAAGCATATTTCCTTTACATACATTCTAAACCTATATTTTTAAAGCTCCTTATTACAAGCAATATTCTAAAAAAAAGTTTATTATTGCAAAGCTGTTTAAATGCTTAGCTACGTGCAGAAAGTTCCTGTCCAGCAGCAACATAATTAAAGCTTTAATTCAGATGCTATTTGCAAACACAGGATAATTTCCAAGGCCTTTTTCCATGCTTTACTCCCACAGTTATTTTTTAGAATTCATCTTTTAATTGTCCCATGATCAGTTTCCACACAAATCACAATCACAAGTACACACACTACCTGTATGTACCTGACACGAAACACAACTTTGTATCTCACAAGCTTAACGTTAACAGCCATTGAAATTAACAAAGAAATTAGTAAAGAGATATTAAAACAAGTATTTTCGGAGGTATGATCCTCTAGTGTACCAGGGAAAGCAAAAAACACCCCCCCCCCATAGTAATCAAGCTTAAGGAGGGGACACAACCAGTGAGAATTAAGCAGTACCCCCAGAAAAAGAAGATAGGGAAGAAATCAGCCCAGTAATTGATAGTACAGGATTGAGGGCTGTCAATAAGATAACAAAGAATTTATATCCTGTAGTAGCATATCTATATACTTTACTAACTTGTTTAACACCTGAACTAACCTAGTTTACTGTTTTAGATCTGAAAGATGCTTTCTTTTGCCTCCCTATCCGCGAAACCAGCCAGAAAATTTTTGCATTCAAATGAGAAAGCCCTAAAAGCGAGCGCAAAACCCAGTTCACATGGTCCATGTGCCTCAAAGCTTCAAAAATTCCCCCACTGTTTAGAAAACAACTTGCAAAGATCCAGAGTCCTAGGAAACTCCACAAGAAGAAGGAAGAAGCCTTTCAAATTTCCTAGAACTCCAAAGATAGAGAGTATTACAGAAAAAGGCACAGGCATGGCAAGGTGGTGCTAGCTGTAGGTTTATAATTACATACAAACTGTTCGGCAGATAGAGATCTCCGGTAGACAAAAGAAGCCACACAAGCCTTTCACCAGCTAAAGAGTGCCCTCATGTCAGCTCCAGCTTTGAGACTTCCAAATCTTCTTTTCTCAGTGGAAATCAAGGAAAAGCAGTACGCCACGATTGCCTAGAAACCATTGAAGCTACTTACTCCAGCCGCCCAAACTTGAAAGACATTCTTTTAAATGATGCAGAGACCTAGTTCACTGAATAGAGTATCTACGTTGCCAGTAGAAAGCAACATGCTAGATACACAGTAACTACATGCAGAGAGGTAATAGAATCCAGACCCTTACCAACAAGCACCTCTGTGCAGAAGGCCAAAATAATTGCAAAAAATAGCAAAAATAAAGAGAATAAACATCTATACAAACTCGAGGTATGTATTTGGAGTTGTGCACGCACATGGAGCCATCTGGAGGGAAAAGAGACTGCTGACCTCACAAAGAAAGAACATCAAACATGCATAAGAGACAATCCATCTGCTGGAAGCAGTTCAGCTGCCAAAAAAAGTAGCAATTATGCATATTAAGGCACACCAGAGAGTGAGCTCAGAATTAGAAGAAAAAAATGAGCTGGCGGATAGAGAGGCAAAAAAAGCAGCAAAAGGTGAGGTAAGTATAGACAGATTGCCCTTGAAAGTAAGCCAGAATATAATAACACTAATCAAAAAAGACATACAATCAAGAGGGGTGGGCTACCATTGAAAAGGACCTAGTAATCCCTTCCCATTTGTGTAGTCACTAATAAGAGAAGAGCACCAGAAAACACACTGGGGCCTAACTATTTAAAAGCTTTTATAAAGTGTGGCTCCTTTTCCAGAATGACCAAGGCTGCCAGTGTTACAATGTGCATCGAAATAAAGTGTTGACTTTTAAGTAGTAGTTTCCACAAGCTTTCTAAAACACATATCTGATTGAAAGAATTGTTGCCAAGAATTTATATGCCACTATTACTCAAGTGAACCGACAGTGTAATCCTTGACTCCAGACTAACCCCAAAAATACCCCCAGACCAAAACTAAGTCAGATTAGGATAGGTCATAGACCCAGACAGCAGTTGTAAATTAACTTTTCAAAACTCCCATGGAAAGGAGAGTGTCAGTATTTATGAGTATTGACAAATACATTTTCAAGGTGGCCAGAAGCGTTCCCCACCAGGACTGTCAAAGCTTGAGAAGTGACCAAAGTAAACAATACCACTTTCGGAGTTCCAGCCGCAATACCTATAAGGTAGCTTTAAGTAGACAGCTCAGAAAAAATGAAAAACATGTGGCTGGAACTCAGAGCAAAGAGCTAAGTGAACCAGTACATAACATACAGCCTGAAAATTATGTATACGTTAAGTCTCTTACAAAAAAGACTTTAGAACCACAGTGAAAAAAACCATTCCAGGTGCTTCTCACCACCTTCACCGCAATCAAGATTAAGAAGCAGAATGCCCAGATCCACCCCACTCAAATAAAGCAAGCCCCAGAAGCCCCTTAGAAATTGACGCCAAGAGACAATGAACTGAGACTGAAACTTATTCAGGCAAAATGAGTATATTGCAAAGCAGGAGGAGTAGTTTGTAATTTTATTTATAAAATTGTTTTGTGTATAATTGTAATTGAAGTCCTGGAGTACCTCTATCCAAAACAATACTAAATGGCCTTGGTCCCATGTTTTAATCAGTATACTAAATCTATGAGAGATCTGGCCACTGCAGCAGGTGGCCTAGGAAAATTGAAACAGTCTTTACAGTCATCTCTATTAACATTAAGAACTAGCCAGTGGCAGATTTCAAAAGTACTGCCAAAGTGAAAAAAGGCCCAGGACCAAGACCACAAGTTAATAGTAGAAGTGCTTAGTACCGTTCAAGATAATGTGTCTTTAGCTTTCAGTTCTATACAAGCACAGTTATGGATGCAGGCAACAGCAACTTTAATTATACGGGAAGGGGGTGAAGGTAATTTTCCAGCTGAAATTCAAAAAATTGTCTAAATTAATGCAATTGATTTTAAAAAGAAGTTTCAATCCTGGTAGACTATAGTAAATTTCACCTGTGATCCTGCTTCTAATGTAGCCACTGCCTTTGTGCTTACCATACATAATGCCACTGTTTACGTTATCCACCCCACCATTGCACTAAGATTAAAACATGAAAAAACGATGCTCTACCCTTCAGAACATAGAGTGTGGGCACGAAAGGTGAATGAAAAGTAGCAAACAGTAAACTTAGAATCTTGTGTTACTAGGGACCAACTAAAAAGCAATACTATTAATGCTCAAGATGTGTGTCTTGACACTGAACAAAGTATTTGCCACTTCTAGATTCATCCAGTCACTGATCAGAAAACTGTGTTTGTATATACTGGTAAAGGTTGTGTATGCTTGAAAAACTTCCTTATCAAATGTACAAAGTAAAGCATTAAGGCACGTTTATTGTCATAGGGATTTGCATTAAGTAAAATAATTTACTTATTTCTTTTAGGAAAGAGGGGAATGAGACAGAGTAGAAATTTTCCAGAGTAGAAATCCATTTTGATTTAGGTAAAATGTACATATTTAAATTAAGTCTGTAGCTTGCAAACATAGCTGTTTAGTCTGACTGCCTGTTCTCGCAAAAAAACCTATGCTCTAAAAAACTGCTTCAGCCAAAGGACAGAGATAAGGAAGGACCCCTTAAATTCTAAAACAGATGGAGAGGCTGCAAAAAACAAAGCAAGATGACCCAAGAGTTCTTTCTGTACTTTCCGATTAAAAAAAAAAAAAAAAAACTAGCTGCAAGTGTAATGCAAAATCAGTAAAATGAATATTTATGAACCTGTTGTGAAATTCCATGCATATAAATTAGTAAAGAAGATAAAAAGAGATCTGGAGTTCCCAGATGTATGCACGTCTTTTTGAGAGGAGCAATCCCCACATGCGTCCAGCGCTGTAATAAACATACCAGCTTTACAACTTTCACAGAAGTTGTGGAGTTTGTTTCCTTTTCCGCAATTCAGTGGGAATGGGAAGAAGGAAGGAAAATGGAAAAGCAACAATTGACATGAGCAGTCCTCCCGCAGGGATATACAGAGTTACCAGTTTTGTTTGGGCAAGTCTTGCAGAAAATATTAAGAGTTTATGCCACCCTCAGGAGTTAGGTTGTTGCAGTATGTGAATGATTTGCTTTTATCAGGGTGTTGTGATAAGGCACGAAATGATGACACAGACACTGCTGCTCTCGAGAGGAACAAAAAAGAAGCCCCTTTATTTTCTGGCTCCAACATTTATAGTTTTCCAAAGGTGACAGTGGATTGGAGGGTGACAGTGCCACCTCTCCAATGCCACTGGACAGACCAAGGGTCCATCAATTCTCTCCACCTCCATGAAAGAATGCAAAACATAGGTTATTTACAGAACTGTGTGTGTGAAAGTTTATTTAAAGAATGTAAACATCAGAAGGCTTAACAAAGTCTTACAAAATCAGGGCGATATCAGGGGAACAGGAAAAGTTGGTTGAAGAGGCTACTGTAGAGCTGCTTAATTTTCTTGCTAAAAAGGAACTTAGAGCGTTTGAAAAGAAAGTGCAGTTGGTTAAAAAAATATTTGGGAAGCATTTTGACTGGAAAGTTATGGTGTATTGATCCAGAAAAATACAAGGAATTTTACAAGTACCATTACCCCAGACTTAAAAGAAAAAAAAATAGTTATATCTGTTTTTCAGGGTTGGTGGGGTACTGCAGAGCATGAATTGAAAGTTTTTCTGGTTTAGCCAAACCTTTATATGACTTTTTAACCCAAAACAGTCCTAATGTTGTGGCATGGACACCAGAAGGAGAGCAAAGCTTTAAAAAATTAAAAGACAAATTGGTTAATGCTCCAGTCTTAGCTCTTCCAAACTCAGAAAAGGAATTTGAGTTATATGTGTATGTTAAACAGGGCCATGCTAAAGGAATTTTGGTACAAGAGCACAGGGGAACACGGCGGCCTGTTGCTTATTTTTCTAAGCTGTTAGACCCAGTGGCCAGAGGCTGGCCTCACTGTCTGCAGAACTGTGCAGCCACAGCCTTGATGGTAACCGAGGCCCAAAAACTGACAATAAGAAGGTATCTGATTGCTAAAGTTTCACATCAAGTTAAAGCTTTGTTAACTGAAAGAGCCTCTAAGTGAATGACCAGCACTCCATTATTACAGTATGAATCTTGTTTAATGGAACAGGAGGACTTAGAATTGAGAAACTGGGAAGGGTTTAACCCAGTCTCCTGTCTGAACAGCCCTGAAGAGAGGGGCCAGGAAAAAAACCCCATGACTGCATTCAAGCTATAGATCTCCAGACCCAGGCTAGGGAAGATTTACGAAACATTCCCTGGCCTGAGGGAGAAAATGTGTTTATTGATGGCCCTTCAAGGGTGATAGAAAGGAAGTGAGTTACAGGGTCAGCTCAGACAGCAGAGCTGTATGCACTTGTAAGATGCTGGGAATGATATCGGGACAAGATAGTGAATATTTTTACTGATTCTAAATATGCGTATGGGGTGATACATGCATTTGGGAAATTAAGGGAAGAAAGAAGTTTATTAACCTGCAGGGGATAAGCATTAATTCATGAGAGTTTAATTTCTTGGCTATTGGAGGTGGTGAATTTACCAAAAGGGGTGGCAATAATACATGTTAGGGGACACCAGGCAGGGTACTCAGACGAAGCAAGAGGTAACCAATTGTCTGATGAAGAGTCTCAGAAAGCTGCACTGTTGCCAGAAATCTTTAAGATCCTCCCCTCACTCCCAGTAGCTCCACTGCTGCCAGAGAAACTGTCTTTTCCACCAGAGGAGCTTGATATAATTAAAAAAAGGTGGGGCAGAGGAAAGTGGGGATAATTAGTTTACAAGGGATGGTAAACAGTGGATACAAAAAGCTCTGGCCTTACAGATATTGAAACAACTCCATGAAGGGAGTCATTTGGGCTCTTGAGGATTGGCAGAAGCCTTCCTCAAAATGTATGTTACTGTGAGTCTTTTTACTTTGGCAAAGCGAGCTATTGAGTGTTGTTTGATTTGTGCTAAACCAATAACAGAGTGACAAAGAAAATTGCCAGGGGAGGGAGGCCTTGGGCTGTACGTCCCTCTCAGAGATGCCAGGTGGATTTTACTGAAATGCCCCGAATGGCAAGGTTTAAATATCTCCTGGTAATAGTATGTCAGCTAACAGGGTGGCCAGAAGCATTTCCAACTGTTTCAGCAACTACAGGATCAGTTATTAAAGTATTTTTGGAACAGATAATTCCAAGATATGGGATTGTGGAAGCAATAAACTCAGGGGAATTAATTTTACAGGAAAAATTCTTCAAGGAGTTATGACTGCTTTAGGAATACAATGGGACCTCCATACCTATTGGCAACCCCAGAGCTTCGGCCAGGTTGAAAGAATGAATGGCGAAATAAAGAAGCACCTTCTGGAGTTGGCGATAGAAAGTAAGATGCCTTGGATACAGCTCTTGCCACTAGCTTTAGCAAGAATAAGGGCCAGACCCAGGGGAGATATTCAATTATCTCCCTTTGAATTGATGTCTGGAATTCCCTACCTGTAGCAGGCACAGGGCCTGCAAGGCCTCCTTGGAGGTCAGAAGCCTGAGCTAGGAAATGCCAAGTCATGATGACCCGGGCCTTAGAAGCCCCTCTCTTCCGCCTTTCGGACCCTGCTTATCTCTCTGTAAGCCTATAGGTCACTTTCCCCTGACCCTTTCTATTGGACAGTTTTCAAAACCTCTGTAGGGTATAAAAAATAATATGTGGCCAGGATACTGTGTCTTGTGAAATCTCTTCAACAGGAAGCTCAACTGGCACAGACCCTGCCTTTGGACTTTGTTGTTCATAACATTCAACCAAGACATTGGGTCCTAGTTAAGGAATGGAAAGAAGCACCACTGGTGGCAAAGTGGCATGGATCCTTTCCAAGTGTTACTGACCACAGAAACAGCCATCAAGACAGCTGAACACGGGTGGACTCATCACACTCGGATCAAGGTCTCTGAGGCCTTGGAGATTTGGACATCTCAGCTGGAAGAAAAGGACAGGAGGCCATGACTGACAGTCTGTAGGAGTGGACTGAGCTGCAGCCAGTGTGTCAACATCGGGGGAAGCCTCGTATACCTACCCACAGACTGTCTGCTGAAATAGTCTGTATGGGCATCCCTCCTTTAGAATCTCCAGTCAGTGGGGGGCTAATCTTTGCTGTCATTGTTTTCTTTATGTTTTTTCTGTGCATTCACTCGCCAAAGATGGTGTGGAAGACAGCGTGAGAATTAGATTAGGTGATTAGATTACACCACTAGAATGTTTTCCTTAATATTCTTATCTTTATATTTTCAGTTAGGTTTGGGCCAGAGGTGGGAGAATCGTCTTCTAGTCCTAGGAGAAGAAGTAGCAAAAACCTTTGACCTTAGCAATTGTTGGGTCTGTGGAGGGCCAGGAGGGTCTGAAGATTGGCCATGGGTGGCCAGCCAAGTTGAACCTAAATGGTGGATGTCCTGGTTTAGGGCAAATTTGGGGGAAAACCTCCAAAGGGGGCCCCTCAGAAAGCAAACCCACACAGCCCCTCCCCCCAACCAGTTCAGGAAGGATTCCTCAGAGAGAAGTGGAAAGAATCTGTTTATTTAACAAGCAAAGCACTCCCCAGCACACAAAATGAACAATACCGGATGACAAAACTCATTCGCCGCTCTGAAGAGATGACAATTTCAGAAAGTCTCTCCGGTGGGTGGTCACTCTATTATCAGTCCCTCCGGTGCTGGCTGCAGAGTAGGCCGTGGCAGGCTGCAAAGTACGATGTTTCCTCGGTGTTTCCCAAGGTCCTGGTCTGGAGCAGGTTTGAATGGTTCCAAGAAAAGGGAAAGAAAAACAGTCCAGGGAAAGCTTGGACTGCCTCAGCTAGCTAAACTAAATAACTCAAAAGCAAAAGGAGCGCGGTGTCCTGCCCCGTCCGTGCCCAGACAACAACAGTGGAGTTCTGTGTTCCAGCAGACTGTGGGGGAGAGTGCAGCTGATAACCAAACTCCGTGCTTCTTCTCCCCGCCTTTGCTCTCAGCCAGTCTTGAGGGCACAGAATATAATATCCAGCATAAACAGAAGACACGATTGGGGATACAAGCATCATAACATCACCCTAGGACAGTGGGTCAGCACCCTGAATGAGGTCCATGATAGAATGGGATTTTGGGATGAGGAAGCAAGTCCATGGCGACTTTATTCTTCTGAAAGAGGCATTTATTGCCTAAATAGAACAGGAGGCACATACATGGGAAAAAGTGTTTGTAACTACACTTTATCTTTGGGTTTAGATTGCTGGACCCCAGCTGCCCTCCTTACGATTGTTCCAAATATTGAGGGAGATGGAATCAAACACATGCTAAGCTCACTAATGGTAGCTGGGTAAGGTGTTCCTACCATAATTACTGAAGGGATTCTGAAGGCTGTAAAGCAGTGGGGAAGGACAGTTTTTTGGACCACTTATTTTTAAGCTGCCCCCAACATAATTCCACAAGTAGGACACATTGTCCGTGACTATCAGTGGAAGTGGCAACACCAGAATGGAACTTAAGCCCTTTTTAATAAGTTCTGGTCCAGATCTAACAAAACAGATCTGGGATGTAACTGCAAGTGGAAACCTCATGTGGGAGCTTGGAAATGCAAATATTGTGATTCTTATGGTGGGGCAACTATTGTTGGAGGACTGTTATGCTCAGGAAGCAAGATGTATTTTGACCCACCAAATAATGATGAAAATTGAGAAGGCCCCTTTGCCAACAAGACCTGGGCTTTGAAAGGGCATTATTGGATTTGTGGCCAACATGCTTATTGCAGGTTACCTCCAAACTGGTCAGGGATATGTTATGTAGGTTATATTAGACTGTTGTTCTTTTTGCTACCACAAGTTCAGGGAAATCAGTTAGGAATCATGGTATATGATGATCTAATTAGAGAAAAGCAGTCAATTGATGCAGCCCTGGCTGGAGGGAGCACCCAAAAGTGGGGAAAAGATGAATGGCCACCTGAGCAAATCATACAACACTATGGACCAGCCACTTGGAATCCAAATGAATTAATATCAGGTGCCAGAGCACCCATTTATAATTTAAATCAGATAATTAGGCTACAAGCTGTCTTTGAAATGATAATGAACCAGATATGTGCAGCTCTTGACCTTCTTGCTGACCAATCTATGCAGATGAGGTATGCAATATTTCAACATTGGATGGTATTAGAATATTAGTAGAAGAAGGAGGAATGTGTGGCAAATTAAATGACTCAAACTGCTGTTTGCAAATAGATGACAATGGAAAAGTGGTGAAAAAAATAACGAAGGGAATAAGAAAGTTAGCTCATGTACCAGTCCAAATGTGGAAAGGATGGGAATGGGACATTTTGCTGGTTATCTGGTGGGACTGTGGGTTAAATTAATGGTTTATTTTCCTCTTATGTGCTATAGCAACTCTCATATTTTTACCATGCATGATCCCTTGCTTAGTACAACTTATTCAACATGTGATCAAGGGGATGAAAGTAGTAGCTGTGCCTAATGATCCAGAAATGGCTACTAAAGGACAGAAAATTATGTTACTGCAAATAATTGCAAAATCAGAAAAGACCCAAAACCAGAAAATCAAGTCACTGATAACTAAAGTTTTTAAAGACAATTATTGAGAAAATAAGAAGAGGAGGGATTGAAAGAAATGAGAAGGAGGTGCCTTTACAAACAAACTGGGTCTGCTGGTAGATAAAGCCAGATATTGATAGGTGAAAGAAGCAAGGGGAGGAACAATAAATTCCAGAGGAATTCCACTAATTGACACAGACTGTTACTTACCCAAGGCTGTGCTAAATCCCTAGATTTAGAGAGAAAAAACAGACACAAGGAAAAAGAAAAGGGGGGGGGGGGGGGGGGATGCACATTAGAAAAGGGGGTTCAAATTAGGAGATTAGGGAAGTCTGTACCTCTCAAGTACCTCAGCCAATGGGGAAAGAGAGAGGGAAATGCGACTAGGAAGTTAAGATAAAAAGGAGGCTGCGTCCTCTAACAATTTGAGAGACCCCATGGGAATTGCCCCATCACCTCACCTTTTATTAGAATACGGTTACAGGACTCCTCTGTCTCCTTTTTGGACATAAACTTCTGGTGTTTGTGGATTAATTTTCCTGACAATTACAACTCTGAGCGCTGTAGTTTTTTTTTCAGAATTCTTTATGCAGCTTATACAACAGCCCTGTAACACACCTAATGACCTGCTGGGGTAGAGCTATGAGTTCACATTAATTTGCCGAAGTGGTCTGAATTATAAACAAAAAACTTTCCTTTGATCTAAATCTGATAGAATTTTTTAAGTGTCAAATTACCAGCAAAGGTTTCTCTGTAAAATTGCACAGAACTGAAAGACTTAATCACATTAAATAGTTGAAAGACTGTGAAGTAAACTACTCCATAAGTTAGGAAATAGCTAATTGCATCCAAATCAGGGAGAATTCCTATTGAGAAAATGCATATAGTAGTAAATAGGTACTTCCCTGAATTGGAGATTCTTCCTGCTTGACTTTATGTGCTATTATGCCAATTACATGAACAGGTCTGTGTATGTGTTGCACATTCTGTGTCCATAGAAAGCTATTTTGCCTTGCCAGAGCTGAGGCTTCAAGGGAACAGGGATAGGAACTGGGTTTGCTCTATCTGGAGGGAACAAAACTGAAAAGTGCTGAGGAACATTAGTGGGTTGTAATGGTATTCCAGATCAAAGGTGGAAAGAATTAAATCTTCCTTAATTTTCAAGCACGTGCAGTGCGCTCTGACATAGCCTGTGTTGCTGATCATTTTTACCTGATAACTCTCATCTGTGTATACAACTTGGGAAAAAGGCAGACAGATCAGAGATCAGAGAACAAGGTACTGCTGGAGCTGCTTGTGATTGTGAGAACTTTCCTAAAAAAATATGCTTCTGCAAAGTCTTGGGATTTCTATGTTGCAAACATCTTACCCCTAGGTATATCAAGAGCAGGTATGTCTACATCTTAGGCTGCTGTGTTGTTTGGACAGTTGGAAGTAGACTAGACTCAGCAGTGCAGCACATGACACTAGTTAATTTACTCTGTTTCTCAGAGCAACAAGAGAATAAATTAAATCGTATGGAGCTTCATTAATTAAGTACCTAAACTAGCTTGGAATTTCTGCACTGTCTGCAAACCCAGTTTAGAAACTGGTCACTTCAGGATACAGCCTTTAGCCTCCCAAATTCTCAGGATGGGACACAGTCTGGGGCACTATTGCAACTGAGTGTCACTGTGATGCACACCATTCCTCCAGTAGATCAATATTCTATATAGCAAGTATGGCAGATGCTATTTTGGCCAAAGGCAGAAACATGTGATTCTAAAGTTAAAAGCATGAATCTTTATAGCCTGGGATCAAGTTGAAAACGGCCAAATTCCCACTTCTGTGTACTGGGACAAAAAATAAACACTAAAAATGGAATAGATATTACATTGTATGTAAAACACCTCAACTTCTAGATACACAATCCACTGCAAAGTAAATTTCACTTTATTTAACACACAGCAGGCAATCAACAACAGCAAGGTTTGTAGGCTTTGACATTTTGTTTTCTGCTTCAGACACTTAGGATGCAAGGTGTTAGCATAACTACTCCACACCAGCACTTAGGAAGGGGCTCAATACGGAGTGAAGAGCAAGCCACAAACCAGGGTATTAATTGGCTGCAGAGTAATGTTTCCGCACAGTATTCCCGGCCCCGGAACAGGACTGTAAGTCGCAGTAGTCACAGACAAGCTGATTCAGACAGGCGCGGCATGGTGCCCAAACCAGGGGACGTCCGAGGTACCTTGGCTCCAGCCGGCCTCAGAGCCCCAGCGACTCCCGCTCACCTCGCCCCGTGACGGGCAACTTCTGCTGGCCGAGGCTTCCCCGGGCGGGCGGCGAGGCGAGGACAGTAGCGGGGGCCGCGCCCCTCAAGCCTAAGCTCCGCGGCGGGCGTCCAGCGCCCTGTCCAGGCCGGGCAGGCAGAGTGCCTTCGCTAGCCAGGGAGGGAGGCCGCGGCGCCGCTGGAGGCGGGGTCCCGACACTACCTCCTCCGCCCCAGTTAAGTCCTGCCGATCTCTCCGTTTACTTCACTCTCTGGCTATCTCCGGCTAGAACTCGGCGGCTGCCATTGGCTTGGCGGCCTCATCCGGGCACTCGGCGCAACGCTATTGCTCAGCTCGATCGTCCCAATATGGCGGAGGTGAGTCGGGGAAAGTGGGTTGGGGTGTTGGAATTTGGCTGGTTCCCTGCGGGGTCCCGCTGCTGGCGGGCCTTCTTCACCCGCCTCACCATACCCTTAAGGCGCTTCTGGGACGGCTCGGTGACGCGGGGTGGCCAGCGAGGCGATTTGCAACGCCTGGGCACTGGGAGCCTGCGCGACTAGGCCGCACGGCGGGTGCCGCGCAGCGTGGGTCCCGAGTTCGCCGCCCGCGGGCGGCCGACAAGCCGTGGCCAGGAACGCGGTCGCCGCACCGAGCCACGGAGGGCGCGGAACGGGCCAGTGGCGGCGCCGCCGCAACGCGGACGGTGGAGAAACCCTCGGCGGGAGGGAGGAGAAGCGAGCCCTGGCCTGGCAGCGGGGAAGAGGCTGCTGGTCCGGCTCTCTCTGCCTGCCACTGTCATGTCAGGCGAGGCTCCTTGGGGGGCTTTTGCTAGGGGAGGAGGAAAAAAGGAGAGCGATATGCAGGGAACGAGCGAGAGAAGGAGGGATAGGAGAGGGTGAACACGATGGAGGGGCGAGTAGGGCGGGGGCTGGCGGGGAAAGGGAGCAGGTCCGGAGAGGAGGGGATGGGAGGAAGCATGAAATGGAGACTCCCTACCTGCTGCTGGGTTGGATGGAGCCCGTGTCTCACCTCACTCTTTTCTCTCCCTGCAGGCTTCCTTTGGGAGTTCGAGCCCAGGTTCGTCTTTGCCCACCTTCTGCCCCAGTACCTAGCCTGCTGCCTGCATGCTGCTCTCTCCCTCCTCCTTCCCGAACTTACCTTCTGTTGCCTCATAGCTCTCCTAATACTTCATGTTCATGTAACTGCCTGCCTGATTTTTAAGAGAAAGTGTGCTCTGGGGAGTTCTTCCCTTACCTCTGGTCACAGTTAGAAATTGGCTGCTCAGAACCCAAAATGAAAATAAAGTTTTGTAGTATTTTCAAGACAGCATCTCAGTAAAGCCATGTAATCTGGAGAGAGATCACTTCTGCTGCTGCTAACTGCAGGGTTGTGTAAATTTTTGATTTCTTGATAATATCAGAAAACATTTTAAATCACAATGATATGTAATTGTTAAGGTTTTAACTACTGTTAAGGTTCTTTGGAATATTTACACAAGGAAGCCTATTTAACATCAGCAGGGCTACTCCTGAAAAATATTTGGGGAATGCATTTGCTTCTGTGTGCCTGCTCTTGGCACTGGCTGAGCTCTAGTATGTAAGAACTAGAAGGGGAAACCAGAGGTGAAAGAGAAATATCCTAGTCTGGATTTTTCCTCCATCATGAAAGTCTTAAGAAAGTGAACACTGAAAAACAAAACAACCCTGCATTTCAGTAATTTTCATTGTAGAACACTGACATTGCTGTACAGAATATTTGCATCTTAAAAACTTGTTGAATATCATTCTTTCTAACAAATACACTCAAAATAACAATAGTACTTTTTTATGACTTATGAGTATCCCCTTGGGTAATGAAAAAGTGTCTGTTGGACCACAGAGCTGTCATAATGACTTGTTAATTACTGTGATCCATTAGAAATGTTTTGTTATTTCTGGTATATTTCCCTCTATATTTCTTGAAACTGCTATGTTTGTTCTTCTTTTTTAGATCAATTACTAAGAATTAAATTAGTTTTAATAAAAGATCTAATCTGTGAGACTAATCTGAAGTGAGTCTTGCTGCTTATTTTGCTGTTGTTAGGAAACTGGTTTGCAACCTAAGTTAGCTGTTAATCAGTGAGAAGCTATGCTCGTTACCATAAAAATAATATAAATAGAATCTGAGTCTATAAATCAGTGTCTTGCAGCACCTGAAATCTTGTGACATGTGGATGTTATACTTTAATGATTATTTCCAGGATCTTTAAAACAATCTTTTATTCAGTAAAATATTAATTTGTTATTGTACTTTCTGAAACTTTGTTTCAGTAGTTTAGATACTTTTCCCAAGTACTATGCTGCAAGAGAGAAAACTGCACCTATTACAATACAAAAAGGGAAGGCCAGCTAAAATAGTTGAATTTATCAGGTGGTTAAGAATTTGTTCCATTTATTCAATTGAGAGTTCTATGTATGTAAAGACTCATGCAACCTTTTTTTTTTTTTCTGTGTTGTAATTTCATATGTTGGTATAAAAAAAAAATTACTCAAATTAGGGTTTTTTGATAGTTGGCTCTTTATCCTCTGAGGATCATGACTTTGACCCTTCTGCTGAAATGCTGGTACATGATTATGATGATGAACGAACTCTTGATGAAGAGGAGGAAATGATGGAAGAAAACAAAAATTTCAGCTCTGAAATTGAAGATTTAGAAAAGGTAAGAGTGACTTGCTCTCTCCTAAATGTCCATATATGTTGTAGCTTTTTAGTGAAGACAACACTCAACCTGTTCTTTAGTTTGTATAGCATAATGCAATTTTCTGCAAAATACCTTTGGAGTTGTTTGTTTTTTTTTAAAGAAAAAAGTATTGTGTTTGGTTAGGACATAGCAGTGCTTCCTCACAAAAAGGCTGACCTTAGCTTCTCAAAGTTATTAGTGTTAAGTTCAGATTAGTCTTTTTCATTTAATAACTTTTTCACTTTGGAAAAGAAATTACTGAAGCATATTTTAAAGTCTTATTATCTAACATCACTTGTCACTTCTAAGTTTTGTAAGTTGGAAATAAGTTTCAATTGTACATTAAGTGACAGCTAGCTGTGTTTCATTCTGTTGGTCAGATTTTGGTTTTCCAATCTGGAAACGCAGTCCTGTTTTACACATTTTTCACATTCATTTGCTACATAAATTGTAGTTCTGTATCTCAGTTTCATCAGTTTGGCATTTGCTGGATGTACTAAATAAAGAGTGTGCTCCTTGGCTTTTCCTATTCCTTTTTACATTCTTTAATTACATGTTTTTTCTGTTTCTACCTCTTGTTCATCTGTGTCAGTGCATCACCCATTTTATATACCTGCTGAATGCTAAATAGCTACAAACTGATGCTGCTTGCATTACCATTCAGTGACCCACTTGCACCACTCAGCATAACTGCAGATTTTGATCAACAGATTTCCAGGGAAGTATAATTTTTAGCATTAAATAGGAGGCTGTGCTTTTGTAGTCCATTTAAAAACAAATTTGCTTACCTTCTGGGGTTTTTGTTTGTTTTGGTTTTGCCTTGCTACCTTTTACAGTTATATTTTTGCTAATTATGAGCTTGCAATTATAATAGCAAAGCAGCTTGCCAAGTCTGGTGGTTAAAATGGAGTTGGTACTCTGAAAAATGATCTTATTGCTTCTATAAAAGAAGGAAAAAGAACCGAGAGCCACTCATCTTAAATACTTTAGTACTTTATGTCCCAATCCTGGAAAGACTTGGACGTGAATTTGCATTTACCCATTGTGAAAAGTCTTTGCAGGACTAAAACCTTAGTTGATTAAAGAAAACAAGTAGCTTAATCAGTGTATAAGTTCAACAATAAATTTTTAAAGGTAATATAATTTTTAAAGGTACAAATTATTGGAAAATATTTCTAATTATTTGATAACTTGAATCAGGTAACTAAAGAAAATTTCCACAGTTTGTTTTATTAAATGTGTTAGGATACAAGTATGATGATATTTAGTAAAATAGTTTGATCAAAAGCTGTTGGAAAAAAGCAGTTCTAAAGTAAGCCTTTCTCTTGATTTTTGCTTCTGTATCATTAGCTGTTTTTCTCCTATTATTTTCTGTACTGGTCTTGTCTGGGAGAGTTAATTTTCTTCCTAGTACTTAGCATGGGGCTATGCTTTGTATTTGTGCTTAAACAGTGTTGATAACACTGATGTAGTTATTGCGGAACAAAGCTTATACGGAGCCAAGGCCTTTTCTGCTTCTCACACTGCCCTGCTGCTCAGGGACTGGCTGGGCATTGGTCAGTTCATGGTGAGCAATTGTTTTCGTTTGGATAACTTGTGTTTCTTGGGTTTTACTTCCCCCCTCTTTATTTTTTCTTTTCCTTACAATTTTAAAAAATTATTATGTCTTTTTAAACATTAAACTGTCTTTATTTTAACACACAAGTTTCTTTTTACTCATCCAATTCTCTTCCCCCCATCCCATGGGGGGGGAGGGAGGGAGCGGCTCTGTGGTGTTTAGTTGCCATCCAAGGTTAAGACACAACAGGGCACAAATGGTTTGAGTTAACAGATTTGACCATAACATTAGGAAGAATTTACATCTGTTAACATTTGCTGGTCATGATATTGATTTATCTATTCTTGACATTAGCTGATCTGATCTATGCCATGCTCTCTTTTTTTTGCTGTACATGTTCAAGATTGGTGTTGGATTTTGCAGTTTGCTAATGCTCTGTAGTGCTTAGTGATGTTTTGCCTGCAAGATTTATTATTAAAACACTGGCCTTGAGCTTAATCTGGTATTTGGGCTCTGTACTGAAGATTAATGTACTTCAGGTACCATCTCATGGAGACAATTAACAATTATACTTCTTCCTCTGAGAGATTTTTTTTGTCAAGGTAATACAGAATGGCACCTTCACCACCACCTTTTGTCATGTTTTCTCCCTTGTTACAATAACTCTTCAGTATCTTGAACATCCTTGGGTAGTCTAAATGCTTCTATTTGTATTTCTTAGGAATATTACTTCAGCTTTTCATGAGGTTAACAAGCTATTTAGGAATATGACCCAGGCCCTGCAGCAGTGTGGTTATGGGTGGCAAGGCATGTATATGAGAGAATATGGACAGGTGTCTAGAAAGGTTTACACCTCCAATGGTCTGTAACTTCACTCCTGAACAAGTGCGGAATCCTGATGAAGTGATAGAATATACGGGGGAAAGAAAAAGATCCCCTGGCTATTCCAAAGAGGCAGAAACAATGGAAGCAGAAGTCAACTTGTTTAGTAAGAGATGAAGAGGCTTCTCCTAACAGGGAGCAGGAGAGCAAATCAGAAGAGGCAGCCTCAAAAAGAAATATTAGCAGTATATGAAGGAGTTAAAGCCACTTCAGAAGTAGTTGGTACTGAAGCACAGCTCCTTTTGGCACCTCGATTTCCTGTGTTGGGCTGGATGTTCAAAGGCAGGGTCCCCTCTACACATCATGCAACTGATGCTATGTGGAGTAAGTGGGTTGCACTGATCATACAATGGGTTTGAATGAGAAACCCCAACCGCCCAGGAATTCTGAAAGTGATTGTGAACTGGTCAAAACTTCAGTGTTGGCAAAGGAGGTGACTCAGGCTCAAGAGTCCCCACTATATAATAAACTACCAGAAAATGAAAAGCAATATGCCCTGTTTACAGATGGATCCTGTCATATTGTAGGAAAACATCACAGTTGGAAAGCTGCCATGTGGAGTCCTACATGACAAGTTGTGGAAACTGCTGAAGGCGAAGGTGAATCGAGTCAGTTTGCAGAGGTGAAAGCCATCCAGCTGGCTACAAATATTGCTGAACAAGAAAAATGGTCAATACTTTTATCTCTGCACTGACTCAGGGATGGTGGCAAATGCCCTGTGGGGGTGGTTGCAACGATGGAAGCAGGATAACTGGCAGTGCAGATATAAACCCATCTGGGCTGCTGCATTGTGGCAAGATATTGCTGCTTGGGCAGAGAACCTGGTTGTGAAGGTATGTCACGTAGATGCTCATGTACTCAAGAGTCAGGCCGCTGAAGAACATTGAAACAATAAGGATCAGGCTGCTGGGATTGAAGTGGCTTAGGTGGATCTGGACTGGGAACAGAAGGGTGACCACAAATATTGCTGAACAAGAAAAATGGTCAATACTTTTATCTCTGCACTGACTCAGGGATGGTGGCAAATGCCCTGTGGGGGTGGTTGCAACGATGGAAGCAGGATAACTGGCAGTGCAGATATAAACCCATCTGGGCTGCTGCATTGTGGCAAGATATTGCTGCTTGGGCAGAGAACCTGGTTGTGAAGGTATGTCACGTAGATGCTCATGTACTCAAGAGTCAGGCCGCTGAAGAACATTGAAACAATAAGGATCAGGCTGCTGGGATTGAAGTGGCTTAGGTGGATCTGGACTGGGAACAGAAGGGTGACCTATTTATAGCTTGATGGGCCCATGGCACATCAGGATATATATAGGAAGGGATGCAGCATACAAATGGGCTCATGATTGAGAGGTCAACTTGACTTGATGCCACTGCACAGGTTATTCATGAATGTTAAATGTATGCCATGATCAAACAAGCCAAGTGGCTGAATGGTGGTAGGAAGCCACACTAGCTGGGCATCAGTTGGTTGGTGGTAAGCAATTGTTTTCATTTGGATTATTTGTCTTTCTTGAGTTTTATATACCTCTTTCTTTGTCTTGTTGTGGTTCTTTTTTCTCCTATTTTCCTTGCATTAAAAAAAAAAGTTTATTTTTAATGATTAGACTGTCTTTATCTCAACTCATGAGTTTCTTTCTCACTTTTACCATTTCATTTCTCATCTCCATCCCGCTGGGGAGGAGTGAGTGAGCAGCTGTGTGGTACTTAGTTGCTGCTTGGGGTTAAACTACACCACCTTCTCTATAGTAATTATAAAATGTATTGTGCAGAAGATGGAAAGGAGGGATAAAAGATTGCTACATTGGTTTCTTTCTGTGGTGTTTTGCACACTTGCAGCTGTAACAGTATAGGACTAAAGTTTTCAGGTTTTTCTGCATTTCTTGTAAGGGGATTGTTAATGTTTCTAGTCTATCTTCTGTCTTGAAGAAATATAGGCAAATCATATTCTACAGTGTGAATCAGATAAGGAGCAAATTTTTTAATAATTACTCTTTAGTTTCATCTACTAAATGGTTTTCTTCAATAGTTTAATGTGACTTCATTATATGCCAAGAGACACAGTTATGAATTATTTCAGTGTCATGCCTGAAAATATTTTAGATCTTTAATCAAGATTCCTGCTTTCAATTAAATTTTTCGTGTTTGTTTTTTACTTTTGTTTTTCAAAATATGTCTTATCCTTTTAGGCCTGAACTGTTTACAAGTATTTGGCAATGTGTTGAAATGTTTGTAAATCTTCTTGTATTAGGAAGGAAACATGCCATTGGAAGATTTGCTGGCATTTTATGGCTATGAACCCACAATTCCAGTTATGGCTGGTTCCAGTGTGGATAGCTCTCCAAGTGAACTTGCAGATGAGCTTCCAGATATGACTCTGGATAAAGTAAGTCAGAACTGTTTTCCCCTGTATTATGGTTTAAAAGTAGAAATCCGTGTGACCTTAACTTAGATTTCACTGTCTCTTGATGTTACAAAATAGATATCTTTGTCAATTTCAACATACAAGTAAGAGTTACTGTACTAGTGGTGGACTTGGCAGTGTTAGGTTTATGGTTGGACTCAATGACCTTAAAGGTCTTTTCCAACCTAAATGATTCTGTGATTGTACTTTTAATTCTTTTTCAAAGATATTTAGGATCTGGATTTAATTATAATTATCCCACAAATGCATAGCAACTTTAGTGGCATTATATTATTACAATTGAGAAATTGATAAGGTAGTGGTTCTTCTAAAACACATTCAGAGAACTTTAAATAGATTTCTTTTTTTTTAATTTATTTTATAGAAGTGGGGTTTTTTTTCTGAAAAGTTCTGTATTTTATTTTAATGTATGCAATGTCCAGAAATAATAATTCTGGCTTCAAACATACATGTCATGTATCAACCCTTTGTGGATAACTTGAAAAGTGCACTAGTGGGTGCTTTGGAATGTTTCTTTCAAATGCATATAATTTATAAAAATCTCATCTTTGGGAGGTGAGAGAGATTGTTTTCTGTGCAATTACTATATGTATCGCATTGTTGAATATAGAAACACAAAACTACAGTTTTTATGATTCACAGGTTAACTTTGAATTCTGAGATGAATCTGATTGTTGGCTATAAGGCATGCAGCTAGTAGTTTGTATTATAAAATCTGTAGGTAGTAAGTACATGTCTTTTTTTTTTTTTTTTT